>NC_058133.1:496234556-496244556 GCF_016433145.1 Gracilinanus agilis | reverse complement strand
ATACACATGCATGTAATGTATAGGCGTGCATACACATATGAAACATACACAAACATATGGTATACATGTATAGTATGTCCATACGTGTGTATGCTATACAGACATATATGCACACACATGTGCAACCTAGAGGTAGATGTTTGTATATACATGTAGTTGCATATGTTTTTGCATGAGTATATACATATGTGTGTTTCTGTGTGCATAAACCTGGAAGTGAAACGTGAGAATTTCTGAAATTGAAGTGAGGATGGGGACAGGGACCTGCAAAAAGTCTTTGTCCTTTGAAAAAGAAGTTTCTTTAATTAATTTAATTTCCTCCTCATTCTTTCCCTAGACCTGTCCTTTCCAGGATGTGTTTGTGGGCAGTATTGGGGGTGATATGCTTGCCACTATCTTGATCCATTCTTCTATTCTGGAGAGGGTTTTGCTGGAGTGAAAGCCTTTATTTAGCATCTCCTTCCCAGAGGCCATGGAGCACTTGGAGGCAGAAAGGGAGAAGACTGTGTCTGGGCTGGGGGTTGGGCACTTCGTCTGCCCTGACTCAGGAACACCCCAGGATCGGGCGCCTGCTTGGGGGTTAGCTAACATCACAGGCACTGTTAGGCTCTGCTACTGCCCTGCTTTGATATTCTTGGACCACCTCTGGGCTCATTTACTGAACTCAAGAATGAGTGAGTAAATGAATTAAATGAATGAGTAAATAAATGGATGAAAGAATAAATAAAAATCACCAATGAAGCACCCAAACTGTTGATCCCCAGAGCCCTAATGATTGTTTGATTAGAGGACCAGTTTTGGAGTGTGAGAACATGGATTCCAATCCTACCACTGTCACCATGTGAGTTTGGGCAAATCCCTTAACTTTTTAGGGCCAGATTCCCTCATTCTCAAAAGGAGGGGACTGCCTTAGTGGGTACAGACCCCTTCAAGGTGTAGCTCTGTGATCTGATGAGATCCTGCTCTTAACTTCCTTCACTGTTCCTGATTAAACTCCCTGCATCAGCCTGCTGACCTCTCCATGTTGCCTACCCACTATTGCCCTTGGATGGTTATAGTGACTCTTGGTCTTGACATCATGTTCTAAATGTGTGACCTTTTGGAGTTCCTCCACAGGTTTTCTTATTTGCGTTTGGGACGACACCTTTCTCTTTACTCTGGTTAGAAAACAAGCACCCATTTCTTTTATTTTAAAAGTTTTATTAATGTAATTGCTCGCTTGTCCTTGACATCTCTCTCCCACCAACCAAATCCTCTTTTGTTCACCAAGGAAAACAGAGAAGCAAAATGGACCCCTTGGCAAGTATTCCTTCACCCCTCTAGTGAGAGAGAGGAAGTGTGTTTTCAGCTCTTCTCCTCTCAGATCAATTGATCTGAGCTCCGATGTCTCTTAATGTTATTTTCCTTTACATTGTCGCAGTCAGTATGTGCCATTCTCTTAGTTCTATTCTCTTTGCTTTTTGTGAGTTCATTCAAGACTCCCTTTCTTTCTCGGAATTCTTCACATTCTTCATTTCTTATAGGGAAGCAACATTCTATCATTTTCATTTTGTTGTTTTTTAGTCTCCCTCCCTCCCCCAATCATGTCCAACTGTTCCTGACCCTATTTGAAATTTTCTTGGCAAAGAGATTAAAATGGTTTGCTATTTCCTTCTCTAACTCATTTTATAGATTTCAAAATCAAGGCAAATGGGGTTAAGTGATTTATCCAGGGTCACCCAGCTAGTATGTGTCTGAGACTAACTCATAAAAATGAGGAAATTGAGACAGACAGGGTTAAGTGAATTTGTCTGGAGTCACCCATCTAGTAAGAATATGAGTCCAGATTTGGACTCATAAAAATGAAGAAACTTAGGCAAATGAGGTTAAGTGAATTGCCTGGGTTCGCCTAGCTAGTAAGTGTCTGAAATTGTACTTGAACTCAAGGCTTCCTGACTCAAGGCCTGGTACTCTATCCATAGTACCACTGCATATTCATTTGCCACTGTCCACATCATTCCTTTCTCTCTCTCTCTCTCTCTCTCTCTCTCTCTCTCTCTCTCTCTCTCTCTCTCTCACACACACACACACACACACACACAAATACACCACCTATAACACCTTTTTGGTCTATGGCATTTTTGATCTTCATGGGGCCATATGCCAGGATAAGCAACTATTTATTTTTCTTCTTAAAAGCGTTATTGATGCTTTTTTTACACTGCTATCATTTCCCAGTGTTCACACTCTGGTTCCCCCTCTCTCCAACCAGAACTCTCCATTCTAACAAAGAAATACAACTTAAAAAAATAAACCAATACATTGGGTATGTTGGATAAGGTATGTTTGCCCCATTGTATAGCCCATAGATAGCATTTTCATAGTGATTTAAGGTTTTTGAGATGCTTTTCAAATATCGCATTTGATCCTCACAATAACCCTGGGAAGTAGGTGCTACTACCATCCCCATTTTACGAATGAGAAAACAGAGGCTAAGTGAGTTGTCCAGAGGATGCAGCTAATTGGTGCCTGAAGTCTAACTTGAACTCAGGGCTTTCTGTCCAAGTTCAGCTGTCTATCCCGATCCTCCTAGCTGTCTATAGTCTATCACCACTCTGCTTTGAAGGAAAAAGGTCCAGCAGAACCTCATTTTACTTGACTAATACATTCCAAGACCCTTTGCAGAAGTTGGAAATTGTGCATGGTAGTGACTTCCATTATCTAATAAGTATTTCTTGTATGGATATACCTAGGCACTATATAATTTTCATTAGACATATCAGAACTATCAGCATCACTTTTCTCATACTTTGAGGCCATTATTAATAATACATAATAGTAATTATGTTATATTAATTATTATAATATATGCTATATATAATATGTGTCACTAATATTAATATATGTTATATTAACAATACACAATATTAATAATACATAACATAAATGAAACAAATGATGGAGATGTGACTTGTTACAAGCAAGAACTCTGGGTAATGACTGATATGGGAGCTGAGACTCAGACTAACTCTTCTCAGGAGAATGAGTGTGATGGGTGAACTGCTGAGAGACTGAGTCACTTGGGAAAATGGCAAGGAATTTAGCGTATAATTAAAATCTATTAGTTTACGTATTTTTCAGACATTATTTTCTTCGCTGAAAGCATAGCCAAATTTTTGTGTTGAGTTCACATAAAAAGAGGTTCTACTGTATAGTTTCTCAGTCATCTGGAGTTAAGATCTGCCTTTTATTTCTTAATTAAAGTGAATGGATAGCGACCCTGTTTTGATATTTTGGAAAATTTAGTTCATGACTTTCCTTGAGATAATTAAGTACTTTCTGGGGTACTGCTGAATTGGATTTAATGATGGAAGGCTGTCACTGGAACTGCCCTAGGAAAAGCGTTATTAAAATGATGACTATAAGTTCTTTTATTTTTATTTAAAAAAATTTTTAAGGGGGCAGCTGGGTAGTTCAGTGGATTGAGAGCCAGGCCTAGAGATGGGAGGTCCTAGGTTCAAATCTAACCTCAGACACTTCCCAGCTGTGTGACCCTGGGCAAGTCACTTAACCCCCATTGCCTTAAACATTTTTTTTCTAAAAATATTTTTCCATTTTTACATAATTCATTTTCTTTCCTTCCCCTCTTCTCTGTCCCCTCCAAGAGCCAACAAGCATTCCACTGGGTTGTACAAATGTTATCACTTGATATCTGTTTCCATATATTCATTTTTGCTGTAGAGCGATTTTTTAAAACCTAAACCCCAAATACATGTAATAAATGATATCATATGTTTTACTTTTGCGTTTCTACTCCTATAGTTCTTTCTCTCAATGTGGATAACATTGTCTCATATAAGTCCTTCAGGAGTGTCCTGGCTTGTTACATTGCTACTAGTATCAAAATACATTACATTGGATTGTTCCACAATGTTTTACTTTCTGTGTACAGTGTTCTGGTTCTGCTCATTTCACTCTGCATCAGTTCATGGAGGTTCTCCTAGTTGTAGGATTTCTGCATTCCATCAAACTTCTGTCTCTCCACTCTGGCCCTTTACTTTTTGCCCAAATTCCTTCCTTTCACAGTTCATATAGAATTCCTCCAGATCATCAATCCTTTCAGCACAAAAGTATTCTATCACCATCAGATACCACAATTTGTTCAGCCATTCCCCAATCAAGGGACAACACTTCACTTTCCAGTTTTTTTTTTTTTTGCCACCATAAAGAGTGCAGCTGTGAGTATTTTTGTACAAGTATTTTTACTTATATTCTCTTTGGGATACAAACCTAGTAGTGGTATTTATTACTGGATCAAAGGGGCATGCATTCTTTTAAAGCCTTTTGTTTATAATTCCAAATTGCCTTACAGAATGGCTGGATTAATTCACAACTCCACCAGCAGTGTATTAGTGTCCCGATTTTGCCACGACCTCTCCAAACATTTATTATTTTCCTTTGCTGTCATATTGGCCAATCTGCTGGATGTGAGATGGCACCTCAGCGTTGTTTTGATTTGCATTTCTCTAATGATGAGACTTTTTCATTTTTCATGTACTTATGGATAGTTTTGATTTCTTTATCTGATAACTGCCTATTCACGTCCCTTGACCATTTTTGTCAATTGGGGAATGACATCATTTTTTGTACAATTGACTTAGCTCCTTATAAATTTGAGAAAGGAGACCTTTGTCAGAGATAAAGAACTTATTTTTAAGGAAATTATCCTTTTCATTTAAGGGCTTTATCTAAATTTCTTATTGCTAAATAGTCTATGAACTAACAAGGTTAATTTTTATTTTTTTTTATTGGGGGGGTGTAAGTATTCCTATCCAAATTCCTTAAATCAGGCATGTGCATGATACACACACACACACACACACACACACACACACACACACACACACCACACCACACCACATCACACACACAGAGTGTCTGCCCTACTGCCAAAATGATGCTTGGCAAACAAATGATGAAATTTGGAACGAGTGCCTGAAAACTAAAGTCAGCTTTCCTTGATCTATGCAAATGGCACCCATCTGGGGTCTGGGTACAGACTTGGGAGTTCTGGCTTTAGTGGTATGCAAACGTGGGTGTTTACTGTGGAAAAAGGAATTCTGAGTTCATTAGCTCTGTACAAACAGAGCCTGGTGAGCAGAAGAAGGAAAGCTTTGTGATAATGGCCTTTTTAAAAAAAAATTCTCATGCTATTCATTTGGAAGCCAAAACACTGGCTCCAGAGGTCAGATCTAGAATTGGAAGGAACCTTGGAGACAAGGTGTTTAGGCTCTTGTGAGTTTTGGTAAAGGAGGACTGGAGAGACCCTGTGATCTTTGAATAGAGAATCAGCCTTAGACTCTGAACACTCTGGAATCTTGCCTTTTTTTGCATGGACTCTGTAACTTCTGAAGGTCCCAGATGACCCTCTGCCACTTATAATTGGAGAGGAGATGATGACCCGCGTTTGGTGAGAGAATTTCCTGGCTGGGAGTTCTCCACCTTGATGAAATCTTAGGTCCAATTCTTTCCAAAATGCCTATGTTTGTGCTTGTGTGTATGCCCACACAAATTCCTATAACAGTCCTCTAAGGCAATTTCTCAAACTAGTATGACCAGGGAGCCCTTTGGAGCTAGAAAACACATTGTAGACCATAAAGTATTCTATAAGTGTTATTTTTGATAGATGGATCCCCTGAGGGCTGGTCTGAGAGCACATAAGGGGGGAAAAATGGAGCAAATAGAACTTTGGTTTTTGTTTTTATTTTTAAGCCCTTCCCAACCTGGCCTTAATCTAATTTTTTTTAACCCTTACCTTCCATCTTAGAATCAATACTATGTATTGGTAGAAGATGAGTGCTTACAGGTAGGCAATGGGATATGCATAAGTTTTGACCTAGCTCTACTGCTACTAGACCTGTACCCCAAAGAGATCAAAGAAAGATGAAAATTATCTGTGCTCAAAAATATTCATAGGAGCAATGGGAGTTAAGTGACTTGCCCAGGGTCATACAGCTAGAAAGTGTCTAAAGCCAGATTTTAATCTAGGACCTCCTGCCTCTAGATCTGTCTCTCAATCCACTGAGCCACCTAGATTCTCCGTGTCTCCAATATACTTTTCTGTCTTATACTCTCCTTCTTGAATCTGAAGCAGACTGGCCTTCTGGCTGTTTCTCATACCTAACAATCCATTTACCACCCTCATACCATTGTACTGGCAGGATCCAATGCCTAGGATGACTTCCCTCATTACCACTGATTCCTAGAATCCCAAATTTCCTTCCAGATGAAGTTCAAACAACAAATTCTATAGGAAGCTTGTTCTGATCCCCACCCCAGTTGCCAATGCCCTCTCCATAAAATTACCTTGCATTTCTTCTGGGTATATTTTGTGTTTCTTACATAAGTATATGTTGTCTTCCCTGATGGAATAGAAACTTCTTACATTCTGCTCTATATTCTCCTTATAAGGAGGGCAGGGCCTGCCTCATTTTTATCATTTTTGTCTATACTGTAGTAATAGAGGTGTCAAATACACCCCAGATTAAGACATATGTGGGAAATATTTAACAAGATAAATAAAAATACAATAGACCATAAATAGTGTTAATAAAACCACATATTAACACTATTTATGGTCTATCATCTTTTTATTTATCTTATTAAATGTTTATAAATTTATAAATGGTCTAGTGGCCCCATTTCTACTTGAGTTTGAGTCTACTGCTCTAGAATACCATAAGTGCTTTAATAAATGTTATTGATTGAGTGAAAGATGGATAAATAGAAATGCTTTTGATATGGACATAATTTTACATCTGGAAATGTAGAGGTTCTCCAGGTTGGTAGAGTCAAGGTGGCAAGTCTTCAGGTGATGTGCCTCTCCATAATTAATTCGATTTGTTCTGGAAAAATGGATCTGATCCACACTTGAGACTTTTCTTCTTCTATGTAAATTGTTATTTTTCATTTTTCAATCAACAAGTTGCATAATTAGTCTGTTCCTCCAACTATCTCCCCCAAAGCTCACAAACATTAAATTAAGAAACAAAAAAAGTAATACATAGCTACATAATCTGGCCAACAGATCCCAACATGAGCCATATCTGAAGACGTATGTGTGTCTACTTCTGCGTTTTGAGTTTATCACCTCTCTCTGCCAGGAAGTGAGTGGCTTATTTTGTCTTCATGCTTTTGGACTCATGGTTTATCATTATATCCATCGGCATTCTAGTCTCTTTCTTAGTCATCTTGATAATGTCATTGTTGTATAAATTGTTTTCTTCTGTTCACTTCCTTCTTCATCGGTTGTCTTTCTAATTTCCTTGACATTGTTCATGCCTTTCTTGTGACACTATAATGTTCCATTGAATTCATAGTCCATAATTTGTTTAGTTGTTCCCTAAGAAGAGATTATCCTTGAAACAACTGGTGAGGTAGGAGGTTTCTACCCTAAACATGGGAAGACTTTCTCCAGTAGAAAAAACGATTTGTTCCAACAACCATAAAAGTGGCAGAGAAGCAGGGGCTGTGAATGCTTAGAGCTTGCTTTGACATGGGAGAAGCCAAGGCCATCCTCTGCATCTTGAGCCATCCTCAGTCACCTTGACTTTTAAAGTCTTCTCACTAGACATCATTGACTCTGAAACTTTGAACAACTCAGTCTCATTTAAATCCAATTTATGCATGAGCCAAAAGATCCCACCAGCCATGTCCCTTTGGTTCTCTTAGAGTATGAAAGATAATAATCAACCAACAATCCCCTTTCAGCCCACTTTCCAATTTTTGGCTATCATGAAAAGAGCTCCTATGGATATTTTTGAACACAGAGATCATTTTCATCTTTTATTTTAATTTTTTAAAATCTTTTCAGATCATAGGCCTAGTGGTGGTAGTGCTAAGCTAAAGATTATGCACATCCCATTGCCTAGCCCTTACCACTCTTCTGCCTTGGAACCAAAACACAATATTATTTCTATGACAGAACATGAGGGTTTAAAAAAAAAAAGAAAAAGGTTATGTACAGTTTAAGTATCTTTTGGGGAATACTTCCAAATTGCTTTCCCAGAATGGCTGGACCAAATCAGCGGTCCATCAAGCATGCATTACAGTACTTGTTTTTAACATCATCTCTTGTCATTTTCCTCTTTTGTCATCTTTGCAGTCTGACAGATGTGAGATGGAACCTTAAAGTTGTTTTAATGTGCAATTCTTTAATTATTATTGATATAGAGCATTTCCCTCCTGGGACTATGGATCGTGTGGACTTCTTCCTTTGAAACCTTCCAATTTATATCCTTTAGTAGAACTCGAGGCCTTTCAAGCTTTGGAGAACTTATCTGAGCTTATTATGCTCAATTGTGTAGCTTTTGAGAACCTTGATATGGACATAATTACACAGAGTGTGCTTGTGCATTATTATAATATCAATATAATATTTATATATCAATAACCATTAAAATATAATTGGTTTCCTTTAACATCTCAATATTTAAATTTTTTGTGTATAAAAATACTATTCCAACGAGAGTTCCTATTTTTCTATCTAAATCCTAGTTTTCTAGATTCTGCCTATTTTCCCCTTGTTTCCCCTTCAGTAGCACCATGCATGGTTTGTGGGGCCCAGACTTGGCACCTTTGGCAGATCCCTTAGGCATAGATGGGTTACAATCTGTACTATTGGAGGGAATTCCTATAACAATGGGACCTCAGATCTATTTGTATGTCCTACAGAGCAAAGGTTTTATTCTGTGTTCTGGACTCTGGCAATAATTAGGTGACAATTCACATGTAGAGACTGAATTCCAAAAGCATCCAGCATCACACAGGGAGGAATGTCAGGAATGGGGGTCAAACCCAGGTCTTCTGATTCCAGAAATGATATTTTCTCTTCAAGAAGACTCAAGTTCAAATAGTGTTTTTTTCTTCAAAAAAGACATGGATTCAAATTCCATCCCTCTGCTTTCCCCCAACACAATTAATTCCCTGTGT
Source organism: Gracilinanus agilis (assembly GCF_016433145.1). Taxonomy (NCBI): domain Eukaryota; kingdom Metazoa; phylum Chordata; class Mammalia; order Didelphimorphia; family Didelphidae; genus Gracilinanus; species Gracilinanus agilis. Next base: position 496,235,586 of record NC_058133.1, on the reverse strand, counting down.
GACTTTGGGTGCCTTTTGAATGAAGTCTTTTGTGATCTTGCCTCTTCTTTACCCTCCCCCCACTCCATCCCCAAACACTGGAGACCCCCCCCAACTACCTTATGTTTAATTATCTTGTATTTATTCATTTTAAGTTATCCTGTATGTATTTATATTTGTACTTCTCTTTTCCATTAGAATACAAGCTCTTCAAGGACAGGGACTGTTTTTGCTTTTTGTTGTATCCCTAGAACCTAGTACAGTGCCTAGCACATAGTAGGCTCTCTTTTCTAATGGGAAAATTTTCATTGAATTAATTAATTTAGAATATTTTTCCATGGCTACATGATTCATTTTCTTTCCTTCCCCTCCTCCCATCCCTTCCTGTAGCCAATGTGCAATTCCCCTGAGTTTTACATGTATCATTGATCAAGACCTATTTCCATATTATTGATAATTGCACTAGGGTGATCTTTTAGAGTCTACATCTCCAATCATGTCCTCATCAACCCATGTGTTCAAGCAGTTGTTTTTCCTCTGTGTTTTTATTCCCATAGTTCTTCCTCTGTGGATAGTGTTCTTTCTCATAAGTCCCATAGTAGGCTCTTAATAATTGTTGAGGGGGCAGCTGGGTAGCTAAGTGGATTGAGGGTCAGGCCTAGAGACGGGAGGTCCTAGGTTCAAATCTGGCCTCAGCCACTTCCCAGCTGTGTGACCCTGGGCAAGTCACTTGACCCCCATTGCCCACCCTTACCACTCTTCCACCTAGGAGCCAATATACAGAAGTTAAGGGTTTAAAAAAAAAGAAATAATTGTTGAGTTCATTGATTGCTTGGGATTACATCTCTTTAATGGGGTGCTGTTTGAAATGCTTTCCTGTAGACTTTACCCTCTCAGTCTTGGGAAAACCAGTAGAGGCACATCTCTCTCCAATCAAAACCCTTCCAGGGCAGCTGGGTAGCTCAGTGGAGTGAGAGTCAGGCCTAGAGACAGGAGGTCCTAGGTTCAAACCCGGCCTCAGCCACTTCCCAGCTGTGTGACCCTGGGCAAG
>NC_058133.1:496184044-496220353 GCF_016433145.1 Gracilinanus agilis | reverse complement strand
ATCTCAGGCCAAGTCCCCAGGGCCCCATTACCTCTGTACTTTGTTGTCTGCTGCATAAGATTGAGATTGGAGGAGAGAGAGAGTTGTCTTTCAAAGTTCAAAGCCCAGAGCAAACTCAGCCTTTCTTCTCATTGCCTCCCCTCCCCAACCCCTCACTTGTCTACAGAGATGGCAGCTCAGTCAGACTGGCTTTTGTTGGTCCTGTGGATTTCCACTGCACAGTTTAATCATCAGAGCCCTATCTCTGATGTTGGAGCTCTCATCTTGAGGCCTGAGATCATCTGGGGAGGGAGGGAGGGAGGGAGCACCAGCACCAGCACCTTGGGGTCTAGTTTGGAGTTGTCAGTATTTCAGCGATGTAATGCCCATGTGTTCAGACAATCCAGGTTCCTCATTGCTCTGTTAAGCTGTCAGGATCTCTGGAGTGAAAGTTTATCACCCTTCCCAGCCAGCCTGACTATACCTATACCTATACCTATATCTATACCTATACCTATACCTATACCTATACCTATACCTATACCTATATCTGTTCTCATAGGTAAAACTTCTTGTGTAATAATAATATAGAATCAATAATCAATAATTTATTGATCATCAATTTAATTCTTTTCATCTTTGTGAGATGATGATGGTGGTGGACATGATGAGGAAGATGAGGAGGAGGGTTTTTTTTCCCGACCATCGATGGGTTGTCTTGTCTACTCCCACTTGGGCATGCGGACGCCCGTGGGTCCCAGAGGAAGAACACGAAGGGTGGGAAGGGTGGCGTGGGGACACAAATACATAAACTCTAAATACTACGTCTCTGATAATTAGTACAAATGGCAGGAGAGTTGTAAAGGCCCTCGAGAGGCAAATGGATATGAGATTTAACTGTGATCCATTTGAAAGCTTCCTCCAGTGTGAAATTTCCTGCATAAAAAGCCCATTATCTTTTCAATAAACAGAAATGGCTCCTTCGTAACCGTTCTACCGTGGAATAGGCTGGTGTACTGTATTTAGGAAGTTGTACAAAATGTGGATCGCTGCCCAAATTTGTTTGGGGGTTGGGTGTCAGGAGGAGTCAGTCCTCTGGAGCTTTGGCTTATCGGCTCTTTGAAGAAAGGTCTCAATGGAGACCGGGCCTGCGACACCTTTTTTTGGTTGAATAGGGTTTAATAAGTAACAATAACAGACTTTAATACGTAAGTGTTGGCAGGACCAGCATGGGAGGCATTCAGGGGTCCTTGGTGTGAACTCTTCCTGCCTCGCTTGCCCAGGCAGCAGTTTGGACGTCCTCCTAAAGGACTTGGGGGATGACCTCAACTCATCTCATTTAAAGAGGGAGCTATTGGCGTTGCCCGCTTGGTCCTTCCTAGGAGGCCACAGACCACTGGAGCATGAGGGGGGAGATTCAGAGGAGAAATCTGAGCCGGCCAGAGAATGATTTATTTTATTTATTTTACCGGAGGTGGCCATCCCTTAAGAGCCTCTGGGCACATGTACAAGAAAGGTGGAAAACAGAGGTAGGCAGTCTTTTTTAAATCTAGACTTCTGATCCCTGGTAGATAGAGAGTCAATGTCTTTTCTCTCTCCATCTGCAATCGAAAAGAAGTAAGAATGTTTTGGGGCTTTTTAGACCTTTATCTCTTGACTTAGAATCAATAGCTCCTATGGGTTCCAAGGCAAAAGAGCAGTAAGGGCTAAGCAATGGGGGATAAGTGACTTGCCCAGGGTCACACGGCTAAGAAATATCTAAGGCCAGATTTAAAATCAGGATCTGCTATCTCTCGCCTTGGCTTTTAATCCCCTGAACCACCTCGCTGTCCCAAGAAATGAGAAAGCATCATTGCCCTGTGCCAGACTGAGGAGGGGGATTTGATTATGATGTCGTGCTGTGGAAGGGCTTGGTTTTCTTTCTCAATGTTAGCCTTAGAGTTCAAGGACTTGGGATCATAGCATCACCAATTTAGAGTTGGAAGAGGCCATGAAAGAGGTTATTCACTTTCCTTGGCCTCAGTTTCCCTCTTGGACAACGAGAAGATTGGACAAAAAAAGCCTGTAGGGTCCCTTCCAGCTCTGAATCTATGAGCCTACATCTTGCAGCTGGAAGGACCCCAGGCCATTGATTTCTCTCTCTATCCCCCCTCTTTATTTGGCCAATAAAGAAACTGAGGCCCTCAGAAAGGAAGCGGACTCACATAAAGCCACACATGTAGTAAGTCAGAGACTTTGATGCCAGCTTCGGTGCTCTTCTCCTGTATCACATCATGTCATTTAGTCCACAGGCATCGATTCCCAGAGTGAGATGCCGAATTCTACAGAAGCGATTTGTCTAAGGTCAGATGAGAAGGTTCACAAGGAAAAGAAACTAAAGAGACCTCAAGTCTTCTATTCCAACCCTTCCATTTTATTATTTTCATATAACTTTTATTTTATTTTTTATAAAAGCATTTTTTTTCTTGTCTCCACTTCACCCTCCACTGGAAAAAAACCAAACCAAACCCTTGTAACAAAAAGCCAAGCAAACCCTGTTCCTGCCTGTGGACTCAAACGTAGCTCTCCTTCAATGGGAATCCTTCGCCTCTCTCTCAGGATGTGGGCGGCCATCCACATCCTGTGTTCTACACATGAAGAAACCTTTTGTTTTCTATCCTCTTTGTTCAAAGACAGTTGTTGTTGTCCACTCGTTTCAGTCATGGCTGACTCTTCATGACCCCATTTGGGACTTTCTTGATGGAAACACTGGAATGATTTGCCATTTCCTTCTCAGCTTATTTGACAGATGAGAAAACTGAAACAAATAAGGTGAAGTGACTTGCTCAGGGTCACACAGCTAAGATCCTGGAGTGGTTTACCATTTCCTTCTCTAGCTCATTTGACAGGTGAGGAAACTGAGTCAAAAAGAGTGAAGTGACTTGTCCAGGGTCACACAGCTAAGATACTAGAGTGGTTTTCTATTTCCTTCTCCAGCTCATTTGACAGATGAGAAAACTGAAGCAAATAGGATGAAGTGACTTGTCCAGAGTCACATAGGTAGAATCTGAGGCCAGATTTGAATTCAGGAAGATGAGACTTCCTGACTTCAGGAGCAGCACTCTATCCGGTGGGTCACCTAGCTCAGTGATGGCAAACCTTTTAGAAACTGAGTGGCCAAACGGCACCCTCATGCTGCATGGGAGCCGCCCCTGGCCCCAAACAGGGAGGGAGGAAGCACTCCCATTGGGCTGCTGAGCAGAGGGCTGGCCATGTGAGAAATGTCCCCAGGCATGGTGGAGAGGGAGAGGGAAGCAGCCCCTCCGGCACGTGCGCCATAGGTTCACCAACACGGACCTGACTGCTCATAAAGTCGGAGGACCTGGGTTCAAAATCCTGCCTCTGATGAATACTGCCTTGAGCAAATGACTGAATCTCATTAGAGGGTTGGAGTAGATGGACACTGGCAGTCCTTTCCAGCCTTAAATCTTTGATTCAGAGCCCAGTGTCCACTACTCAGTTTGGCAGAAACTCTGGGTAGAAGATAGGGCTGGATATATAGATTTGGAACGCTGACACTGGGAACTGATGAGGTCACCCAATGAAAGTGTAGAGAGAAAAGAGTCTGAGACAGCCTTGGGGGATAACTAGGGAGAATGAAGATTCTGCAAAGGAGATTGAGAAGGGGTTCCTCCATCTCCTTTGCTGAATCTTCTTCTATGAACCTCAGTTTTTTCCTTTTTTAAAAAGAGGAGGTTTTGTGTAAAACCCAGTGGAATTGCACATTGGCTATGGGAGGGAGGTGGGAGGAGGGGAGGGAAAGAATATGAATCATGTAACCAGGGAAAATTCTTAATTAATCAATAAAATTAAAAAAAAATCAAATAATTAAATAAACCTGAAAATTAAATAAATAATAACAACAACAACAAAAGAGGAGATCTAAAATAATTAGAATTTAACGTCCTTTCCAGCTCTAAATCTATGATCTCATAGCCTCCAGAGCCTTGCTAAGAAGGCTGTTATAGAATAAATATTTGGAAAACAGCAGAGGCTTTCACAGGTTTGGGGGCCAAATTTTAGCTTTGAGAGGGGCTTGGAATACAGCTATTTGTTGGTATGCATAGATTTCCATCTCTATCATTATTTTTAATGTGCTGCAGGCCCAGCTGCATTCATTGGAATTGTTCTCTCTTCCTCTACTTATTTTAGATGGGGCATCTGAAAATATGAACTGTGGACCATTTTAGGGTTGCATTTCAGATACTCTGAAGACACTGATTTTTGCTTAGCTGTTGCCTAAAATGGACTCTTTTTTTCTCTTGTTGTTTTTAGAAATTCCATTCCAGAATCGATGTTCAATTAAAGCTTCTTTTTTTTTTTTTATTCCCCTGTTTGAAATTGAGTGCAGCAAGCTAAGCTACAGAACACCAGGTTCTGGACCAGTGACACGCAGGATGACTAATTTGACCAAAGAAGCAAATTTGGACAGGGCTTCAGGGCAGAATAAAAAAGGAAACAGAGTTCTCTTAGAGTAATGGTTGGCATTGGTCTATCTCTTTAACTTTATTAAAAAAAAAACAAAAACTCTTATCCTGTGTCTTTGAATCAATACTAAATCTTGGTTCCAAGAAAGAAGAGCACTAGGGGCTAGAGATTGGGTGTTAAGTGACTTGCCCAGGGTCACATAGTTAGGAAGTGTCTGAGGCCAGATTTGAAGCCAGGACTTCCCATTTCTAAGCTTGGTACTCTATCCACTTAGCTGCCCCACTCTTTAACTTTAGTAAATCACTTACAGACTTTTATCTCCTTTGGGCCAAAGAGGGTTATTGGAAAATTAAGTCAGCAAGCATTTTGAAGTGCCTACTGTATGCCAGCCTCTATACCAAGCACTGGGAATACAAAGAAAAGCAAAACACAGCCTCAGCCCCCAAGGCACTCACATTTAATTAGAAGAAATAATATGCAAATAACTTTGCGGAGACAAGATATAAACAGGTTAAACTGGAGATAATCAGCAGAAGAAAGACATTAACATGAAGGGAGATTGGGAAGGGTTTCATTTTTTTTTAATCCATACCTTCATAGAACCAATACAAGTATTGGTTCCAAGGCAGAAGAGAGGTAAGGGCTAGGCAATGGGGGCCAAGTGACTTGCCCAGGGTCACACAGCTAGGAAGTCCGAGGCCAGATTTGAACCTAGGACTTTCTATCTCCAGGCCTGGCTCTCTTAACTCCTTAGCTACGTATCTGCTCCTGGGAAGGACTTCTTGCAAAAGGTTGAACTTTAGCTGAGACTTGAAAGAAGCCAGGGAAGCCAAGAGATAGAGATGAGGAGAATGAGAATTTCAAGCATGGAGGACAGTCAGGAAAAATACCCCGAGTCAGGAGATGAAGAATCTTGTGTAGTAGGAGAAGAAGGGAGACCAGTGTCACTGGATCTGAGTGTATGCAGTAAAGAGTAAGATGTAAGAAAATTAGGAACAGGCTAGGTTATGAGGATCACAAAACCTGAGTTCAAATTCTGCATTTGTCACTGACTACATAAGCCAAGTCACTTTAGCTTTTTGACCCTTGGTTTCCTTATCTGTAAAATTAGAGGGTTGTACTAGGTGACTTCTGAGTTCTATTCCTGCTCTGCATCCATGAGGTACAGACCTTTGAGGTCTTCCTTCCCTCTGCCATGTGAATTCCTTGGCTTTCTTCTTTTCTTTCACCTTAGCACCCACCACCTCCCCCATGAAGCCTTCATTTCCTGATCTTTTAGGATGGGAATGCCTCTTGCCTCACCTCAGCTATCTTGGATTTATTTACCTTTGGAAATATGCTTTGTATCTACTTATGTATGTACATTTTATTTGTCCCAATATAGGATATAAAGACAGTGAATGAAACAAGTTCTACTTGTAAGGAGCTTCTGTTCTAATGTAGTTGGCTCCTTGAGAACAGGGACTGTTACGTTGTATTCCCACGGTACAGCGCAATTCCTGAGCTGTTTATTTTTGATGGAATATATCTCAGCACCGTTTGTTATTGTTTAGTCGTTCAGATGTGCCCCACTCTTTGTGTTCCTGTGGACCATAGCATGCCATCCTCTTCTATCTTCCATCGTCTCCCAAAGTCTGCTCCTGTTCCTTGTTTCCATGACACTATCCATTTCCTGCAGCATCAGGGGCTTTTCCGAGGTGTTCGGTCTTCTCATTATGTGGCCAAAGTGTTTAAGTTTCAGCTTCAGTATTTGACCTTCCAGTGAATAGTCTCAATTAATTTCTTTCTTTTTTCTTTTTTTCTTTAGAATATTTTTCCATGGTTACATGATTCATCATCCTCCCCCCTTTTTCTCTCCCCTCTCAGAGCTGACAAGCAGTTCCACTGGGTTATACATGTATCATTATTCAAAACCTATTTCCATGTTATTCATATTTGCAGTAGAGTGGTTCTTTAACATCAAAACCCTAATCACATCCCTATTGCACTGTGATCAATCCTATATTTTCTTCTAGGTTTCTGCTCCCACAGTTCTTTCTCTGGATGTGGAGAGCATTCTTTCTCCTAAGTTTCTATGGATTCCCTTGGGTCATTGCATTGTTGCTGGTAGCAAAGTCAGTTATATTCCATTGTGCTACAATGAATCAGGCTCTGTGTAAAATGTTCTTCTCGTTCTGTTCCTTTTGCTCTGCATCTTTCCATTTCACATGGAATTCCTCCAGTTCCTTATTCCTTTCAGGACAATAATATTCCATCACCATCAGATACCACAATTTGTTCAGCCATTCCCCAATTGATGAACACCTCATTTTCCAATTTTTTTGCCTCCACAAAGAGTGTGGCTAAAAATATAAATAAATAGGGAGCAGCTGGGTGGCTCAGTGGATTGAGAGCCAGGCCTAAAGATAGGAAGTCCTAGATTCAAATCTGGCCTCAGACACTTCCTAGCTGTGTGACCCTGGGCAAGTCACTTAACCCCCATTGCCTAACCCTTACCATTCTTCTGCCTTGGAGACAATACATAGTATTGACTCCAAGACGAAAGGTAAGGGTTTTAAAAAATAATAATAAAAATAAATATAAATGTAAATAAATAGGTATTTTTTCTAATTGTCTCTTTGGGGTACAAACCCAACAATGGTATGGCTGGATCAAAGGGCAGGCAATCTTTTAAAGCCCTTTGCACATAGTTCCAAATTGCCCTCCAGAATGGTTGGATTAATTTACAATTCTACCAGCAATGTATTAGTTTCCCAATTTTGCCACATCCCCTTTATCACTTTCCTTTGCTGCCATATTGGTCAGTCTGCTAGGTATAAGGTGGTACCTCAGCATTGTTTTCAATTAATTTCTTTAAATATTGACTGATTTGATCTCTTTGCTGTCCCAGGGACTTTCAAAAATCTTCTCTGGCTCCATAATACAAAAGTATCAGTTCTACAATGCTCAGCTTTCCTTAGAGTCCAACTCTCACAGCCATACATTTGTACTGGAAATACTGTAGCTTTGACTATATGAACCTTTGTCAGTAAGGTGATGTCTCAGATTTTCCATAGCTTTCCTTCTAAGGAACACTTAAGCACCTTGGAGGCACTGACAAACTTAGAAACAACCATAACAACAATAATAATAGTAGTTAGCATTTATTTAGCATTTTAAGATTTATAAAGCACTTTAAAATATAATCACATTTTAGCCTCACAACAACCCTAAGAAGTAAATGCTGTTATTATTCCCATTTACAGATGGGGAAACAGTCAGACAGAATTAAAGTGACTTGCTTAGGGTCACATAGCTAGTAAGTGTCTGAGATGGGTCTTCCCAATTATAAGATGAGATATATCCATTGTGACTCTCATTATATCTTATGACATATTAATCTTAATGATATTTCATTGATTGATCACTGATTTTTCCAGTCCCAAGAAAGGCAGATTTCTAAAAACTCTCCCCTCCCCTGGCTCCCAGGTAGTTGTTAGGACACTGCTCAGTCAGCCTGGCCATACTGCAAGCTGTCCAAGGGAGATTCCCAAATACTTCTCCTTTGGAGCCCCATCAATAATCATGACAAGAGTTTTTATAATACTTTAAGTCTTGTCGAGTGCTTTATAGCATGTCCCCAAAGTCTTAGTGCAGGTGTCAGCTATTTGGGGGCATCTCTTATTGTCTCCTGGGATCAGAAACATGATCAGAGGGAAATAATGGGTTTTATTGATCTTAAAAAGAATCGACAAAGTGACTGTTGTAAATGTTTCTCACTGCACTTGCCTATGTCTCACATGTACACTTATTTGTAGGTTGTCTTCCTTCTTAGAGTATCATCTCCTTGAGGGCAGGAACCGTGTTTCTTACCTCCTTTGTTACCCCCACACTGAGTACATAGAAATCAATTCATTCAAGCTAAATCGATGGGAGGGCACCCTCTGGACTTTGCTTACTTTGTGGCATGGCTGTGTGTCCATCCTGGCTGGTGGAGAAGGTGTGATGGAGGACTTAGTGAATTCCTTCCTCTCCTGGGGCTGGCAGTCTGTCCTGGAGACTCTCATGTGAGGGGTCCCAGCTAGGGAGCTGGAGAGGCACGGGGTACGATTCATCTTAAAAGGGAAGACTGGTCTTGAAAGCCAAAATGAAGCAAACTTTGCATTTCTCCCTGTGAAGTCCCACGCCTATTTCTGCCAGCGATGTGATTGCTAAATGATTCAGTTAGCACTCAGGGATGCTGACAAGGAAGAGAGAAAAAGGAATATCAGATGGCTGGATGTGTCTGCCTTGAGCAGCTTTTAAAAAATGAACCCTGGAGAGACCCTCGTGCCATTTTTCGGGGTGGGGGAACAGGAAAGAAGATGGAATCTTTCGAACAAATGTGCCCTAAGTGCTTCAGGGCATTGCTGCCAATGGTGTAATTGAGATCTTGAACAATCTTAATCACAGAATGAGAAAAGTTGGCAGCCCTGGGTGGGAGGATTCAGTGGAGTTTGGGTGAGAAACTGGGAGGAGAAGTGCAGGATGGGGACAGCCCCGGGAGAGCATGGATGAGCAGTCCGTGACAGAGGGTAGGACCAAGTCAAGATAAAATGCTCTTTTAGGGGTGAGTGGGGGGATGAAAAAGTGATGCAGACCAATTCAACTTGTTCTTGAGGGAATGGCATAATTCAATGGAGAGAGCGCTGGATGGGTTGTCTGGAGATGGGATTCCTATTTTGGCTCTGCCATTTAAGTTAATAGCATAATGGAGATCTGAAGCATGCCCAGAATGTCTCCACATGGAGGAAACTAAGGAGGCGTCTCTCCATATGGAGACCATCAAAGAGCTTCTTCAGTATTGTGATGATGTATAAGGGAAACACTGTGAAGAGATAGTTGATAGCATTTATAGACATCATGCATCTGGGTCTAGTTGGCTTAAAAAGAGTCTACAAGGCAACTCAAACTCTTAACGGACAATGAAAATCTCCTCAAACTCATTCCTTAATGAGTAACAAATTTCTACTCGGGTCAAGCCCTCCCCATACAAGTGATTCTAAACCTTGAGTTGTCGTCATTCAAATCCCTTTCTCCATCTTTCTCCATCCCACTATCTTACTAACCCTAACCGTTATACTATTCTTCTCAACTCAACCACTCTTCTTTCAGTCCTCACAACGTTTTATTCTAAATCTAAATAATAGATTTGTCCTAAATCTATTCTAAATCGAAATTGGAATTGAAATTTAAAAACAATATTTTATTCTAAATATTCGAAATCTAAATCTAGTGGAAGTCCTTCTACTTTGCTGTCTGGAATACATGCGTGTATTCTTACTTTCTTAAATCTTCCTCTTTCCCACTTCTTCCATCTTCTGGCTTTCATTGACACCTGACTCCCCATAGTTTCCCTGGTCTACCTCTCCACCACTGGCTTCACTTTTCGTCGTTTCATTTGCTTTACTGGTTGAGGTGGAGTAGTTGGTATACTTCCTGTCCCCCACTGTCACTTCTAGGTTTTCGCTCTACCACCTTTATTCAGTAATCTCTCCTCCTTTGCCATTCACACTATCTTTATTATCCAATCAAAATTCTGTTGTCTGTTATTTTTCAGACCTTTAGAATGCCTTTGGAACGTGGCTCACAGCCTTTCTTTCTTGACTCCTTCCCTAAGGCTAGAAGACTTCAACATAAAGTTAATGCCCACTTAAACACCCACCTCATAGTTCCTCAATTTACCCCTTTCATATTGCCTGCTCCTCCACCTCAGCCATACATCAAGATGGTCCTATCATTGATCTTGCCATCACCCATAAATACAACACTTCCATGTTCATGAACTCGAAACTCCCTTATCTGATGCCATTTAGCTTCTCTCTCTGCCTTGCAATCTCAAACCTTGTTCTTCATCCTCACCATAACCTACAATCCTTTAGCCCCACAGGCTCAACTCCTTAAGACCATCTACAATAGGCAGCTCCATTTCCTTCCCTCCCATTTCATATCTAGTTCTCTACAACCCAGCTTCCAACTTCATCATTCTATTGGAATTACTCTTTCCAAAGTGATCAGTGATTTCTTGATTACCAAATAGAATGACCTTTTCTTCTTCTTGGCCTCTGTAGCCTTTGCCCCTGTCCACCACTCTCTTTTTGATGCTTTTCTAACACTACTCTCTCATGATTCTCTTCCTCCTTAGCTCATCAGTTCTCAAATGGTGTTTGCTGCATTTTTATCTAAGACATACCCACTAAAGGTGGGTTTCCCTGAGGGCCTTTTCCTTCTCCCTCTACAGTGTTTCAGCTGGTGATCTCCTCAGCTCTCCTGGTTTCAGTGACCCTCTCTGTGTTGATGATTCTTAGAGTTGCTTATCTAAGGCCCAACCTCTCTCCTGACCTCCTGAATTGCCTCTTAAGATGCTTATTAGACATCTCAAATTGGATATCCTCATGGACATCTTAAACTTGGCATGCTCCAAACTGCATTCATTATCTTTTTACCAAACTCTAGCCCCACTCCCATTATTGTAGAGGGCAACACCATATCCCAGCACCCCTTAGGCTTGCAATCTAGGTGTCACCTTCAACTTCTCATTCCAATCCATTTTGTTCTAGAACAAACCGAACTAGCCTTGAGACAAAGCCATGTGAAGATGGTTGAGGAATCTGGGGGAACTGTGGCCAGGAAGAGAGGAGAATTCTAAAGAGTGTGAAAGCTGTCTTTGAGTATTCAAAAGGCCCTCGTGTTCAAGAGCAATTATATTATTCTGCTTAGCTCAAGAAGGCAAACAAGGAGTCATAAGCAGAAGTTGAAGAGGGGCAGATTTTGGCTTCTTTCTATAAGGAAAAACTTCCTGACCATTAGCAATGGCCCCAAATAGAATAGGTTGATTTTAAAGGCATTGGTTCCTCCTCACTGGGATTTTTCAAATGTTATACAGATGACTGTACAACTCCAAAAGTGTAAAGGGTGATTCTTTGTGAGTAGAAGATACACTTAACAGCTTCTGATGGCCTCCAAGGTTCCTTTCAAGCATGAAATGCTGGAGTTTTATTTTATTTTATTTTTTAAACCCTTATCTTTCATCTTAGAATCAATACCATGTATTGGTTCCAAGGCAGAAGAGCCGTTAGGGCTAGGCAATGGAGGTTAAGTGACTCGCCCAGGGTCACCCAGCTTGGAAGTATCTGAGGCCAAATTTGAAACTAGGACCTCCCAAATCTAGGGCTGGCTCTCAATCCACTGGCCCTAATGCTGGAGTTTTAAACAAGGAATCCAACTCCCTTTGAAATATTTTTCTTCTCTTATTGGAATATAAGTTCTCTGAAGGCAGGAATTGTCTTACTTGTATTTGTATCCTCAAGGTTTAACACAATGTCTGATACTTGTTCTCTCCTTCTCCCTGTCTCTCTCTCTTTCTCTCTCTCTGTCTTTGTCTTTCTCTCTGTCTCTTTCTGTCATCTGTCTCTCTGTCTATCTGCCTGTCTGTCTGTCTCTCCCACATCTTCCTACTTTATCCCTCCCTCTATCTGTCTTTCTTCACCCTGACCCTTCCAGTGTTTCCAGTAGACCAACTCCGTGGTGGAATGGTTCCAGCCAAATTTTTGAGAAGTAATCACTTGGGGCAAATGAAGAGAGACTCTGCCTCTTCTTATCCTTCTTGACCAGAGTATGACATTATGAACTTCAAAACACCAAAAGACGTTATATTTTTTTTAAAAAATTTTTTTAAAACCCTTGTACTTCGGTGTATTGTCTCATAGGTGGAAGATTGGTAAGGGTGGGCAATGGGGATCAAGTGACTTGCCCAGGGTCACACAGCTGGGAAGTGGCTGAGGCCGGGTTTGAACCTAAGACCTCCTGTCTGTAGGCCTGGCTCTCAATCCACTGAGCTACCCAGCTGCCCCGAAGATGTTATATTTTCCATGGCATTAGTAGCAGTCTTCTAGGAGCATTAGTGGACTGAGCACATAAAGGCTTTTTAGAAAGGCAGCTTGAGGACTTCACAGCGTTCGTAGTAGTGAGTGAGCTACACACTTCAGGGGAACTTCGTGAAGCCATCATGAAGCTAGAAAAAGACTTCCAGGAATCAGGAGCTATGAATAGCCCCTTTGCACACGTGTTCTCTGAACTGGAGCCTCCTTTCCCCTGGATACTCAGGATTCCTGGGAGAGAATCAGCCCTCAGTTTGGGGGCAGGACATTTTATACCAGTCATTCTTACCATACTTTTGTGGTTCATTTATTTCCGTTGTATCTGACTCTTCCTGATTCCATTTGGGAATTTTATTTTTTCAGTCACATCCACATCTTTAGGATCCAATTAGGGGTTTTCTTGGCAAAGATACTGGAGTGCTTTTCCATTTCCTTCTCCAGCTCATTTGACAGATAAGGAAACTGAGGCAAAAAAGTTTAAGTGACTTTTCCGAGTCATACAGCTAGTGAGTGACTGAGGCTGGATTTGAACCCATTAAGATGAATCTTCCTGACTCAGGGTCCAGCACTCTGTCCGCTGTGTCACCTTGCTGCCCCCTCTTACCTTACTAAATACTCCTGAGTAAAAGTTAACCCTTGCTGGCTAATGGTTATCAATTGGCTAATCGGTAAGGAAAACACTAATCAGCAAGTGAATGCTCTTTCTTAGTGAAACTATTTCCAACCTCTCAGGGTCACCCCTTCAACCCTAAGTGGGAAAGGAGTCAGTGACCTGCTGATGCTCTGGGAGTTGGGGGCAGTGAGACAAAGTGTGCGCCACGTGAAAGCTTAGAATGTAGATTCGAAGAACCTAAGATTGACTTCTTCCTCTTCCTCTTACTATTTGCTGCTCAATAGGTTTTGCCTTTAGTTTCCTAATCTGTAAAGTCAGAGGATGAGATGAGATGATCCCGATTGTTCCTTCCACCTCTACAGCTCAGATCCTTTGACCAGCCAAGATGAGTTGGCGAGTTGGAGGCTTCTCTTGACCTCTTCTTTCTTGGCTTGAGTTGGGGCCAAATGCACAGGTAGTGGGTGGTTCAGTGGACCCTGCTTAATAGAGCTGTGAGATATAAAGGGATGCAGGGGCTAAAAGCCAAACACCTCCTTCTGTGAACAACATTAAAAGGGAGAACAAGGAAGACAAAGTCACAGTTTGCCAAAAGTGTTTTTTTGTTGTTGTTGTTTAAAAAAGTAAAAAACAAACAAGCCTTTTTTTGAGGTTGGGTTAAGATGTAATAATAGTGGTGCGTTCTGAAGCCACCTACCTATAGCGTGTGCATAGTCCCCATCTGCTCCCCTCCCTCCCACAAGCTTCTCTGGCACGTGCTTCACTTTGGCTTTCATCAGCCCTCCAGAATCTGCTTGTTGAGGCAGGAGACCTTGCATGGGGTCCTGTTAGATGCTCTGTTGAGGCAAGCATCCCCTGGAACCTCGCCAAAGGGCCCTTATTAATGAGTTTAATGCTCTTGGTGTTTAAAAACATTCTGAAAATGAAGAGAGCCCCTGAAAATGGTCCTGCTACTGATGCTGCTGCTGCTGCTGCTGCAAGGTAAGCCTCAGCAAAGACCTAGCATGATTCTTTCCATCTTCTCACTTGGTTTACTTAAGTTTCTCCTCGGTTCATGGACTGAGAGGGCTGGTGAGCAAAGTTGTGCCATGAGGGAATTGCCAAAGAACCTTTACAGACCCCTGTGGAATCATTTGAAAGAACATAGCTAAGCTGAGAGGTGCTGTTATTGCATACTCGTATCTCCATTGTAGTCTCCCCTTCAAGACCCAACTGAATTCTGCTTCTTTTTGAAACCTTCCTAGATCACCCCAACTGAAAAATGAATTGTCTTTTTGTCCTAAATGTTTATTTTCATCCCACTCACTTCATATTTTCATGGGCTTCTCTACATTATTTTTTTAAACCTTTGTATCTTAGAATAAATACTAACTATTGGTTCTAAGGCAGAAGAGCAATAAAGACTAGGCTATGGGGATTCAGTGACTTGCCTAGGGTCACACCGCTAGGAAATGTCTGAGGTCATGTTTGAACCTAGGACCTCTCATCTTTAGGTCTAGCTTTCTATCCACTGAGCCACTTAGCTGCCCCCTTGTTATTATTTTGTTTGAAAACCCCTTACTTTCCATTTAAGAATCAATAATATGTATTGGTTTCAAGGCAGAAGAGTGGTAAGGGCTAGGCAGCTGGAGTTAAGTGCGGTCACACAGTTAGGAAGTGCCTGAGGTCAGATTTGAACTCAGAACCTCCCATCTCTAGGCCCGACTGTCTATCCACTGAGTCACCTAGCATCCCTCTGCACTATTTCATCATTTTAGCAGCTAGAGAGCTGACACTGGGGCAAAGATATCAAGTCTTCCTCCTGGCACATAACGGCCAAAGTGCTCTCTGAGACTGTAAGTTACAGAGAAGGTACCAACTTGCATTTTTAGGAGTTTTCTCATCCAAGAATTCCCTGTAACAGTGAAATTCCATTACATTGAGAGGCACGCTCATACTGGGAGCCACAAGTCCAGCCTTATCCTTTTATCAAAAGGCAACATTCATGAAACACCTACTATGTGCCAGATGTGAAAGGCATTGTGACTAGTGAATCCAGAGCTGGCCTCAA
Source organism: Gracilinanus agilis (assembly GCF_016433145.1). Lineage (NCBI taxonomy): Eukaryota > Metazoa > Chordata > Mammalia > Didelphimorphia > Didelphidae > Gracilinanus > Gracilinanus agilis. The sequence goes on along the minus strand of NC_058133.1, from coordinate 496,205,349 downwards.
CACTGGAAGACCTGAGTTCAAGTTCAAGTCATTCCTGCCATTTTACATATACTTTCAGGGCCTCCTAGGAAACTCAGGAAGACTTAGAAGTTACAGAAATGGTGCCACTCTGCACGGGTACACACAGATGGGCATGGGAACAGACAGATGGGCAAATCAAAATTCTGAATGATCAAATTGGAACAGACACCTCACTTCAGTGAGTCATTTATCTGGGATTATATTCCCTTTATTAGGAGAGAAGTCTGTGGACCCTTTAAAATAAAAAAAAATACTTAACAGCATCTCAGAAGCAGTGTTGAAAGGATCTCAGAAACTACATAGAACAAGCTGCCCCAGAAGAAGAATTCCGTTTACATCCTCTTCAGTAAGTCGCCATCCAGTCTCCACTTGGGAGAGAGGCCACTCTCTCTTGAGACAGTCCATTCTTCTTTGGGACGGGCATCTTCTCTTTCACTGAGGCTAAATATATTTTTCTTTGACTTTTACCCTTTGTCTCTAATTTAGTCCTCTGGGGCCAAATTGACCAATACTAATCTCTTTTCTTTATGGCAGCCCATACTTGAAAGCAGTTGTTACTCCCTGCCCCTGTCCTTATCTTCTCCAGGAGAAGTAACCCCAGTTCCTCCAGTGGCATAATCTTGAGACCCTTCACCATACTGGTCTCGCCTCGTTAGACCCTCTCTCAACTTATTGATATTGTGGCGCATTTAATAATTTATTTAACTAAATTATATTATTAATCATATAACATTAATCATATAATAATAAATAATGAAATAGTGATATTTAATTAAACATGGTAATTCTGGAATCATGGGTTGCTACATTTGGACTGAATCTCATTACCATCTAGTCAGACTCAGAACTGACCAATGAGACCAGAAGCTGGATGATTCTTTGTTGGGTATGTACCCAACAAAGAATCATCCAGCTTCTACTTAAAGATTTCCCAGTGAAATGGAAAGCCCCCATCATTCAAGGCAACCTGTTGAATTTTCATTGTTGTTTAGTTGTTTTTCAGTTGCGTCTGACTCTTTGTGACCTCATATGGAGATTTCTTTTTTTTTAAATTTTATTTAATTGATTAAGATAATTTTTCCATGGTTACATGATTCATGTTCTTTCTCTCCCCTCCTCTCACCCCCCTTCCATAGCCAGCTCACAATTCCATTGGGTTTTACATGGGTCATTGATCAAGACCTATTTCCATATTATTGATATTTGCATGAGGGTGATCGTTTAGAGTCTACATCCCCAATCATATCCCCATTGACCCATGTGATCAAGCAGTTGTTTTTCTTCTGTGTTACTGCTCCATCAGTTCCTTCTCTGGATGTAGAGAGCGTTTCTTTCTCATAAATCCCTCAGAATTGTCCTGGGTCATTGCATTGCTGCTAGTAGAGAAGTCAGTTACATTTGATTTTACTACAGTGTTTCAGTCTCTGTGTACAATGTTCTCCTGGCTCTGCTGCTTTCATTCTGCATCAATTTCTGGAGGTTGTTCTGGTTTACATGGAATTCCTCCAGTTCATTATTCCTTTGAGCACAATAGTATTCCATCACCAACAGATACCACAATTTGGTCAGCCATTCCCCAATCGAAGGACATCCCCTCATTTTCCAATTTTTGCCACCACAAAGAGCATGGCTATAAATATTTTGTACAAGTATTTTTTCCCTATTATCTCTTTGGGGTATAAACCCAGCAGTGGTATGGCTGGATCAAAGGGCAGACAGACTTTTATAGCCCTTTGAGCATAGTTCCAAATTGCCACCCAGAATAGTTGGATCAATTCACAACTCCACCAGCAATGCATTAATGTCTCAATTTTGCCACATTCCCTCCAACATTCACCACTTTCCTTTGCTGTCACCAATCTGTTGTTAGCCAATCTGCTAGGTGTGAGGTGGTGCCTCAGAGTTGTTTTGATTTGCATTTCTCTAATTATACGAGATTTAGAACACTTTTTCATGTGATTATTGATAGTTTTGATTTCTTTATCTGAAAATTGCCTATTCATGTCCCTTGCCCATTTATCAATTGGGGAATGGCTTGATTTTTTGTACAATTGATTTAGCTCCTTATATTTTTGAGTAATTAGACCTTTGTCAGAGGTTTTTGTTATAAAGATTTTTTTCATTTGGGGATTTCTTGACAAAGATACTGGAGTGTTTTGCCATTTCCTTCTCTGACTCATTTTAAAGATGAAGAAACTGAGGCAAATATGATTGAATGACTTGCCCAGGTTCATAAAATTTAAGTGCCTCAGGCTGGGAATTTTGAGATAACTCTAATAGTTAAGAAGTTCAAATTTGATCATTTCATAGCAAGAGCAAAGCAAGCATCATATCTCCACTCCGGACATTTATCTTTTTTTTTTTTTAACCCTGCCCAAAGGGAGAATTTCTTTCTTTCTTTCTTTCTTTCTTTCTTTCTTTCTTTCTTTCTTTCTTTCTTTCTTTCTTCCTTGACCAACCAAACTGGTTCTTTCTTGACCATTGTTTCCTTCTCTAGATGTTCATTTAGAAATGGCTTCTGGAATTTTGCCATTAATTTAAGTCAGACTGAGTGGCCTGGGCCTTAAAGATACTTCTTCTTTCTTCCCTTTTCTGAAAATTGGATAATTTGCCATTTTCCAGTCCTGGAGCATCTCTCCTGTTCTCTGTGATCTCTGAAAGAGCCTCGACTGTGGCTTAGCAGTCATGGTGGGCAGATCTTTATTAGCATGGGATGTTGTCACATAGACCCAGAGACTCAAATTCATCAAAGGCAGCTAAGTGCTCTCTTACTGTCTCCCTCCTTAGCTTTCCTTTCAACTCCTTTTTTGCCTTTTTAATTTTGTCCTTTCCAATCCAGAGGTCAGTCAGTCTTGAGAAAAAAGAAGCAAAATAAGGTTCAGCCTTCTGTCCTTCATCGGTTTTCACCTTCCCCAAGCAACACTCATATCTTTTCTTTGATCATCCTCCTTTACCAAATTTAGCTCAACACAAAACAAAGCCCTTCCCACCCATTCTTAGTTTTCTTCACCAGCCTGAGCTACTGCTGAGCTTTAGCCCTTCTGATACTCTTTTTATAGGACTGCGCCCTACTTTGGCATTCAACTTCCTTTAGCTGCCTTTGCTGTTGTCTTCTATATGGATATTTTGTAAATACTTAAAATACTTAAAAATAAGAAGCTAGGTGGCTCAGAGGATGTAGTTCTGGGCCTGAAGTCAGGAAGACCCTAGTACATATCTGGTCTCAGACACTTACTAGCTGTGTGACCCTGAGTAAGTCACTTCACCCTTTTTGCCTCAGTTTCCTCAATTGTAAACTAAGCTGAAGAAGGAAATGGCAAACTATTCCAGTATCTTTGCCAAGAAAACCCCAAATATTTATGGATTGTGTGACCCTAGGCAAAACATTTCACCCTATTTGCCCCGTTTTCTCATCTCTAAAATGAGCTGGAGAAGGAAATGGCAAACAACTCCAGTATCTCTGCTAAGAAAACCCCCAAATACTTAGTAACTATGTGACCTTGGACAAATCACTTTACCCTGTTTGCCTCAGTTTACCCAATTATAAAATGAGCTAGAGAAGGAAATGATAAGCCACTCCAGTATAACTGCCAAGAAAACTCTAAATGGCATCATGAAGAGCTAGACATTACAACTGAATAGCAGCAACATTTTTATAATGAGAGATTTAAAAAAATATTTTAATAATCAAAATAAAATTTCCTACTTGTTCCTCAACCTGAATATACTTAACTTAAGCCTTTATCTCAAATACTTATTTTATTGTGGTTAACATTGAGAGAAAAAACTATCTGTTGTTGTTGACATTATCAAAATCTTTACCTCCTACATTAGGTCTATAGAGATCCCCCAATTTCTAGCACCTTTCTCCTCAGTTTATTTATTATTTTTTTATATTTATATTTTATGTTTATTTTTCTTGATTGTTCTTTTATTTACTTTCCATTTATTTTATAATTATTTGTATGTGTATTCTTACTTTTGCCTTTCAAGAGAAGACATTCACTGGTTGTTGATTGTTTGATTAACAGAAAAGAGCCCATCTCTTTCTACCTTCCTCCCTAAAAAAAGACTGGGTTAGGTGACTATGAGGGAGTAAGTGGACCAATTTTTAGGTTGAAGGAAGAACATTTTTTCTTGGGCCTTGATTTCCTCATCTGTAACATGGGAGACCACAGGCCAGATGACCTCTAAGGTCCTTTCCCAGCTTAATCTGTGATTCAATGACTTAGATGGACTCTGAGAACCAATCAATTAAACATCATTTATTAAGTACCTACTATATGCTAGGCACTATACTAAGCTCTGGGGATGCAAAAAGAAAGTACCTGCCTTCAAGGAACTTATAATTTTTTAAAATTTTATTTAATTGATTAATTAAGAAACATTTTCCCCTCCTCCCACCCCACTCCCATAGCCGATGCATAATTCCACTGGGTTTTACATGGGTCATTGATCAAGAACTATTTCCATATTATTAATATTTGCATTAGGGTGATCACTTAGAGTCTACATCCCCAATCATATCCCCATTGACCATGTGATCAGGCAGTTGTTTTTCTTCTGGGTTTCCACTCCCACAGTTCTTTCTCTGGATGGGGATAGTGTTTCTTTCTCATAAATCCCTCAGAATTGTCCTGGGTCATTGCATTGCTACTAGTAGAGAAGTCGGTTATGTTTGATTTTACCACAGTGTATTGGTTTCTGTGTACAATGTTTTCCTGGCTCTGCTCCTTTCACTCTGCATCAATTCCTGGAGGTTGTTCCAGTTCACATGGAATTCCTCTAGGAACTTACAATTTAACAGGAAAAAAACAATAAACAAACATCCAGAGATTCCTACTAGTTTTGGGTCTATAATCCAGCATTGCATAAATTTTCATATCCCTACGTGATCCTTATTGACCTTATCTTGTTGTTTCTACACCCCCATTCACTGGTCTCTACCACCCCTATAGATAGGGGGTTTGGGAAACAAGGAGAATGACAATAAATAAGAAGAATAATTTCTTATCTTTCTGTACTGCTTCCAAGTTCACAAAGTTGCAAAAACAAATATTATCTCATTTGAACCTCACAAGAATTGTCTAAGGTAGATAGATCACTGTCTCCATTTCACCTAGGAGGAAGCTGAGTTTTAGAGAGCTGAAGGGACTCCCTAGGATTATTTACTTAGCTTGTGAGTGTCTGAGGTGGGATTTAAACCTACAGTTTCCCAACTCAATGTCCAGTAATCAAATCCAGGGTTCTGCATTTCCCCTAGAGTGAATCATTTGCTAAGCACAAACTTGGGAATCCAGCTCTTGTGAATTCCATGGCCACCCTACCATGTGGATAGAGGGAGACACCCACCTCTCCGTTTAGCTTCTAGGCATCCCTAGTTCCCACATTTGTAAAGGCAGAGAAGTCCACTAACTTGCTTTTTAGGATTGATGAGAGGATTTTTCCTGGTCCTGAAAAAGTAGTGTTCTTTTATGTCAGCCACTGGACAGGGCCACCTAACTGGAGCATCTGTCCTGGGAAAGAGCCAAAAAGGAGTCAAAGTTCATAGTCCGAAGGCTCTGGAAATCAAAATAAGCCAAAGTGTCTCTAAACAAATGAAGTCGAGGAGTAATTTGGTATCTGTGAGATAAATGTTTGGCAGGCAGAAGGTTAAGACGAAGGTCAAGAAGGCACCATTTATTAGTTGTTGGGGTGAGCCATTGGGAAGCTTGAGGGAACCAGGGAGTCAACAAAATTGGAAGGAGGGCAAGAGGGCAAGACCAAGAGAATAGGTCTAGAATCCAGCCTGTAACTATCGATAGCTTTGATTTCTTCTTCTGAAAGAAATCTCTAGATTTATACACACACACACACACACACACACACACACACACACACACACACACACACACACACACCCCTATAAAGGTATATTTATAAATTACTATTAGCTGGTATTTTCTTTGATTTGAAGGTGATCTCCATCTTTAATTCCTCAACTTTTTGCCAGGGCCATCCTTTGCCCCCTGTTGACCTTTTTGGTTGGGATGGAGAGGTCTACTTGGTCTTGCTGTGGATCTCTAGGTTCTTGCCCCTTGGCCTCCACCTCATAGAATTAGGCCACCCTGGATTTCAGGCCTCTTTGGGGCCCTCTCTAGAATCTTAGAGCACGATACTAGAGGTTCTAGAGTTCTGTGGTATTCTGTTCTTAGTCCTCTTGCCTTCTAGGCTTGCTGTAGGTTTATAGTTACCTATCTCTGGCCTTTTTCTGATTAAAGCCTGTGTATGTGTGGTATAATGGTTGTGGTTTATGGGCTTATTTGCCCATATTGACACTTGCTTTGTTTGCAAATAATTAATATAATTATTCTATCTTTAATTATTTTATTTTAATTATTTATTTTAATTTATTTTATATATAATATATATTTTATTTAAGTATTTATTTGTATTTATATATTTATATTTATAAATAAATATTTATAATTATATTTCAAAATGTAAAAATATATTTTAAATTTAAGCATTTAAATTAAATTAAAATTAAATATTTTATATTAAAATACAATTTTAAATATGAAATATATTTTGAAATATTTTTATTATTAATATAAGTAATAATAATATGATTGATAATGCTTATATAGTCCTTTAAGAATTATAAAGTGCTTAACATGCTAGCTCATTTACTTCTCACAATAACCATGAGATAGTGAATTATTATTGCTATTTTACAGATGAGGAAACTGAAGCTGAAAAAGGTCTTCCTGACTTGCTTCCATTAGTTTGTTAGATATCTTCTAAGGTTCTCTCCAACTATGCTATTGCGATAAGTGGAAGATAATAAAGTTTTGGTGACATGAGAATGATGGGCCTTGAATTTGAATTCTGGCCCTGCTAGGTTTTATTTAAATGAGTTTGAGCAAGTCACTCAAAATCTCAGAACCTCAGTTTCCTCATTTGTGAATTGAGGGTGTTGGATTAGATGGTCTCTGAGATCTATTGCATGGACTCTGGAATCAGCGTCTGAGTAGGGAATTATCTTGAATGAGACAGCTGGACGTTACACACTTAATATACGACTTTATCAAGCCCATCCTTGCTCTCTTGTATGTTATTAATGAATTTTGTCATCTCTCTGGCGATACCGTTAATCGATGGGAATGAAAAAGTGAGGACATGCTCACCATTTGGCTTCTCATATCTTTCATACAAGCAGGACTGTGCTATGATTCCCCAGTAGGTTCTGTTCTCAGGTGTCAGTGATTCCTCCCTCTTGGAACACTTAGAGAGCACAGAGTACCAGATCTGGAATCTGGAAGATCTGAGTGCAAATCCAGACTCGGGCATTTCCTAACTGTGAGACCCTGGGCAAATCACTATACCTCATTTGCCTCAGTTTCCTCATTTGTAAAATGAGCTGAAGAAGGAAACAAAAAACTACTCTACTATCTCTGCCAATATAACTCCAAATACTTATGAGCTGTGTGATCCTGGGCAAATCACGTCACCCTATTTGCCTCGGTTTCTTTATTTGTAAAATGAGCTGAAGAAGAATACAATAAACTACTCCACTATCTCTGCCAATATAACTCCAAGTACTTATGAGCTGTGTGATCCTGGGCAAATCACTTCACCCCATTTGCCTCAGTTTCTTCATCTATAAAATGACCCAAAGAAGAAAATAGCAAACCACTCTAATATCTTTGCCAAGAAAACCCCAAATCAGATCCTAAAGATTTGGACATGACTGAAAATCAACTGAACAACAAGGAACTCCCGGAGTTTTGTCTCTAGCAATTTTCCAAAGCAAAAGTAGTGAATATTTCAGATGAAGGTCTGGACTAGACATCCTTAGAGGTCTCTCTTAGTTACTGAGAGTCTATGAGTCTAAGATTCACTTATTTTACTGTGACCATTTATGGTAAATAATGCCTGATACTATTTCCCTCATCGTGTGTATTTGAAATTCAAATGGCACCTCAGACACTTGCAACCTCTGTGACCCTGTGCAAGTCACTTCAGCCTCCATGCCTCAGTTTCCTTATTGGCAAAATGAGTGGGTTGGACATTTTTTTACCTCAAAGAACCCAAGCTGATTCTATGTCAATGGTTCTAGGTCGGAGGCAATATTACATGGTAGGAGGTATTTAAGATCTCTTAGACCACCAACGCAGCACGATCCAGTTTCTGTTGTTAGCAACTCCATCACCTGGCCTGATCAATAGAGGCCAACACCTTGAATACTTCAGAGAAACATAGTCAAAGTGGATCCTGACTCGAGGTCTTTTTGACTCAAGGTTTCTCCGTCCGTCTGTCTGTCTCTCCGTCCCTGTTTTGTCTCTTGCTCTCTCTCTCTCTTCTTACATGTTGATTTGAGGAAGGTAAAAAGTCATCAGTGGCACACTATGGCGCCACCTCGTTGCCCATTGTGCCACTTACCAGGGATGTGAAGACAAAAAAATGAAGCAATCCTTGTCCTCAAGGAGTTTATGTTCTACTGGAGAATGTGCTATGTTCATGGATAAGTAATCATGAAATTTTAAATTTACTTTACATTTTTTTAAAATTTAAAGATTTTAAATATTTTTAAAATACCTACTGTGTGCCAGACACTGCTAAGGGCTGGGGTTGCTAAAAAAAAAACAAAACAACTTTCTCTAGCTGTGACCCACTTAACCCCAATTGCCTAGCCCTGGCCCCTCTCCTATCTCAAAATTAATACAAGGATAGAAGGTAAGGGCTTATATAGAAAGAAAGAAAAGAAAAACAGTCCTCAGGGAGTTCACATTCTACTGAGGAATACGGTATGTACACAGGTAAGTAGTCAGTCAATCAATAAGCATTTATTAATCACCTACTATGTGTCAGGGGTTGTGGAAGTCCCGGGGGATGCAAAATGTCTTTGTCTGTCTCTCTTTCTGTTTGTCTGACTGTCTGTCTTTCTCTGTCTCTGTCTCTCTGTCTCTCTGCCTCTCTCAGTCTCTGTCTCTCTGTCTGTTTATCTATCCATCTATCTGTCTGTCTGTCTGTCTATCTATCTATCTATCCATCCATCCATCCATCCATCCATCCATCTATCTATCTATCTATCTATCTATCTATCTATCTATCTATCTATCTGTCTGTCTGTCTGTCTGTCTGTCTGTCTGTCTGTCTGTCTATCTGTCTATCTGTCTATCTGTCTGTCTCTCTCTTTCCTTCTCTGTGTTTGTCTCTGTTTCTTCTTACATGTTGTTTTGAGGAAGGCAAGAAGCCATCGTCGCGTTTCGGATTAAGGTGTAATTGGTAAAATGAGAATGACGATAATAATCCTTGTCTCTCTTCCAGGGCTATTCAGAGAATTAAATGATATAGTTCACATAAAGGCTCCCTGGAGACTGCCCTCTCCGTTGTCATTCATCATTAGCTGGATTGCCCTCCTTTTAGCTGCCAAAGTGATTTTCCTAGAGTGTAGATCTGTTCAGTTCTCTCCAATTCTCTGATTTCTTATGACTTCTCAAATCAAATACAAGTGCTTATGTTTGGCATTTAAAGCCCCCATTTTACCTTTCCAGCCTTCTTCCATGTTTCTCTTGACTCTACCTCTTCTACAGTCTAGCCAAACTGGCCTTCTTGCTGTTCCTCATAAAGGCATTTACCGTTTCCATGCCTTTACACTGATATTTCCCCATACCTAGAATGCCATCCTTCCTGACCTCTACCTGTTAGAATTCCCTGCCATTTTCAAGTGCTACCTTCATGGAGAAACCTTTCCTGATTCCTCCAGATGCTTATGGCTTCCCCTCAAAAATCACCTCACATCTAGTATTTCTATTTAAAGGTATACATAAATCCATTGTTTCTGTGGGTAAACTGGAAGTTCTACGCAGGTAGAGACCACTTTGCTTATATCCTTATACCTCTAGTACCCACCATAGTACCTGGCACATAGTAGGTGCTTAATAAATGTTTTTTGGTTGTTTATTTACCTATGCACGTGCTGTATTCCCCAGTAGAATGTAAACCCCAGCACCCATTTTTCAGGTAATTAATAAATTTTCAGGTCCTTAATAAATGCTGATTGATAGAAGGCAAACCTCTCGATGTTAGGGACTGTTTTGTATTTGTCTTTGTATCCCCAGCACCTAGCAGAGTGCCTGGTGCACATCAGACACTTGAATCTTTTCTGATAGATCGAATCTATGTGAGTTTATCACATGCTCTAGGGTAGAAGCATAAGATGATAGAATGGTGAGGAGGCCTAGAAAATGGGTATGGGAGGAGCAGAAGGAGAGAAAAATGGGGGGAGGGGTGTAGAAGTCAAATATTATCTGTAACAATCTCTGTCTTTTATAGAGAACAGTATAGTTATCTTTTAAAAATTTTTTAGTATTGTATCTTTTTCCCCCAATAACATGTGAAAATGATTTTTAACATTCTTTTAAAAAAATGTGGACAAATTCTCTCCCTTCTTCCCTCATTGTTCCCTCCATGAGATGGTAAACAATCCAATCTATGTTTTCCATGAGCCATAATATATAACTTTTTTTTTATATTAGTCATTTTGTCAAAGAGAACTCAAATCATAACAACAAAAAATGAGGAAAGAAAGTAAATTATAGTATGTTTCAATCTGCAGATAGACTCCATCAGTTCTTTCTCAGGAGGCAGATGGCATTTTTCAAAATGAGTTTTTGGGGATTTTCTTGAATCGTTATATTACTGAGAAGAGCTAAGTCATTCATAGTTGATCATAGAACAATATTGCTGTTACTCTTTTCCATGCTCTCTTGGTTCTGCTCACTTCATTTTGTATCAGTTCATATAAATTTTTCTAGTTTTTTGTCTGATCCTGTGCATTTTCTTATGGTCAGTAATATTTTATTACAGTCATATACCACAACTTGTTCAGTCATTCCTCCAATGGTGAGCATCCCCTCCATTTCCAATTCTTTGCTACCACAAAAAGAGCTATTATAAATATTTTTGTACATTTAAGTCCTTTGTCTTTTCCCCTTTTCTTTGATATCTTTGAGAAACAGACCTATTAATCATATTATTGGATCAATGGGTATGCACAGTTTTAAAGTGCTTGGACATAGGTTCCAAATTGTTCTTCAGAATGGTTGAGCCAGTTCACAACTTCATCAACAGTGCATTACTGTTCCAATTTTCTCACACCCCCTCCAACATTTATTATTTTCCTTTCATGTCATATTAGCCAATCTGATAGATATGAGTTAATACCTCAGAGTTGTTTTAATGTGCATTTCTTTAATCAGTAGTGATTTAGAGCATTTTTTTCATGTGACTTTAGATAGCCCTTATTTCTTCATCTGAAACTGCCCATTCATATCATTTGTTCACTTGACCACTTATCATTTGGGGAATGACTTGTATTCTTATAAATCTGATTCAATTTTCTCTATATTTGAGAAATGAAGCCTTTATCAGAGATACTTGCTATTAACATTTTTCCCCCTAACTTTTTACTTTCCTTCTAATCTTGGTTTTTTTTTTTTTGTGTCAAACCTTTTTAATTTACTATAATCAAAATTTTACAACATGTGATGCTATCTCTTGTTTGGCCATAAATTCTCCCCTTATCCATAGATATGACAGGTAAACAATTCCATGCACCCTGTAATGCAGGATTTATGCAAGATCTCTTGCATTTGCAAAATTACCCTCAGCAATTCTGTCAGTTAGGAGAATGGAACTCTGGCCTGGCAGGTGCCAGTCCCAGGAGCTGACAGTTGAGCTAGGACTATAAAAACCTCTGCAAAAGCAACCTGGAGGTTCTGATTTCCTTTACCTCACCTAGACACCAGCTACCCCTGACTTCCCCTTGGGGACCCCAGGAGGTTGAAGGGAGGTTGAAGGGAGATTGAAGGGTTGTGCAAAGTGGGCAGGATTTAGATTAGAGTAGCCTAGCAACAGGGACACCCCTATACCAACTTAACAAATATATCTGTCTAGCTGGTGGATCAAACAACATCAGGGCAGTGTTAAATTATCTCTGGCTGAGGGCTGGTTCCCTCAGCCTGACCTTACCTTCTAGGTCCATAGCCAACATTTACCAGCCGTCCCTAGCAACAGCTTCTCAAGACCCTATGACCTCTTTCCTCAGTTTCCCCTTCAAGTTTAAATAAAACCCTTAGCCTGCAACTGAGAGTTTCTGTGAATATTATAACATCACCCTAGGCTAAGGGGCTGAGGAGAGGGGACAATATCAACCAGTTGACTTTAAAGGGAGTACTGGGAAAGCCTTCATTGTATCCAGGAAGTGTGCGAGCTCCACTTCCTTTGAGTTCTGCTTCCACCCAACAGGAAGGCAGTTACTCCAGTAAGGAGGGGCCCCTCACTCTCCACCTTAAAGGAGCCTATAGGTAACAGGGAGACTGACTGAGCATCACCGCTCAGGTTACACATCACTGACAGTCTCAAATCACCTGCTACTGTAGTTACAGGCTCCCAGGCCCAGGTGACTCACTTGTACCACCAGTTCCTCCATTATTAGCTACAGCTATTCACTTATTTCAACCCCTATTTTTTCTTATATCACCTTTTATGTCTAAATCATAAACTCACTTTGACTTTATCTTGGTATTTAGTATAAGATGTTGGTATATACACAATGTCTGCAATATCGTTTTCCAGTTTTCCCAGCAATTTTTGTCAAATAGTAAGGTCTTTTCCCAAAAGCAGGGATCTTTGGGTTTACCAAATACTAAATTACTATGGTCATTTATGACTAGGTATTGTGTACCTAATCTATCCCACTGATCCACCACTCTATTTCTTAGCCAGGACCAGATTGCTTTGGGGATTACTACTTTGTAATTTAGTCTGAGATCTGATTCTAGTTTTTTTTTTAAATATATCTCTTTTAATATTTCTTTTTCATGCATTTATAATCGATTTCCCCGACTCTTCCTCTCACTGAGAAACCCCCCTATCCCTGCAAAAATGAAAAGAAAATCCTTTCTCACAGGTATGTATAGTCCAGTAAAATCAGTGACCACCTCTTTTGATAGCTCATTCCATCTTCAGAAAGCTCTTATTGTTAGGAAGTTTATATTAACCTTAAGCTTAACTATTTCTGCCTGTTGCTTATGGAAAGTGTCTCTCTGGTGCCAGTTGAAACAAGTCTAATCCCTCTTCCACTAGCAGCTCTTTAGTCCTTAAAGACATCCCTCATTTTCCCCCTTGCAGCTTCACCTGGCTAAAGGTCCCTAATGCCTGCAGTTGCTCCCCAAATGTCACAAAGGCAATCCCTCCTCTCCAGCTTGTCTTGAATTAGAAGGGACCTCAGGGACCATTTAGTCCAAATCTCTCATTCTCCAGATGAGGAAATTGAATCTTATGAAGATGAAGTGACTTGCCCAAGATCACACAGGTAGAGCTCGATCCCAGAGCCTCTGACCAAGAGCCAATGCTCTTTCCACTATATGTCAACCTACTATTTCTTAAGGAGAGCTACTTAATTCTTTGATGGCAATTTTTCTTTAAATCTCTCTTCTGTTTTCTTTTTACAAACCCTTACATTTCATTGTAGAATCAACTAGAATAGAATCAATACTGTGTATTTGTTCCAAAGCAAAAGAGTGGTAAGGGCTAGACAGTGGGGGTTAAGTGACTTGCCCAGGGTCACACGGCTAGGAAGTATCTGAGGCCAGATTTGAATGCAGGACCTTGTGTCTCTGACTCTCAATTCATTGAACCATCTACTTGCTCCCGACTCTTTTCTACTTTCATCCAAATTCTGTCCTCTGGGTCCAAGAAAGCAAAGTTTAATAATCCCTTTTTTTCATACCATCTCTCTTGGCATAGCATGCTGTAAGCACTTAATAAATAGTTCTTGAATTAAACCAAAGGGAGACAGTAACTTAAGGACCAAATATGTTCTTCTCTGTTCCAGTCTCATTCCTCCTAAACTCTAATCTTTATCTAAATGACAAAACCTAGAAGGGATTCCTGGCTGTGGATAGATCTCTCCTAGGACTGAGGGTCCATGATTCTACTTTGGACTGACATGTATGGCGTTATTAGGTGATTGTGGGTGCATCCAATATCCAGGGGACTTAGTTTCCTCAAGAAACTCTCATTTCTCCTTTCCATGGACAGCAGGCTTGGCTGGGCATATGGCTAAAGAGCAAAAGGAAACAGAAGTTTACCTTGCAGGATCCATGGATTCTTGACCTTGTGGGCGAGAATAGAAAGGCCTAACAAATGAGATCAGAAGTGTAAAGCACTTAGCAGAGTGCTTGGAATGCAGCAGGTATTTAACCAGTGTTTAATCCTTCCTACTCCCATACCCATGTAAGGGATATATGGCATTATCATTTTTAAAAATAACATTTTTATTGGGCATTTTTCATTTTTACATCATCTGTCTTTGCCAGGATAGTCCTCCTCTCTTCTCTTTGCCTCCTAGAGAGCCATCCTTTATGACAAAAAATAAATAACTGGGTAAATCAAAAAGTAACTAATATACCTAAATTAACTTTATATGCAGAGACATAGTCTCCCACCTCTGCTAAGAAGCTGAGAGGTAGGTGGCTGTGGCTTCACCCTCTTTATCATCATCACCATCATCTCAAATCCAAGAAACTTCTTTATTCCTCTTTTTAGGCTATCAAGAGAGGAAGCATTATTGTATAAGGGGCCCATCTCTAAGTCAGAAAGACCTGAGTTTAAATCCTGTCTCTAATCCATCCTGGATGTGTTACCTTGGGCAAGTCACTTAACTCCTCAGTGTTCCAGTTGAGAAGGTGTCAATCTTCATTGGTAGAGGAGACTTCTCAAATGGGAGTTCTCTAAACCAGTGAAATCACAGGCCCAGCCCCTATCACCAATGCTAAATGACCAACAAAAATCCCAAAGGGATCAAATATGACCCGGGACTGGGAGGGAGCGAGAGGTGGGGAATTATGTATGAAATGGGTGAAGGAGAAGCAACAGAGGGGCCCATCCACCTGTGACCTCTTCAGGAGATTGCCACCTTTCTTAGGTCCTGCGGGCCCTAAGGGAGCTCCCCATGACATCAGGACAGCCCTGCTCCCCGCATTTGCCACATAGGAAATGAAATGATCCCTTCTCACAGCAAAGAGGCCAGTCAATAACCATTCTTGTCCCTCCAGCAGCCGGCAGGAGTGGATTTACAGCCGAATGCTAAGAATAAGACGGAATGATCAATGGATCCCCGGACGGGCTCCTCCAGGAGACACAAATGTATATTGTAACAAAACTTTATTTTCTTCTGAAAATTGCCGGCATGATTAATATGGCCTGACATCACCCAAGATATTCAGCATAAAAAACAGCCATATTTCTCCTTCTCTCTTGCTTCCTTGCTCACTTTCTATTTTGCTCTCAAATGGGTTCTCCAATATACTTTGCAATTTCACACCTGGGGAAAAAGTATTTGTTAAAAGTGGATGGCCCTGCATTTCCATTCCAATTTATTTCTTTCCTGAGTTTCTTGGTGTCGACGAAATGTAAAATAAAAGAAGTTAAAAAAAAATTTAAAGAATCTTCTGAGCTGCTGCTTGGACAGAAGGTTCCCAAATCCCTGGGATCGTGCCTAACTAGGTACCCCACCCCTGAGATGATGCTCTAAAGGAAAAGGAGGAATCCAGCCTTATAGCCCCAGGATACCGATTGGTAGAGAGAGAATCAGGGAGGTGGCAAACCCTATTTCTTTTCCCTTAGAGCCACTGGTCCTCACGGAGTCAGGATAGGCAGAGCAAATATGCAGAGGGAGAAGTCCTAAATTCTCAGTTCGTCTAGCCTTGACTTGGCATCTCTCCCTTGGATGATTGAGTAGCTCCCTAACTGGTTTCCCTGTATCCATTTTCTCTTGTCTCCTGTCCATCTTTCATGGAGCTGCCAAATTGATTAGGAATTTAAGCATTCTCCTCTACTCAAACTGCTTTAAAAGTTCCTTATTGCCTGAAATATAGAGGGGCAGCTAAGTAGCTCAGTGGATAGAGAGCCAGGCTTGGAAAAAGGAAGTCCTGGGTTCAAATATGATCGATTATTTTCTTTTATTAACACTTCCTAGCTGTGTGAGCTTGGGCAAGTCACTTAACCCCAATTGCCTGGCCCTTACTTCTCTTCTGTCTTGGAATTGATACTTGGTATCAGTCTTCAGAGAGAAAATAAGGGTTTTTTTTTTAAAGAATGTAATTGTAATTTTGGCATGAAGTGGTAAAAGAGGGATTCAACTTTGAAAGAAGTCATAGAAATGGAAAGGGAGAGATGAGGGAGATTCTTTTTTGATTTTTTAATTTTCTTTTAAACTCTCACCTTCTGTCTTGGAGTCAATACTGTGTATTGGCTCCAAGGCAGAAGAGTGGTCAGGGCTAGGCGATGAGGGTCAAGTGACTTGCCCAGGGTCACCAGCTGGGAAGTGTCTGAGGTCAGATTTGAACCCAGGACCTCCCGTCTCTAGGCCTGGCTCTCAATCCACTGAGCTAACCAGATGCCCTCTATGAGGGAGATTCTGAAGGAAGAATGTGCAGGAAATACGGCATATGAGAGGGAGGAAACTTGAGAACGGATGACTAGAAGATTGATGATACCAATTCCCAGAGAGGGAAGTCATAAGAGAAGCTGGTTTGGGGGTAATGATGTTGAAGTAGAGGTTTCAGACTGCTGAAGAGATGTCCAGAGATTCACATAGACCAGGAAATAAATCTGCATACTGGTGTAGCAAAGTATACTAGATTAGAAAGAGTAATAAGACTGATGGTCTGCCTACCTACAACTGGGTTTTTTTTTCCCCATCAAACTGGGTTGGGGTGAGCCCGCAGGAGATATAAGAATTAAGAAAGCCTTGTTTGGAGAATTAAAAGCAGAGGCATTACAAGGAGTGGTACCCATCTTCTAGTAGAGGAGCTTGAGGTGCAGGAACTGAGCTAATCTTTCTATCCAGTGCCTGACCACATTCTCATGCAAACCCCCAACCGAAGCTCCGGTTTTCAATGCTTTGGGCATATTATCTAGAAATGCAAGATTTCAGCATCTTACTTGCCAAAGAGCTTCTGCTTCGATACTGTACACTTAAAAAAACTGACTCAGAGGCTTATAAGAGAAGGAGGACTCTTTCAGAGAGGATGTTTCAAAGTTTACTTCTAGGTGGGAATTCAGTAAAGGGATCTGTTTCTCAAGGAAGTGCAAACCAACCATGAATCCTCTGAATAATGAATGACTGGGGCAGCTGGGTAGCGCAGTGGATTGAGAGTCAGGCCTAGAGACGGGAGGTCCTGGGTTCAAATCTGGCCTCAGACACTTCCCAGCTGTGTGACCCTGGGCAAGTCCCTTGACCCCCATTGCCCACCCTTACCACTCTTCCACCAAGGAGCCAATACACAGAAGTTAAGGGTTTAAAAAAATAATGAATGACTAAAATGAATTAATGAAATCAAGATTTTCCCCCTTGGATTTCTGGTGTATAAGTTTTGGGGTGCTATGGGTGTTTCCTAATCCATAGTCACTTTCAGTTCATTCTCACAACTCTTTTTTAAATTCAAAGATATTTTATTTTCCCAGTTACATGTAATAATAATTATCAACATACATTTTCTGAAATTCTAAGATCCAAACCTTCTTGCTCCCTCCCTTTCCTACCCCCACTCAGAGATGGTAAGCAATTTAATCAGGGCCATACGTGTATTATTATGCAAAATATACTTCCATATTGGACATTGTTGTAGGAGCACACTCATACAAAACCCCCAAATAAAATCATAAATACACTGATGTGAAAGATAGTATGCTTTGAGCTGCATCCATCCGACTCTGACAGTTCTTTATCTGCAGATGGACAACATTCCTCATCAGAAGTCTTTCAGAATTGTCCTCGATCATTGCATTGCTGAGAGTAGCCAAGTCTATCACATTTGATTATTCCACAGTATTGCTGTTACTGTGTACAACTTCCCCTGGTTCTGCTTATTTCACTCTGCATCAGTTCATGCAGATCTTCCCCACTTTTTCTGAAATCGTTTTGCTTATCTTTTCTTATAGCTATTCCCACAACTTTTGCAGAGAGACAGATTTCCGCAAAATCAGAGATCAGTGGTGTCTTAGCTCTAGCGATAGAAAGGATTTCAGTGACTACCTATTTTACAAAATCCATTTATTTTACAGATGGGGAAACTGAGTCTCAGAGAAACTATGTAACTTGAGCAAGATCAATTAAATAATATGGATCAAAGGCAAGATTTCAACCTAGTTTCTCTGGCTCCAGAACCAATTTTTTTCCCATCATATCATACTTGAATTTATTTCAAATATATCTTTTTGTATACTTACATATTTCTGTGTCACCGATTATAAGCTCTTCAACAGTAGTTAATGTTAAACATAATATATTACTTTAAATTTGTAATTTGCCTTATAAATCTTGCTTCATTTTATCTTTACAAGAATCCTGTGAGGTAGGTGCTATTAGCGTGCCTATTTTATAGTTGGGGAAACTGAGTCTGAGAGAGTTTCAATGCCTTGCTCATTGTTACACAGCGACTCAAGTTTCTGAGGGAGAATTTGAACTTGGATATTCCCAGACACCAAGTGAAGCATTCTATCCACACGACTGCTGAGCTACTGTTAGTCAACAATAGGAAGTGTTTCATTTTCTATATTTGTATCCCAGGTTTCAACTGTAGCTGAAGTGGTTGTGAGAGGTGCTTAGTAAATGTTTATCGATTGATTGATGCATATGTTTATACGTTGTCTCTCCTGGGTAGAATGTAAGTTCTCTGAAAACAGACACTGGTTTTTGTTCTGCCTTTGTATCTCCAGCCCTTAGCACAATGCCTGGAATAGAAGAGATGCTTAAGAAATACTCGTTATTTGCTCAGTTTACCGGGCGCTTGATGAGTCCTCATGGATTGATCAGAGAGCCGAATGCTCTGCATCCTTTGTTGATTTGGCCAGGATTCTTCTGGTGGCTCAGCCTGACTTCCTTAACGCTTGCTTTGGTCTTCTCCCTCCAGGTGTAAGGAGCTGAAATACTCCAAGGATCTGCCCCAGATTTCCATCATATTTATCTTCGTGAACGAGGCTCTGTCGGTCATCCTACGGTCCGTCCATAGTGCCGTCAATCACACACCAGCCCATCTCCTGAAGGAGATTATCCTGGTGGATGACAACAGTGATGAAGGTGAGTGATGCTGGGGAAGCGAGACCACGTTCTCTGGGGAGGAAAGAGGAAAAGAAAGGCGGGAATAGAAAGCGCTCTCCTTTTCCTTTAGCCCCATCTGCAGACATGTATACACACATGCACATGTATGTGTGTTTATGTATATTGCATGTTTTCCTGTGACTTCTTTGCCATCGTTTTTCTCTTCCTCTCTCTGGATGGTGCCTGCGGAGTGTGAGGCATTTCAATGGAAGTAATCACTACTTTCGTATTCCCCTCGTCCCTCATGACTTTTAGGAAGAGGATTCTAGGTTATATATTGAGATTAATTTCCTCTTTCTATGCCACCTGAAATAGATGAAGTTGAGAATTGGAATTTCTGCCTGATTTTCATCTTTGAAGAGCCCAAGAGCAGGAGGTCTTAGTAAATGATCGTAGTTGCACTTGTTACTAAAGGCTATTAAAAAAAAACACATCTCAACCCCCAATTCCACCCCAACCCCCTCTCTCTTACCAGATGACATCCCCTGCTACTTCATGGAGGTTCCCACAGTTCTCATCTGCCTCCCCTCAAAACCTCTACTGCAAATATGAATACCATGGAAATAGGTTTTGAACAATGATACACATATAACCCAGTGGAACTGCTTGTCATCGTTGGGAGAGGGAGGAAAGGTGAGGGGAATCATGAACCATGGAACCATGGAAAAATTTTCTAAATTAAAAAAAAGGAGAAATAAAAAAATTAATTAATTAAAAAATAAAACAACCTGTGTGAGCCTTGTCTCATCTCGTGCCTCTTTCCTTTAGGCTGTGAGGATGAGCTGGCCCCCTACTCACCATGGCTAATCTTTCCATCTGCATATTTGATCCCTTCATCTCTAATCTTCTCTAAATCTAGATCTACTTATCATTCTTTCTGCCTCATCTTTGGCAGCTTTCTTTCTACTGTCTCTTTTCTGCTGGCAAATGTGCCCAGCTCTGTCCTTTCCTAAACATCTAACTTACCACCTACTTTTACACTTTAATTTTTGTCTATTCTCTAATTAACCTGCTGAGTTTTAGAAAGGTCAAGATCCAGTGGATTCCCATCTTCACCAATGATACCACAGATCTCTGTTACATGTGCCAGTCACTTGGGATACAAAGAAAATATCTATAACATGGTCTCTGGTCTCAAGGAAATTCCAATCACTGGCAAAATGATATACATTTTTCCATTCTTCCATTACAAAAAAAAAAAAAAGAATCAACCTCTCTCCCTAGATACAGCCACTCTCAAAATCTGTTGCTTTATTTCTTTCCTCTTCTTTGATGTTAAACATCGTGACTTAGTCAACCTCTGGATTTGGGATTAGGAGATGGATTAAAATCCTGGTTCTGCCTCTTAATACCTGTGGGATTTGGGGTGACACTTTCCCCTGGAACTTACCTTGGAGTTTGTAAGATGAAGAGGTTGACCTAGGCGGCTGCTGAGGTTCCCTCCAGTTCTGTCTATCAGCTTATGAACAGTGGCCTTATTTCATGCTTTTCCCTCCAATTTCATTCTGTTCTCTCAAGTCTTGGTCTTCCTAAAGGCCATCCGCCATGCTTGTAACTGAGGCTTTTCCACCATCTCAACTGTTTAACATTCTTTACTTTCTCCAAAGCCCAGACCTCCTGCAATGCACCTTCCCAGATTCCCAGGGAGAAGTAAACCCTGAGCCTTTACATTTCTGTTTGACCACTTCAAGACATTCAATTCTTTTATAACTTATATTTTAGTTGTTTATTATGTATATCATTTTGCCAATGATCTAAATTTCCTTGAGACCAGACTATGTTATAGACATTTTCTTTGTATCTCAAGTGACTGGCACATGTATCAAAGATCTGTGGTATCATTGGTGAAGATGGGAGCCCACTGGATCTTGACCCTTCTAAAACTTAGCCAATCAATTAGAGAATAGACAAAAGCTGAACAGTTCCCATCCTAAGGTAACATATTCTATTGGGGAAAGCAATATGTATACACATATATGATGGCTACAATATGTGTGAATTTATATGAGATGCATTTAAAATAAGTGCATACATTAGAATTTTCCAGATTCCCCTATAGCTGCATTTCCTCCACTTGAAATCAAATTCCTTTCCTTTCCTTTCCTTTCCTTTCCTTTCCTTTCCTTTC
>NC_058133.1:496128346-496183684 GCF_016433145.1 Gracilinanus agilis | reverse complement strand
TCTCTCTCTCTCTCTCTCTCTCTCTCTCTCTTTGTTTCTTTCTCTTCATCACTCCCTTCCTATCTCTTGCTCCATCTCTCCTCTTTCTTTTTCTTTCTCTCTCTTTCTCTCTTCTGTCTTTCTTACTCTCTCCCTCACTCCCTTCCTATCTCTTGCTCCATCTCTCTCTTTTCTTTTTCTTTCTCTCTTTCTTCTCTCTCTTTCTCTCTCCCTCCCTCCCTCTCCCTCTCTCTCTTCTTTCTCTTTTTCTCTTTTTCTTTCTCTTTCTTTTTAACTCTTTCTTTCTCACTCTCTGTCTCTCTCTCCTCTTCTTTCTCTTTCTTCCTTGCCATGTATGTATTTATAATATTGTCTTTCCCTACAGAATATAAGTTCCTTGAGGGCAGAGCTTGCTTTATTTTTGTCTTGGTATTCCAGTGGCTCACATGGTGCCTGGTACATAATAATGCTCATTGTGTGATGACTTGACTGAATGAGATGACTCTTGGTCTAGTCTTTGAAAGAAGTTAAGGATTCTAGATGAGTTGAAAGGATTGCAGAGCAGATTGTCACCTCGCTGATAAAAGTCAGCAGTGGAATCTGATCATGGGTCTGCCCTACCCCAGGCCACTATTCCACATGTATAGTAGAAGTCTAATTGACGTTTGTTGAATTGAATTGACAGAGTATGAAACAAAACTCTCCTCCCTCCATAGCTGGGTAGTAGAGAGCCAGATCTGCAGTCATTTTTGAGCTCCACGGTGAAAGAAAAGAGGGCTTAATAAAAGCAAATCTCCACATTCGGTAAGGGAGCCTCTTTCAGCTCCTTGGAGGGACGGCAGTAGATAAAGACTCAGTATTGTGTGGCACTCGTGCTGGCTCCCATTAAAGATGTTCATTGTGTTGGCTTGTATCCCATAAAGTTTTACTATATCCCCTGGATAAAGACACCCCCCTCCCCCAGCCGAGGACATAAAAGAAGGGCCGGGTGTATTGCTTTTTTTTATAGTTTATGAGCCCTGACTTATTTGGAACTATGGGATTAAAATGGCGCTAAACCTGCTTCATCTCTGCATTCAGGGTGATAGCCTCCCCGCTTAAACCTAGCTCCAGGGGCTGGAGAAAGCTTTGGAAGGGCCTGGCACAATGCCAACAATCCCATTAAAAAAAGGCTGACTGTCTTGTACCAGAAACAGCAGCCAGCACCTCGGAAACCCAAGTTGAGTGTTTCCATATTTCATCAGCCTAGAAGATGACAGCCTCTGTCTTCCCCCATTCCCCTCTGCTGCTGGGGAATTGACTGATCAATATTGATTACAGCCCCCGATTGCACGTGTGATGTACTAATCAGAGTATGGGCAGAACCCAGTCATTCAAGGGACTGATTATGCAGCTCATGAAATTTCCATATCCCTTGTTTCCCCTCAATTTATTTCCTCTCTTCCTATAATAATGGCTAGAATTTGCATAGTCATTACATGCTATTTCATTGCTCCTCACGACAACCCTGTAAGGTAGGAGCTATTAATATGCCCATCTTATAGCTAAGGAAACTGAGGCATAGAATTGTTTAGGATGACACAGAATGAATATCTGAGGCAGGATTTGAACTTGGGTCTTTCCAACTTCAGTTCCAGTACTTTTATCTGCCTAGTTGCCTTTTTTCCCCTTCTTTTTGGTCTTTTCCTCATTTGTGAGTATACCTAAGCCTGGGGTACCCAAGTTTCTGAGTGAGACAGGAGCTATTCCCCATCCTATCCTGACAAACTCTGGAATGTTCATACTGTCTTATTCCCACATACCCTTTGTTTAATCCACTTTTGGGGGGCATCAGTTCCTTGAGGACTAGTCCTCCTAAGGAATGAAGGATCAGCGCATCTTAGACCTAGAGCTGGAAAGGACCACAGAGAACTCCTCATTTTAGTAGATAGACACCTGAGGCCCAGAGAGTGGACTGGCCCAAGGTCACATAAGTAATATTTATGAAATCAAAGATCTATGATGGAAGAAACCTCAGAGGTTTTCTAATCCACCCAATCCTCATTGTACAGAGGAGAAAACTGGGGCCTATGGAGAAGTGATATCTCCAGGGTCATACGAGAAGCAAATGAGATAGCAAGAAATTAAACTGATCGCATCCTTTGACTTTAGGACCAGGGCCACCCAAGTGCCACACTCTGTGTGCCATCCCAGCTTTTTGTTATTTGCTGCTAGCCTTCCTGCACACCCTCCTCAGACGTTTTTCTAGTGCCTACTCCTAGGACCTGATCTCCTTTAAGTTGAGTTTCTAGCCCCAGTCATCTCTGATCAGGCCTCTCTATCTGCCCTGATACCAACCAACATTTTATCTGTTTTTCCTCCTCAAATCTTTTATCTCTCAGTATGCTGCTAGGCCAAAATATCTTTGCTTAGTCTAGAGTTGGATCACAATTAATGTTGAAAGGGATCTTTAGAGACCAACTACCTCATTTTGTGTATGAGGAAACTGAGGCACAGCTAAATTATGGAACTTGCCCAATGTCACCCAAATAGTCAAAGTCAAGAGATCAGATCTGAACCTAGGTCCCTTAATTCCAGAGCCAATGATCTTTTTACATTACAGTGAATGCAATAAGTCAGTGAACATTTATCAGCTACCTATT
This sequence comes from Gracilinanus agilis, assembly GCF_016433145.1. NCBI lineage: Eukaryota > Metazoa > Chordata > Mammalia > Didelphimorphia > Didelphidae > Gracilinanus > Gracilinanus agilis. The sequence goes on along the minus strand of NC_058133.1, from coordinate 496,181,063 downwards.
ATGTGCCAGGCATTGTGCTAAGCACTAAGGATACAAATATTTAAAAAATCTCTAACTACCCCCTCCCAAATAGTCTCTGCTTTCAAGGAGCTCTCAATCTAACAGGGGAGAGAACACATAAACAACTTTGTACAAACAAGATATAGATAAATAAGATATAGAATAAATTGGAGATAATTAATGGATAGAAGGCAAAAGGGTTAGGGGGGATCAGGAAAGATTTCCCATAGAACGTAGTTTTAGATGGGAAGTGAAGGAAGCCAAGGGAGCCATGAGGTAGAGATGAAGATGGAGAACATTCCTAGAATGGGGGTCTGCCAATGCAAAGCCTGGTGTTGGGAAATGAACATCAAACAGGCCAGTAACAGAGCCATGATTTAAAATTCAGTCTTTTGATCTGAAATCTGGTAGTGTGGTGCCAAACATTTTCCTTCTATTCTTAACTCTACAGAATTTCATTAAGTAGCTTCTGACTACTTATCTCAAAACATCATGTTCTTATTCCCAAAGGGCTTTAAAAGACTGCCTGCCCTTTGCAGCCACACCACTGCTGGGTTTGTACCCCCAAAAGATAATAGGGAAAATACTAGTACAAAAATATATCCACACTCAATGTGGGCAAAAAAATTGGAAAATGAGGGGATTCCCTTCGATTGTGGAATGGCTGAACAAATTGTGCTATCTGATGGTGCTGAAAGGAATAATGAACTGGAGGAATTCCATGTGAACTGGAACAACCTCCAGGAACTGATGCAGAGTGAAAGGAGCAGAACCAGGAGAACATTGTACACAGAGATGGATATACTGTGGCAAAATCGAATGTAATAGATTTTTCTACTAGCAGCAATGCAATGACCCAGGACAATCCAGGGGAATTTAGGAGAAAGAACACTCTCCGCATCCAGAGAAAGAACTGTGGGAGCAGAAATGCAGAAAAAAAAACACATATGATTGATTATGTACTTTGATGGGGATATGATTAGGGTTTTGATGTTAAGAGATCAGTCTACTGCAAATATTAATAACATGGAAAATAAGTTTTGAACAATGATATGTGTATAACCCAGTGGAATTGCTTGTCAGCTCTGGGAGGGAGGAGGGAAGAGGGGGGAAAAGAACATGAATCATGTAACTGTGGAAAAATATGCTAAATTAAAATAAAATCATGTTCTGATTCTTGAGAGGTTAGATCTCTAGGACCATCTTTCACATTACCTGTGTTTAGTGCAATGCCTGACACAGTTGAGATACTCTCTTTTTTTAAAAAAAAATTTCCACCTTGGAATCAATGCTGTGTATTGGTTCTAAGGCAGAAGAGTGGTAAGAGCTAGGAAATAGGGGTTAAGTAACTTGTTCAGAGCCCTGCAGCTAGGGAATGTCTGAGACTTGATTTGAACCTAGGACCTTTTGTTAATAGACCTGCTTCTCAATTCACTAAACCCCCTAGCTACCCTCATAGTAGGCTCTTAATTTTTTTTTTCTATTACATGTAGAAACAATTTTTCACAGTAGGCTCTTTAAAAATGCTGATTGAATGACTAACATGAGTAATTGATGGCTTAGCCTAGAGAATCCTTCCCTGAGCAGCCCCTTGTTTCAGGTGGCAGTATTCAAAGACAGAAAGCCAAGACATTGCCATTTGGAAACCTATTATTCTGAACAGAAGGTTATATGTTCTAAAAAGACTCTTGTAAAGGGCCCCTCTTTCTCTTTGTCTCCCCTCCCTCACTTTCCTTGCTTTTCACTGTGGTTTATAATTGCAGAGTCACCAGGAGGTTTGTGTTTCTGGGTGATAACATTCTCCCCAGGTTGTTGGAGGCCCAGGGTGAAGTAGCCCAGGGACACCTTGTTATCTTGCTGCTCCACGACTCAATAGGGTTTTGTTCATTTAAGCATCGCCTGCCTTTCCCCGGAGTGTCCAAGAGCTTTCATAATAAAGAACCATACCTGTTTTGATATTGTCACCAATAAAAACTGTCTGATAAAAGGCTCTTCAGGAGAGCAAACTCTATGTTGGAATGCATCTGAATGCTGGGAAATCATCGTGATCGTACAGAGCGAGCCCCAACAACTTAGGTAACCTGCCTCCAGCACTCAACTCCATGTGGTCCTTCACCTGTGGGCTGCTCTAGCCTATGGGGAACATGTATCAGGACTCTCAAAGGGTATAAAGGCATTTAGAGAGGAAGGATGGGGAAGGAAGGGATCCAGATGCTTTTACCAAGAAAATATTTGGTTGTCCAGATTCATTTCCTTCCCATGGACCTTTTTGGCCAAGACTTTAGTTTATTTGTCCCTACAGTCAATAATGAATGAATGAATGAATGAGAAAGCATTTATTAGTAATAAATGGACCCCTTTGGCCAAGACTTTGGTTAATTTGCCCCTTAATCAGTGATCAATAAATGAAAGAATGAAAAAGGATTTATTAGTAATAACTAGCATTTATATATTTTTAAAAGATTATAACACCTTCCATCTTAGATTCAGTATTGCGTATTGGTTCCAAGGCAGAAGAGCTGTAAAGATAGACAATGGGGATTAAGTGACTTGCCCAGGGTCACACAGCTAGGAATCATCTGAGGCCAGATTTGACCTCAGTCTCTAGACTTGGCTCTCAATCCACTGAGCCACCTAGCTGCTCCCTGTTAGATTAAAATTAATATCTCCAAGTTTTTATTTTCCATAAAGTTTATTGATTATCACATGAAATAGAAAAAGCAGATAAGCATAGATTTAAAGTCTCTTTCCTGCTGTAAGTCTGACCATGTGTAGCTCATCCTGCAGGATTCTCAGTCCACCTCTCCTGCCTCATTCAGGGAAGTAGAGACTGGTGGGGTCCACCCACACCCTTTTATTTACCTGCATGCAGAAAATGGGATGAACCTGGTCAGCAATCCAGAAGGGGGAGGGGATGAAACTCCCGCTACACATCCCTAAAGAAGATATACTTTTTAAAAAATTCACCCTTGTCTTCTGTCTTATAATTGATATTGAATATCAGTTCCAAGGTAAGTGCTAGGCAATAGAGGTTAAATAACTTGCCCAAGGTCACACAGCTAGGAAGTGTCTGAGGCTAGATTTCAACTCAGGACCTACAATTTCCAGGTCTGGTGCTTTATTCACTGAGTCTCCTACATGCTACTGTATAGCATTTTTGCAGGGCTTGTAAAGTGCTTTAAATAGATTCTCTTATTTGACCTTCCTAATAAGCCTGTGAGGAAGGTGCTATTATTACAGCCATTTTATAGGTAAGAGAGTTTATGATTTGTCCAAGGTCACATAGCAAGTAAAATGTCTGAGGTCAGACTTGAATCCAAGATTTCCTGATTCCATGTAGAATTCTCTATCCACTCTGCTGCCTTACTACCGTTGTGTGGCAAGCACAGGCTCTGATATACAAATTAAAAATAAATAGCTAGAGAGTACCTGTTTTCAAAGACCTCATTTTCCAGGTGGATGGGACATGTTAGGCATTGCACCAGGTTCTGGGTATACAAAGACAACAGAAAAACTCTTCTAGTTCTCAAATTATATTATATTGGAGAAAACAATATATATATATATATTCCCTTCCCCTTTTGGTCAGGTACAAGAAATGTGCTTTTCAGTCGAATTGTGAGGAAGAATGATTTGATTTGGACCAGGCCTACCTTCAACCAGTCCAGGGCTTCAGGCTGAGGGTTATTATGCAAATTCATGGACAACAGAATGGAATATTAATGACTTTACTGATAAGAAAGAATGAGAAGGATATGATTTCTAAGATTTAAAAAAATAGTAATTCAATTAAAGTAGACACCTTTCCTGTCTCAGCATTCACTACCACAAGTAGTCACAATAGTTCTGAAAGATATTATCAAAATTTAGATAATATTAGAGGGAATTTGTCTAAATCTGGCTTGGTTTTGTGTCTTAGGTCCCCCCCAAAAATTCATAATTAAAGAAAATTATGAATTTCAGATAAAGGCTAGTAAAAATAACTTCTTCATTTTTTTCCTATCCAATTTCATAGATCCCCTGAAATCTATCCACAGACCTTTAAGCATTGTGGTTCTGTGAACTCCTAGTTAAAGTCTTCTGCTCTAAACCCATTAGGTGGTTCAGAATATGGAATACCAGGCCTGGAATCAGGAAGATCTAAGTTCAAATTCAGCTGACTAGCTATGTGACCTTGGGCAAGTCAAACAAGTCACTTAACCTCCATTACTTAGCTCTTGCCACTTTCTACCTTGGAACCAATATACAATATTAATTCTAAGATGGAAGGTAAGGGTTGAAAAAATTAATTTTTTTAAAAAAATAAAAGAGAGTTAAGTCAATGATGATCCTGATAACAGCCTTTTGATCCCTTCAAGGGAACCAACTTAACTTCCATAGAACACTTATTCATCTGACCACAGAACCATTTTTTTTACCATTTATTTTATTTCCTTTTTCATATATAGCATAATATTATCTACAACATAACAATAATACAAATGATTTGTGAAAATATGTAACAAATTATAATTAACATATTTTTGTAAGAGAAACACATTTTCACAGTAGCTATGTCCAAAAATCTCTCATTTCCACCCCCCCGCCCCAAGAAGGCAAGTAATATGATATAAGTTATACATATATTATCATAAAATGCATATTTACCTGTTTGTCATATTGTGAAGCAAGATGCATATTACATACACTGGATAAAATTCATGGAGGAAATAAAATGAAGAATCTACATTTGAACTCTGTTCCTTGTTTGGCAGTGGATAGCCTTTTTCATCATAAGTCCCTTGGAGTTGTCCTGGATCTTTGCCTTGTTGAAAGTAATTAAGTCATTCACAGTAGATCATCATACATTATTATTGTTACCGTGTACAACTTTCTTCTGATTCTGCTCACTTCACTTTGCATCACTTCATATAAGTCTTTCCAGGGTTTGTGTGTGTGTGTGTGTGTGTGTGTGTGTGTGTGTGTGTGTGTGTGTGTGATCATTTTGTTTGTCATTTCTCATGATGAAATGGTATTCCATTACAAAAACCTGGCAGGGAGGTCACAGAATTTCAGAGATGGCATCAAGGTCCCTTTCCTCTGAATGGTACTTGATTTGAGAATCTTCTCTATGATTTCCCTGACAGATAGCTATCTAGTCCTGGGAAGAACTTTCCTGAGAAGGGGAACTCACCTTTCAAGGCTGTCCATTCTCCTTTAGGATAATTTGAATGGTTAAGGAATTTTTCTTTAGGGACTGGGAGAAATCTGTTTTTATGAAACTTTCACTCATTGCTCCTCCTTGAGTCCAAGGGGACCAAGGGAGATGGGCAAGCTATATACAGGAGAAAGACCTTTGAAATTATCTAATCAATCTCTTCTCCTCATTTTACAGTTCAGGAAACAGAAGTCCTATGAGCTTGTAATGGGTGCAAGATCACAGTGGCAGAGCAGGGATTTGGACTCAGTACCGAAGAAAGGAGTAGAAAATAATTAGCAAAAAGAAGGCCCTAGAATTAAAAAGGTTGAGGAAGGATTCCAGTAAAAAAAATTAGTTTGACTTAAAGAAAATGTGTTAAGTGAGTCAGGATTTGAATTCAGGTCACTCTGATTGCATATCTAGCACTCTATTCACTTCATCACCTAATTGCCTCGTACCTTATATGAAGATCAATTGATGGACTGTGGATATCTGGAATGGAGGCATCTGGGTAGGGAAGGAGTCTTAAGTGTTTGTACGGATCTTCTGGGCTAGACTTATTCTACTTGGATACTTGGGGGAGATCTTGGAGGAGGGAATAAGTGGAAATTGGAGAAAGACATGATTTCATGAGATATTAAAAAGGGTCTAAAAATTAGAGCCATTCAGAAGCACAATGAGCAGCCTTAGGAGGTGGTAGTTTCCCCTTCACTGAAGATTTTTAACTAAAGATTGGACCAAGTGTCAAGTATATTGTAGAATCAATCAACAAACATTCAAGCACACTGCCTGGCTTATAAAAGGTGTTTAATAATACTTGATTGATTAATTGATAGTTCATTTATTGTTATTCTATCATGGAAGATGATGTGAGGGGATTGGACTAGACATCCCCTGAGCTCCTTCCAAGTCAAGCTCTATGATACTATGACAATATCTTTATATAGAAGATCTATGAAAGATAATCAAAGGGGAACTCTAGAAATAGCTAACATTTATATAGGGATTTAAATTTTCCAAAGCATTCTTTTTAGAAAACCCTTACCTTTTTATCTTAGAATCAATACTGTCTATTGGTTCTAAGTCAGAAGAGCAGTTAGAGCTAAGCAATGGGGATTAAGTGACTTGTCCAGGGTCACATAGCTAGGAAGTATCTGAGGTCAGATTTGAACCTAGGACCTCCTGTTTCTGGGGCTGGCCCATACTCCACTCAGCCACCTAACTGCCCCCTCAAAGCATTTTACATATGTATCTCATATTATCCTTATAATAACATTGGGAGATAAGTACTGCTATTATCCCTATTTTATAGCTGAGGAAACTGACCACAGAGCAGTTAGGTGATTTACCCAGGGTCACACAGCTAGTCAATGTCTGAAGTAGCATTTGAATTCAGATCTTCCTGACTCTAAATACCACTCTTTATCCACTGCACCATTGAGTTGCTCCTGCAGCTAGAAAGAACTCCTCTCTTCAAGGAGCTGATATTTGACAAGATTGTGAAAAGGATGTCAAAGTGCAGGCTGCTCTAAGTAATTAACGAGGTTCCTTTCAGATCCCAAATCCTGTGACATTAGGATCCAGATAGTCTAACCCCATCTCAAACAATATCCCTACTGCAACATATCTGGTCAGTGGACATCCAGCCCTTGTTGGGGTAAAGGGAAGCCCCCTTTTCCCCAAGCCAGCCCTTTGTGCTTTGGAGCGGCTCTCAGCATTAGAGAATTTCAAGCCTCTTTGCTTCCTTGCCCTCTGTTCTGCCTTCTGAAGCCATGTGGGGATGGAATGAAGCAGGATGAGAATTTGTTGTTATCTGGGGCAGATACTGTGAAGGTGGCAATAGTATATGAAAAATCTGAGTTCCGCTTACCCTTTCTGTACGACTCTTTTCACAAATCCTCTCAGTCACTGCACCATAGACATAATTAGCAGCTAATCAAGGTGTGAAGAGAACTCAGTTGGTCAACTAGAAACTGGGTAACACCATATCAGGGTTTACGTTTGGGTTAGATGCTACATTTTAGCTCATGCACATCGGGAATTTTCTCTTCTATAAATAAGAATATTGGACTAAATTAGTATGTGATTCTCCATCTCCCAACTGACTTACAACATGCCTTAATAGTGGTATCTCTGACTCTTCCCTTATGTGAGACTTTGAATCCTCTAGGGCTGCGTGATACATAATAATTTCCATCCTTTTCATTTATTTTATGTCTTATAAACTCCCTCATAAGAACCACACCTTTCCTTCCCTTAGAGATTGGTATGGGCCAAGATCTAATGATAAAATGTTATATAGAATAGAATGCTGTAGCATTCTACTAGAGACCTCCCTCTAGGTATGTCATATGACTCCCTAATCATTTCCACCCTTATGCAATACTCTCTTGTATCAAGAAATAACATAAGCAAAATAAATCAACTCATCAACCATGTAACTGTGTATATACCAATTGGCATCCAGCGCCCATCACCTCTCTATCTAGAGCTGAAAAATACTACCATTTGATGTTGTTTTTTTAAACCCTTGCCTTCTGTTTGTCTTAAGTATTGGTTTAAAGGCAGGACTTGGTAATGGGGGTTAAGTGGCCTGTCCAGGGTCACATAGCTAGGAAGTACTTGAGCCCAGGTTTGAACTCAGGACCTCCCATATGTATCTCCATGCCTGGCTCTTTATCCACTGGGTCACCTAACTACCTTCATCATTTTGTTCTTAAATAGTGGCCTTCATTGTGTTAACCTCATGGAATAAGTGATGGGGAAATGGGAGACAATCTCCTTTGGTAGTAGCAAGATATAATCTTGATTTTGAAGAGCTTTTCACTGCTTCTGAATCTACACTGGAGAGGATAATGGAATCAAAACCTCTGAAGTTATCTAAACAACCCTTTCTCCTAATGTTATAGCCTGGGGTGCTGAAGTTCACTGACATTGTAACTTACCCAAGGTCACACTGGCAGAGCTGGGACTTGAACTCGGAATCTCATTCCAAATCCAGCATTCTTTTCATGGTTCTCAAGGCTCTTCAAGTCATTTTTGTATAGGGCTGGTTATGCTAGTGAGAGGAACAAAGTGATGCCCCTAACCTGGTACTCTGATTACTGTGGCCTCCCCAAAGAACACCAACTATCAAACTGATGGGGTTATCTCTCTAGATCCTGTGAGAAAGCACCTTGGGCCAGGCTGGTATTGCACCCCTGACTGACAGATCTACAGTTTAAAGGAATGGAGAGAGGAAATAGGCAGCACTAAGATTTCCTGTTATTTGCTTTTTGTCTTAATAGCTCTGGCACTTATTATTGCAGACAAAATGCCTGCTAGTCATTGAGCATTGAGAATCAATATTACTGTAAATAATAAATATAATGAAAAAGAGCTCTTGTAGACCCCCAGTCATGTCCCATCACTTAGCTTCACTCAGGAGGAATAAGTCCATGGGATGGTGTGCGAGAGCCAACATCTCATGTGGGTCCTGCAGACCCTCACTCATGCTCATTTAAGAGGAACGAATTCATCCAATGGGGAAAGATTTGGACAGCTCAGGATTTGGGCAGCTCTCTCATTCAGGAAAGACATTATTGTCTGAATTCTCAGGCAGCTTCCCTGAGGCAATGTTTTCTTGAGGTTGGGGGCAGTTATTTCTGTCAATTAAAACATGTTAGGGGGCAGCTAGATGGCTCAGGGGATTGAGAGCCAGGCCTAGAGCCGGGAGGTCCTGGGTTCAAATCTGACCCCAGACATTTCCTAGCTGTGTGACCCTGGGCAAGTCGCTTAACCCCAGTTGCCTAGCTCTTACTGCTCTTCTGCCTTGGAATCAATATTTAGTATTAATTATAAGAGGGAAGGTAAGAGTTTTTTTTAAAAAAAGATTGTGAATATAAAATGAAAAAAATTGGTTAGGAGGCTAGAGGTGAGGCATCAAGATAAACTCCCTATCCATTATATCATGTACCTAATCATTATTTTAAATACTTAATCATTATACTTAATAATTGTTATCACCAATAATTCCAATAAAGAAAATACCTAAAAGACAGGCATGACTTTCCTTTATAGGCTGCGGATAAATATCTTAGTATTCCCACCTCTCCTATCCTTCTTCTTTCTCTTTCTTTTTGTCCATTGTGCCATTTCTAATTTCCCCATGGAGCAGGTTTTAAAACACTTTGCCTATATTAGCACCTCTCTCTGTCTTTTTCCCTTACTCAGTCTTTGGCTCTCCCCACTTTTGGCATCAGCCTCCTCTGTTACACCAACTACAGGTCTATCTAATTCTACAAAAGAGAAATAAAGCCTGCGTGTGCTATCGTAAACACCTGCTTCTGTCTCCTGCCTTATTTCAGTGTCTTTTCATCTGTGTTGTTTCGTTGTCTTTCCATGTCAGCGTTACTTCTTTGCCTTTTCATGTCATCCTTTCCTGTGAACCGTCAGCTCCCAGAGGGCCTGCGATGTCCCGCTGTCTGCGTCCTCATTGCTTAGCATGTGCCTGACTTGTGGAAGGCACCAAAGAAGTGCTTTGGGATGGATTGATGGAACATCGTCACATCGTTGATTTATTTCCTCCATGGATGCTTTGGAAGATAGAAATATCAGAACCCCAAATCCCTTGCAAATGAGTCTGGAATTGTGTTACTTTGGAGCTTCTTAGTTGATCTTAATTTTTGTTTGTTTCTGCCTAGAGGAGTTACGGATCTTAGTGGACTTTTGTCTAGAAAGGCTCGGGTTGTCGGAATCCAGAATTGGGACTGGGGAGTGGGAGGCAGTGTGGGAAAGGAGGAATCTCCAAAAGCAGCATCTAGTTCTCTTTTCCTGCTCTCTGCCAGCTCTCAACCGCAGTTTCCCCATCAGAAAACAAGCCTCGTTATCCTCGTATGAAAATTTTATTCTGTAAGACTTGGGGCTCCTCTCCATCGCTTATACCTGTAGAGTATGGGGTGTATCGGAGGTTCAGGGAGGACTAGCACATCTGGTGGGAGGGCCGCTTGTCACCCAAATCTCCTCTGGGGTTCCCAGAAGCTGTAGCCACACTCTCATAAGACCGTCTCTTCTAAACCAGATTGAGGGTGACCAACGGAACTCAAAATTGTCATTGAGTTAAAGGAATGCCCACCCCGAACATGGGAAGAGTTTTCCCAGCAGAATGAGTGGATGCTAGAATTGTTTCGACAACCGAGAGCTTCCAGAGTTTGGTCAGACATCCAAGATACCAAGTCATCCGCTGGATCCTGGGCTATCCCCAGCCGTGCTGACTTTTCCTTACCGCTGGACTTGGATGCCTCTGGAAGAGCGAGTGAGCCTGACGGCTTTATGTGTCTCTGCCTCCCTTAAATACAATTCACCATCAAGTCAAGGTTCCACATCACTGGTCCTCTTCAAAGAGAAGGACGATGGGAGAGGGGCAGCTGGGTAGCTCAGTGGATTGAGTCAGGCCTAGAGGCGGGAGGTCCTAGGTTCAAATCTGGCCTCAGCCACTTCCCAGCTGTGTGACCCTGGGCAAGTCACTTGACCCCCATGGCCCACCCTTACCACTCTTCCACCCAGGAGCCAATGCACAGAAGTTAAGGGTTTACAAAACATTTTTTTTTAAAATGAAGGTTAATCAACACCCATTCCTTGTTGGGAGACTTTCCTACCTCTCTGCCTTTTGTCACATCCTTTCGTTCTATGCATTCTATGAATCTCCCATCTCTTGAAGAAGTCTTAGTTCATTACTCTGCCACTGGAAGGGCACTGGGAGGCCAGCTAATCTACATTTTCTCCTCACCCCATTTTAAGAGGAGGAGCCAGAGGCCAAGGAAGGTTAAAGACTTGCCCAAGGCCCCAAAAGGGCAGTAAATGACAGAAGTAATTTGTGAGCCAAGGTCTCCTGACCCCAACGCCAATTGTCTTTCCGCTATCTATAACCATGGACTGCCTCCTTCAAAGATGGGGCCTCATTTTCCTCTGCTACTCAATTACAGAAATCATTTGTTAAAATTTTTTCATGGTGTTACTAAAATGTCTAAGGCTGATTGAATCTGTTGGGTGTGATAAGGTTTCCTTAAATAAGTGTGAAATTTCAGACCTTTTGGTGACAAGGCTGAGAAAGCTGAGCCCAGCAAGCTCCCAGCACCTGCAAAGTCAGAAGCACGATTTCAGTCCCTGGGGAACCAAATGCCATTTAATTTAAAAGAACAAAAAACAAAACTGGTGGGGATCTTTTTAAAATTTCTTTTTTTTTTCTAAGTGTTCATGATAGGCCTTTAGAACAGATTGTCAAGTAGGTGCCTTTAGGCTTCAGAATCTCCCTCCCTCTTTTCTCTGAAGTTTTTCCCACTGCTGAATCTTCCCACCCCCACAGGTACCCAGAGCCTTCCTGTTCCCTTTAGGCTTCATCTCCCACCCACCTCCAACTGGGCCTGTCCTCTCCATCGCCCCTCCCGCTCCATATTATTCCTCTTGCTTCTCCTTCATCACTCCTTCCTTGCCCTACTTCCTGTCTGATTGGGATCCTGCTGGGAGATTCAAGGAAACCTGATGAACACATTCATGCTGACATATTAGTGGGTGCTGATGGTGTTGTCCCACCCTGAGGAAGGATTTACACATGAACGGGGCACCTGAAGGCCTTAACCCAGAGGAGCGACAAACGCTGATCATTTCTAACACCGTTGCCAGCTGGTGGGAAATAAGGGACTTTTGGACTGGCAGGTTTTTTTAGTACTTCTCAAAATAATTTAATTCATGGGCATAGCTCTCTGATTATCTGTCTCTCACATTTTGTATATATATATAGGACACACTAAAAGCTTTCGTATAGTTTTAAACTTTAAAAGCTATCAAAGCTTAAAACCACACTAAGATTTTTGGGACACAATGTGTTTGCATGTCACATGCATACATGACCCACTTATATACACATATGTATATCTATTGTAGATTTAAAAAATAATATCTAATTTCTATGAGTATAATATTTATAAAGCTTATTAATAATAACTAAAGTAAGAAAGCTATCTAACCCAGCCCAGTCATGAGAGAAAAGAGGGGAAGAGAGAGACGGAGCCTCAGAGCTTATATACAATACCTGAAGACTAAAACTTGGACAAAGGGAAGAGGATTCTGGGTAATGCAAAAAGGAATATTGGGTAATGTAGTTTTAGAGCTTCGGGATAGTTCTAACTATACACTATTTACTTATATACGTTTGCTAGCATTTATTTTTTACAGTTAAAATTGGTTTTACATTTAAAATTTTTAAGATTTGCAGAGTCTTGAAAATATTTCATTTGACCCTGACAATAACTTTGAGAGGTAGTTAGTTATTCCTGTTGACTCCCTAGGAGCATAGGGCCGCAACCATCTCACGCCAACAGACTCTGTTCTGGGCAACTTCCCCCAGCTGGGCCCATGTCATTCCGACGGTCTTTGTTTCATTTTCAGCAGATCTTCGCCAGGTCTGTTTTGGCCTTCCGACTTTCCTCCTCCCTGGAGGGTTCCAGCTCAATGCTTGTCTGGCAACGTTGTCTTCCGGTTTTCGTAGCGTATGTCCTATCCATCTCCACTTATACTTTTATTATTTCTATTTCTATTTACTTTTACATTTTTTTAAACCCTTAACTTTCCTGTATTTGCTCCTTGGTGGAAGAGGGGTAAGGGTGGGCAATGGGGATCAAGTGACATGCCCAGGGTCACCCAACTGGGCTGGATTTGAACCTAGGACCTCCCGTCTCTAGGCCTGACTCTCAATCCACTGAGCTACCCAATTGCCCCCTATTTCTATTTTTACAGATGAGGAAATGGAGGCAAATTCAGGTTTTAAGTGACTTACCCAAGATTAAACAGCCAGTAAATGTTTGAGTTGAAATTTGAACTCACAGCCTCTTAACTCCAGGCAGCTAGAGCACTGGACATGCAGTCAGGAAGATCCTAGTTCAAATCCAGCCTCAGATACTTACTAGCTGTATGACCCAGTCAAGTCTCTTAAACCTGTTTGCTTCAGTTTCCTCATCTGTGACATGAGCTGGAGAAGAAAATGGCCAACCATTTCTGATCTTCTCCAAGAAAACCCTCAGTGGGGTCACAAAGAACTAAAGTACAACCAAAACTACAAAACAAATTAACTCCAAGTCCAATGCCCTGGCCATCAGCATGTACACGTGTTCTATTAATATAGTGACTATCCCAATACTTAGTGAACTTCTAAGCTTTAATGGCTTTTTGGGATACCCTGCATATTACATGCAAATACACACATACAAATATACATTATATATATATTATGTATATATTTGTGTGTGTGTGTCTGTGTGTGTGTACACCCAGAGAAAGGCATCATGGCAGTAGAGATAGAAAATTAACCTCAGAGTCTGGAAAACCTGCGTTTAGCTCTTGCCAATGACATGTAATAGCTTTGTGATCCTGGTCAAGTCACCTGTCAGTTCCCCAGACAGCCCTAAAACTCTCAGTGATAGAGTGAGTGTGGACCAGTACCGATGAAGTAAATTTCCTCATTGGAAATTCTATCAATAAAATCAGAGATCTGATTTGATTCTTATCATAATATTTAATAATAGTAGCATCAATAATATATCTAGGCAACCATATTCCACCACCATTATTATGTCAACATTTAGGGTGTTACCAAGTCAGATTGTTTTCTGCAAAGGTACCCAGTTTCTCCATTATTAATAGGGCTCAACTAATCTTTTAAACCCAGAGATCTCTGGAGAATTGATATCATTGTGTTCAAGCTTATTGCTCCCAATAAATAAAGCACCCCAAACATTCCCAGAATGATTAAAGTTCTTTAAAGGTGAGATGGGCAGCCATGAGAGGAGTTCTTCAGTCAGAAGCTGGCTGACCAATAGAAAGGAATGATGGAGAGAAGATTCTGGAGCAGGCTTGGAGATGAGAGGTCTTACAAGGTCCCTTCTTGCTCTACAATTCTATTATTCTCCTCAAAAATGGGTGCACATTTATATATTTGGAAAGTATATTCTATTTCTCCCCAATTAGATGTAAAAGTAATCTTTATTTTCTTTTTTTAAAATTTTGAATTCCAAATTCTCTCCCTCTCTTCCTCCTTCTTCTTCCCACTTCCTGAGATAATAAATGATCTAATATAGATTTTATATGAGGGAATACACATTTATTAAGTATAGAAGACCAAAATAGTCCAAAACATGCCAACCTCCCAGCCTGGAAAGTACTCCCTCCTCTCCTCTTGCTTCATAGATGCCCAAGCTTTGTTGAAAGCTCAGCTTATGCATCTCCTCTGGATCCTGGCAGTGGCACATGCATCCTTTCCTCAGAATAATTAGTATAAATGATAGGCTATTAATGCCTCCCGCTTGGCTTGGGTGTCTCCTTCAACTAGGTGAGAATTTTTTTTAAATACTTGAACCAAAACAGAATTGAGTCTAAACAGAGCACGTATTCCTCCTTGGATCAATCAAAGCATAAGGTTTATATACAAAGGAAAGGAAGAATTTGAATTCATTTAGAATTAGAGACTTAGTACCAAGACTATTGAATGATAGTCTTGGGCAAGAATTCATGGAGACTTGGTGCATACACGTAAACATTGAATCCCCAGATAGAATGTAAGCTTCTTGAGGGCAGGAGCTACTTCATTTTTGTCTTTGTATCCCTAGCACTTAGAACTATGTCTTGTGTTTGTTTAGTAGGTACTTAAATGTTTATTCGGTGAGATTGAGTTTAGAGATATGGCAACATTTTACCTTATGATTTATTGTTGGCAAAGATATCAAGTGATTCATCTTAATTTCACAGTTCATTGCTGGAGATTTGGAAATAAGAGTTGTTCCGTTGACTTTTTGTGACCTCATTTGGGTTTTTTTTTTTGGCAAAGACACCAGAGTGGTTTGTTATTTCCTTCTTCAGCTCATTTTATAGATGAGGAAACTGAGGCAAATAGGGTTAAATGACTTATTCAGGGTCTCATAGCTACTGTCTGAGGCCAGATTTGAACTCAGAAAGAGTCTTTCTGACACCTGGTCCTGCATTCTCAAATGAAAACTGTTTCCTCTTCCTTTTACAAGGTCTTGTGTTTCATTGTCAGGACAGTGTTGAGAGCTGCAGTGATGGGAGTTCAAGAGTCATCCATGATCATAATAGAGTTTAGAAGTTAGGGAATGTCACTTGTCAGACCACAGATGCCATATTATGTCCACTTCTACTCAGCACATTTTTTGAAGGCTATTTATTAGCAATGGACAAAAAAAAATTTCCATTACAGATTTGCAACTACAAGCTTCCAGAGTTTGAATTGATGTAACTCCAAAATACAGGAAATAATTGATAAAAATAAACTTAGGTGCAAATGGATGGCAAGCTACAATTTCACAAAGAATCGTAAACATTTTATAAAGTCATCTGTTCTCCCTTTTAGTCAAACTGTTTTCCTGATGACAAATAAATTAGGGGATACACTAAAATGAACTATTTCTGGATAATACAAAAGATGTTGGGTTTTTCTTCTTGTAAACATGATTTTTAAAAAAAGAATCAATAGAAATATATTGCAATGTAGCATAGTAGATAAAGAGGCAGATTTAGAGCCAAGAAGACTGGGCTTCAAATTCCACCTTTGACCATGAGCAAGTCATTTGACAGTGCTCTAGGGAAGTCTCCAAGGCTCTAAGTTACAGAGTAGATGACTTGCACTGGTAGGAGGAGTTTCCTCATCTTCATCTAGGAGTTCCCTCTATCAATGAAGTTACAAGTCCCTGTCCTTTTATTAGCTGGGGAAGATACCCAGGAAGGCAACCAAGATCCTCAAGGACCTGTGGTTCAGACCATCTGAAGACTGACTAAAGGACCTTTGAGTGCTTCACTTGTAGAAGACTTCTGGAGAACGTATTTGCAGTCTCTAAATACATTAATGGCCACATGGAAGAGGGATGAGACTTCCATGGGTAGAAGTCCCAAAAATGTAGATGTAGGCATGAGGTAAGGAAAACAATTAGCACTGTCCCAAAGCTACCCCCAATGTAGTGGGTTATCGTCTCTCATTGGTGGTCTTCAAGTAAAAGCCATTGGGGGAAGGAGCATGTTGAAAGAGGCATATATTATATTATATTATATTATATTATATTATATTATATTATATTATATTATATTATATTATATTATATTATATTATATTATATTATATATTATATTTTATCCAAACAGGTTAGATTAAGTGGCTTCTGAGACCTTTCTAGCTCTGAGATTCTGAGATTCAGAAGTCTCTGCCACAAGGAAAGAAGTAGTACCTCTGGAAGAGAATACAAAGGCACCCACAAAATATAAGAAAATTCATTGTAAAGAGAAAAGATGGCAGGTTGTGGTTGTTCAGTCATGTCCAGCTCTTTATGGCTCCATTTGGGATTTTTTGGTAAAGATACTGAAGTGGTTTGTAATTTCCTTCTCCAGCTCATTTGCCAGATGAGGAAACTGAGGCAAACAAGGTTAAATGATTTGCTCAGCATCACTCAGCTAATAAATATCTAAGGCCAAACTTGAACTTGCAATGATGAATCTTCCTTATTCCAGGCCTGGAACTCTGTCCATTATACCATCTAGCACATTAAAGGATGGAAATGTGAGAATCTGAAGAGTGTAGTGGACAAGACAATTATTTGCAAAAACAGACGACAGAGTCATCTTCTAAATTCTTGCCTAGCTTTGGCTTTGCCTAGAGATGTGAAGGCTAAAAGAGCAATGAGAATTCTCATGTAAATAAAAGACTCTCAGCATTGGGAGAGATGAAAAAAGAGTGGAATTTGGTCAAGACCTGTGCTTACATTCATGGAAGGGGCTTACAGTGTGGTCCATCCATTAGGTAGAATGTGCCACAGGTCAGCCTGAAAACTAGGTCTTCCTGACCTTCAGATCAGTCTGCTGTCAATCACATCCTGCTGCCTCCATGATATTTTAGGAAGGATAAATGCCAGTGACATAAGTGATGAACCAGCACACAAAAAAATTGAGAGAACACAAAGCCAGCCACAGTGTAAAGTTTCTAAAATTGGCATTCCTTTCCCGAGGACTTTGTTTAGTTTTGAAAGCACAGGAGTGGCATGGCCTGAGGCAAGACAGAGTCTGTAGAGAAACCCAGGGAAGAACTTGGTCATTTCTATGAAAGCCAACTTTTATGCACGCGCTCATTCCTTTGGCGAAGTCATTCATTTCCTGGCTTTCTATTCCAGGGATTCCTGATCGTGTTGAATAATATGGCTCTAGGATATACTGAAAATATGACATTTGGGGGCATAAAATATTTCTGAATCTCTGTGGAAGAACATAAAGTAACTGTTCCTGACCTAAATACAGCCAGTATCTTGGTTTTGTGCCTACAGCCACCCATTCAAATGGCACCCTATTGAGAGCTCCCTTGAATTAAACTGCTGTTATGCTAATGTTAACTACTGATGTCACTGTTGAGTGGGAAAAAACACTGAACAAAGTCAGGACCCGTTGAGGATGATGGCAATTAAAACTGGGCTCTAATTTATAGGGTGAAATCATTCAGCAGTTGTGACCTACTCTAGGTCCTGAGAAGACCTCAGATGGTCCCAAGGATGAGCAATATGAACCCAATGGGGATGGATGACAAGATGATAGTTAAGAAATGATGGGATTAGTAAGGCTGGTAGAATACCATGTTTTAAGAAAAAGCTTACATGGGCTTTTTTTTAATTAAAAATTTAATTTAATTTTTCATGGAACAAAAATAAATTTTCTCTTTTTCCTACCTCCCTCTCCCTCACAAAGACAAAGCAAAAGCCTTGGAACTAACATGCATAGACAAGCGAAACAAATCCCCACATTGACTGTGTCCATAAAGAAATGTCTCGGTCTGTAACTTGAGTTCATCAAAGCCTCTCTGTCCCATGTTGGGTAACATGCTTCATCGTTAGTCCCTTAGAATCATGGCTGGTTACTGGGTTCACCTGAGTTTTTTAGTCACTCAGAGTTGCTTGTCTTTAAAATAATGTCGTTTTAGCATAAATCATTCTTGTGGTCCTGCTCACTTCACTCTGTATCAGTTAATGCAAGTCTCACCGTGCTTCTCTAAAACCCTGGCATTTATCATTTCTTGTGACACAGAAGTATTCCACAGAAGTATCCAGTTGTTGGATATTCCCTTAATTCCTGATTCTTTGACACTACAACGAGGGCTGCTATAAATATTTTTGTATCTATGAGTCTTTTCCTTTTTCTTTGAGGGCTTAGGTCTACTGGTGATATTGCTGCATTGAAGGGAATATACAATTTAATAGCTTTTAGGGCATAATTCTAAATTGAAGCTTATATATGTATACTAAAAATATTTTTGGTAAAGAAACATTGAATTTAGAGATTAAGCACCCTGAACTTTTCTAATTAATGGAAGACCATTATTCTGTCTGACAATACAAAGCTAGATAAGCTCTATTTATTGTATCATCTCTTCCAATAGAATGTAAGCCCCTTGAGGTTGGAACTATTTCACTTTTTACTTTGTATTTCCATCCCGCAATAAAGGGGTATATATAGAACAAAGAAATAGAGATATTGACTAGACCTGTGATTTTGATGGCATAGATACTTCCCAGGCAAGGAAGTTCCCTTAACCAGTACAGATGGACACTTTCTATAAAATGTATAATCTTAGATCACAGGTTCTTCACCTTTTTAGTATCCTGGGCCCCTTTGACAGCCTGGGTAAACCGATGACCCCTCCTCTGAATATTGTAAAATTTTTGAAAATCTGCAAAGGAAATTATAGCTATCCCTTCCACCTTGTGACTTTCCCCATTGCATTTTCAATATATTATAGGCTGACATAAGAAATTAAATGAGAATTTTGGGGGAGTTTTGTGGATTTTTTGGGAGTTGACTTTGTGGGAGTTTGGGGAGTTTTGTGGCCACAGATAACATGTGAAGGCCAGCAGATAGAAAAAGTTTAGAAATACAGACATGCCTACTTAATTCAAAATTTATAGTAAGGTACTGTCAACACCCAATAAAAGAAAAAGAAAAAAAATTCAGATTTGTTCTCTGGTATGAAGGGAGGGCTAAAGATTTTTTTTTTGCAGATTTTCCAGCTTGCTAACCTCTGCAGTATGTGAGGGATATAATTATGTTAAAATAATTATATATGTATATAGGTAAATACATGTATTACATTTTAATATGTATAATTAGTTTAATTATATATATGTATGATTATATTAAAATAAGGATGTAATGTTTTCCCCATTTAAGTTTATTTGTTGTTCGGTCATTTTATTTGTGTTGGACTCTTTGTGACCTCATTTGGGGTTTTCTTGGCAAAGATATTGGAGTTATTTGTCATTTCCTTCTCCAGCTCATTTTTTTGCAAATGAGAAAACTGAGGCAAACAGGGTTAAGTGACTTGCTCAGAGTCACACAGTTAGCAAGTGTGTAGGGCCAGATTTGAACTTGAGAAGATGAGAGTCCTGACTTGGGTTCTGACCCTCTGTCTAATGTACTGTCTAGCTGCCCCCTTCATGGTCACAGACCCCTGAAAGCTATCCCTAGACCTCTTTGGAATAGATGCCTGGGAGAGTCCAGAGGAGGGAAACCAGGATGGCGAGTGGGGCTTGAGTTCCTGACCCAGGAAAGTCAATGAAAGAAAAGGAAGATGTTAGATGTGGCATTAGGGAGAGGAGGAGGTGGGTCTTCAGCCTTGAGCTGGATGGGCTCCCAGAGGCCAGTTGGCCCAACAGTTTCTTTCTACCCTTGGCACGTTCTCTCTCACAGCCTTAGGGTTTTCTTCAAGGCCACACGGGGAGTGGGCTACGGAGCTGGGATTTGAACTTTCATCTTAGGAATCCACATGGTAGGTTGCTGCTTGGAAAGAGGAGCATCGATGAAGAGTCAGAGCAGGTTTCAAAAGAGCAAGAAGTTTTTAAAAGGCAAAGGGAGGTGGGTTGGAATCCCCTCTTCCCAAAACTTCCCTCTTTGGGGAAACTATATCAGAGAGTGGAGTGGGTTGCCTGGAGGCATGGTGGACTCAGCCTTCCCAGAGGTCCTGGGTCAAGGCTAGAGGACTACTTGTCATCTGTGGGGCAGCCGATGGGACAGTGGATAGAACGCTGGGCCCGGAATCATGAAGACCTGAGTTCAAATCAGACCTTCATCTGTAAAATGGGGGTAATCATCACACCTATCTCACAGGGTTGTTGAGAGGATTAAATGGGATAGGATTTGTTTTTTAAAAAAAGCAGTTATCTCAATACCTGGCACACAGGAGGCATTATCTACATTTATTCCTTTCCCTTTCCCTTATGGCATTTTGGGGACTTCCATGTGAGCTGACTGAGAAGCTCTTTCACTGAGGTCTCTTTCAGGGCTGAGATTATATGGTCCTGTGACTGTTATTCCTCAATGGTGTAGACGCCTTCAAGAAGGCAGGGATGATGATGGAAGAACTATCAGAAGCAGACATGGGGTCATAGAAATGAACTCTGTCTCCTCCTTCTTATTAAAGGTTAAAGTAAAAAGAAGAGACTTAAGTATACCCTGGGGTATGCCCAGAATCATAAGCCATTGGTTCAGTGTCCTCCCCAAAAAGGCCAAATTAGGTTGAATATCTTCTCTCTTTTTTAAACAGTTACCTTCTGTCTTAGAATCAATATTGTATGACACATGTAAAACCCAGTGGAATTGCTCGTTGGCTATGAGAGGAGGGGTAAGAAGAGGGGAGGGAAAGAACATGAATCATGTAACCAGGGAAAATTTTTCTTCATTAATCAATTTAAAAATTAAAAAAAATCAATATTATATATTGGTTCCAAGACAGAAGAGTGGTAAGGGCTAAAGCCATGGGGGTTGAATGACTTGCCCAGGATCGCACAACCAATAAGTGTCAGAGGCCAGATTTGAACCCAGGACTTCCTTTATATAGATCTGACTCTCCTTAAGCCACTAACTGTCTCTTGAAAATTCTTTCTTTAAGAAGGCAGGACAATCCTCTCTGGTTAAATGTGGTCTAAGGATAGGAATAGACAGTTTTCAAAAAAAAAAAAAGAAACCAAAATGGTTGATGATCATTCCACAAAATTATCTGTAATAATCAGGAAAGTGCTCATTTAAAACAACCTTGAAATATCACCTTGAGTGCTTCTGCTTTGACTCAGGCAAATAGTTGAAAATCATGAGATGACAAAACTCAGTAGAGAGAAGTGGGAGCATCACCATTGGGGCCATCCACCAGGGCCATCTTTCCCGAGAGAGCCATCTGATGGTTTACAGGAAGAGCGACGGAGGTGATCAGAGTCTTTGATCTGCCGGTCTTGCTCTTCGGGCAGCATCCTAAGGATGCTATTAAAAGAGAAAAACACCCAGCAGCATTAAAATATTCAAAGTAGTTTATTTGTGATAGCAAAAAAGTGGAAATGGCCCATAGCTCCAGTGATTGAGGGATGGAGGAATGAAGAGGAGTCTTTTAACATAATGGAATTTCGCAGCATTATACACCCCAAAGAGGAGGAATTCAGCGAAATAGGGGAAAATGCAGAAAGTGGAGCCCAGGGAAGGAGGTGGGATTAGAAGCAGGAAATCCATATTGGCCATTTCGATATGAAAAATGGCAACGACAAAACTTTATGAGCCTGTAGAACGAGAGGCACTTAGTAGCAGACTCGGGGAAAAGTCCATTTTTATTGTTGGTGCTCTGAAGCATCCAGGGTTCCCTCTTGCCTTTAGGACCTAATACCAATTCCTCAGTTTACCATTTAAAGCCATACCCTATCTGGCTTCCTCCCACCTGTGGTGGCACACTCTGTATGAGTTCCCTTCCTGAACTCTTCAGGTCAGATGGGTTGACCTTTGAGCTCTTCCTCACCTGTGGCTCCATCATTCATCTCTGTGACTTTGCACAACTGGTCACCCTGCCTGGAATGGGCTTCCTTCTCTCAGCCCCATAGAAAATCTCATTACTTCTAAAACTCGAGTCAAATGGCACAGAGGACCCCGAGGAGAGGATGATTTTCTGCACATACTTACGGAGGCATATATCCACATTGAAATGATTTTATGATTGACACACAGAGACATACACATGCGTACATGTATGTGTATATACATATATGCGCACGTGCATTTGTGCTGTGTGTGTTGTGTACATGCATACACAATATATGTATATAATTGTAAATTTAAAACAACATAAAAACCATATATGTGTATACATATTTGTGTTGTATATATCATTTACATACATGCACACTGTCAATTTACTATATAGGATGCTATTATACAAATATATGTGTAAATGTATATATATATATAAATTAAAAAGTATATATATATTGACACACACGTGTGACCTAAACATATGCAATTAAATTACCATATGTATTAACTATTCTATAAATATACATGTGAGTATATTTATTATAATAATAATAATAATATATGTAAGGGATAAAAAGGGGTTTTGGTTGGGTGAATATTAAATGGTTTGGTCACCAGGAAATTGAATAATTGCCAGTTCCCAATTAAAGAATAACCTCAAGTCAAAATGACCTTTGTGGAAGTTTATTTACAAATGAAAAGAGAGAGAGAAAGTAAGAAAATTAGAGAGAGGATAAAGTAAGATAATTAATCTGACATACTAAATAATTCACTCTGGTCCCTGGTTTAGCCCAAGCAGATCTAACTAGTCTTTTGGCTGAGGCCCGAGGCCTGAAGACCAGGGATGAATGAAGCAAAAACTTCAGTCTCAGAATCTCTCTTTTTTTTTTTTAAACCCTTAACTTCTGTGTATTGGCTCCTAGGTGGAAGAGCGGTAAGGGTGGGCAATGGGGGTCAAGTGACTTGCCCAGGGTCACACAGCTGGGAAGTGTCTGAGGCCACATTTGAACCCAGGACCTCCCATCTCTAGGCCTGACTCTCCATCCACTGAGCTACCCGGCTGCCCCCTCAGAATCTCTTGTTAAAGAGCAGTTCCTTTAGAGATGTCCAAGAAGATTTAGTCTTTACACTCACTATGTGTAATTCTAATGGAAAGATTTAAGAACAGTCTCACCAAGGTCTCAGGGTCCCAGGTCCAGACATGAAGGAGAAGAGTTCAGCTGAACTCACTGAAATGTCTTTTAAAGAGGCTTCTTTTGGGTCACTTCCTGTGCCTTCCTCTTAATTTACGTGTCCAGTCACAACAGATGTTTTCTTAGGACTGCCCAGGAGGCAGTCAGTAAATTCTGATTCGTCACTCACTCTAGCACACAAGGGTCACAGACCTCCCAACTTGTGACTTAAGCGGAGTTGTTTACACTTTTGGTGATTAGATTTGAGAATGGACAAGATAGATTTAATCTCATTATCACATATATGATATATAAGTATACTATTTCCCATATACACATATTTGATATGGACACAACATAAATATTCATATATCACACACATGTGGGTATACATGTGCACATGCATTTATGTTGTATATATCATGTACATGCATGCATGGTGTCCATTTACTATCTAAGATGCTATTATACAAAAAGCATGCATATAACTTTCTCTCTATATTTATACATGTGTATATGATATAAATATACACCATTAGATAATTATATACATAAACTATCATATAAATATAGGTGTGATATATTTATTGTAATAAAGATATATGTGATATACATAAGTATAAAACTTCCCATATATACACATATGATATATGTACAACATAAATACTCACATATCAGATATGTGTAATAACAATAAAATGATGATAGCAATACTTAACATTTGCAAGCTTTAAAATTAATATATAAGAACTCCAAGTATTATATTTAATAAGATTTATTAATAATAACCTGAAGTGAAAGGAATAAAAAGAAAAAAGTAAAAGCCTGAGTAAAGCCAGCTTTCCCAGTCGTGCACATGGGGAAAGACAGCTGGCTTTTCTCAGGCTTTTACTTTTTCCTTTTTATTCCTTTCACTTCAGGTTATGAAAAGAGAGCTGGCTTTACTCAGGTTTTTACTTTCGTATTTTTATTCCTTTTACTTCAGGTTAATATTAATAAATCTTATTAAATACAATACTTGGATTTATTGTATATTAATTGTTAAGCTTACATTTATGGTGCCCATGAAGGGATAGAATTCTTAAAAAAATTTTTTTTTAAGTCTTAGAGAAAAGAATAGGTCCTCTCGCACTCTTCTCTCATGACTGCGACTGGGATACAGCAAACATATTTACAACATGTAAGGATGCTACATCAATGAAGGGAAAAAGATTCTGGGAGATGAAGTCCAAGGGTTCAAGATTTCTAATTACACACATTTATTAATTATTTAATTTGAACCCAGCACTGTGCTAATGCTGGGTTAGCTCTACAAATATTAACTCTCATCTGATCCTTATAGCAACCCTGGGAAGCAGATGCTATTATTATTTCCATCTTTCAGATAAGGAAACTGAGGCCAAGATAGGTAAAAAATGACTTGCTTAGGGTCACATAGTGAGTGAGTGTCTGAGGCTGGATTTGAACTCTGAATTTCCTGACTCCAGATCCAGCGCTCTATCCAGCATACAACCCAGCTGCCTGCCTGCATGTATGCATGTACTTAGGTAATATTATATATTTAATATGTCTGGAATACATATAAGACATATATACACATATAAGGTATATATGCAATATGTGTATATGTAATGTGTATATAACATACATATAAAATATTTAGCAGATGGATTATATGTAAATATGGATGTATAACACACACATATAATTTTAGTCTATGATGTTTTCCATGATAGAGTATAACCTCCATGAAAACAGGGACTAGTTCATGTTTATAATTGTAATCCCAATTCTTAATGCTGTGTCTGGAATATAGACTTTTAAGGATGTTTGTTGATGCATTGTTTTGCTAATTTACTGATGCTTGCCCCAAACATAAAGGGACCAGGGGTTGACTTAGAGGGGCATGGGGCACAAATACTGGGATTCCCTAAATTCTTAGCGCTGCTTTTAGGTAAAATAAACTTGAAACAACACTAAGAAATTTGGGGATCCCACTGTTTTCACTCAGATATTCAACCTACGGGAAATATAATGGCCCCTAGGCCTACATGACTACTTTTTCTATTTTATGAAGTTGACAGTATACCAAAAGTTATGAATATGATTAAAATAGTTCAGAGCCTCTATTAAGGAAAATTCTTAACATTCCACCAGAGATTTGGCTCTCTGCCTTAAAAAGGCAAAATTTTGGAAAAAAAATTTAAGTAGTTCAGATTTTATGGCCTTGTTTATATTTTCCTTCTTCATTGATTATTTATATTTGTTGAGGTTATTACATTTATAATTTCCAGATTTACAAAGGACTCCTTGGGGAAACTGTGTCTGATCCCCCAAGCTGGTAGTAACCTCACTGCCCCATTTATTTGCTTCTCCAGGTCTGGTATTTATTATATCCCTCAATATTATTTAAGGTCATGAAGAGAAAGGGGCTGTTGGTTGGTTTTTGCATCTCCAGCGCCTGGCACAGTGCCTGGCATACATTAGACACTTAATGAATATTTCATGAATAAGACTAAAAACATTTTTTGAGAATTCCAAAATATGTAATATATTGTAGAATGGTTTAACTCTAAAGTGGTTAAAACAAGAGCTTTTCCTGCCATGTCTATACTAGGAACTGATTAAAGAAAGTTGATTTTGGTTAGTTTGCCCTGTCAAGTTAATTTCAGTATCCATCACTTACCTTTCTTGGGGATCATCCCCCATCCATTCCAGAGGGAGACAACACCTTCCATCCCAATGACGAGACATTGAAGACATCTTTACTGAACTACAGTGATCTAGAAGGACTTGGATTTGGATCCTTTTGAAACATTTCCACAGATTCAATCGACTCACAAATTTATTAAGGCATTTGTTTATTATTTAAAAGGCATTTATTCGGTACCTTCTATGTACCATGTATTGTATTAGGGACTAATAATATAAAAACTAAAAGGACCTTCAGTTGCCTTAGTCTTCCCATTCTGATTTCTATATAAAAGGATTATTTTGTGAGCAGTGTAGAAAGAACCCCCTGAACTGTCTGATGGTCTTGGTGCTTCAGAAACTAGAACATTACAGGGCTCACACACCAGGGGCTCGTGTGTGTGTGTGTGTGTGTGTGTGTGTGTGTGTGTGTGTGTGTGTGTGATGGACCCCTTTGGCAGGTGAGTGAAGGTTATAGACCCCTTCTTTTAAAATACTTTAAAATCTGAAAAAGCATATAAGATGGAGCAACTAGGTGACCCAGTGGAGATATGAGATCCTGGGTTCAAATTGGTCCTCAGATACTCCCTAGCTGTGTGACCCTGGGCAAGTCACTTAACCCCCCATGGTGGCTTAGTCCTTACTGCTCTTCTGCCTTGGAACCGTTACTTAATATTGAGTCTAAGACAAAAGATAAGGATTTAAAAACAAACAAACAACACACAAAGAATTACAAAGAAAACCAGTCATATAGAAATCATCAAATTTTTTTTAATGAACACTAGGTTATGTGA
Organism: Gracilinanus agilis; assembly: GCF_016433145.1. NCBI lineage: Eukaryota > Metazoa > Chordata > Mammalia > Didelphimorphia > Didelphidae > Gracilinanus > Gracilinanus agilis. The sequence goes on along the minus strand of NC_058133.1, from coordinate 496,154,370 downwards.
AGATAGGATTAACTCTTCCCCTTGTCTATTTTTTTGCTAAACAAATCAATAACTTAAAGTACCCCTACTTGACACTAAGTAGGAGTTCACAAGTCACTTGCTAGAGTGGGTGACAACTCCATTGCTCTGCTTTGCCTAGTACTGCCCAGGGGCCTCTGGAGTTTTCACCCACTCTAGCAAGTGACTTGCTAACTCCTACTTAGTGTCAAGTAGGGGTACTTTAAGTTATTGATTTGTTTAGCAAAAAAAAAAATAGACAAGGGAAAGTTAATCCTAGCTTTACAATCCCCCTTGTGATTCTTTGGGAGGCTAGTCTCCCCAATGAATCATTTAACATAACTAGCTTATACCTCTAAAGATCTTCAAGCTAAAGGTACTTACAATATTGCACTTTCTAAGAGGAAACTACAATAGTTAGAGATAAGAAGGAAATAGAAGAGAGAGAACAAAACCAGTGTTTGCTGGGCACATTGACAAAAAGTCAATTAGAGGGCAGTCCCCTTTGGCATAAGAGTTTAAAGTCAGAATAAATGTGTTCAACCCCCTTCAGTTCAATCATTACATCCCAAAGTTCATTCTGGATCTTCTGATGCAGTGGAGATTTCTGTATGGCACTTTCTCCAAATAGTTCACTTTCTTGATTCAAGGAGTTTAGCGAGCTTCTTTTCCTGAAAATTTCCTTAAAAAATGTTAAGTCTTATATTTTACCAAAATTATACAGTTAAGAATCCCTCTGCCAATAGTTTGGAATAGTTCCCTGGAAGCAGCTCCTGGGAGGCACTGTAAAATCATCCAGCCTTTCCACTGCCTGGAGCTTGAGGAGCTGGATCCAACTCGGTTTTCATTTTCCATGGGCTGTCTTCCATGAGGAGGTACCAAGAGAACAGGACAGTCATAGAAGCAGTTGAGGAACATTCTTGGCATTTGGAGGTCCTGAAGGTTATCAGATTAAAAACATCAACCTCTTTAACTAGAACTTTCAGGAGAGCAAGGACTATTTTTGCCTTTCTTCATAGCCCTAGGGCTTGGCATCATGCCTAGCATGAAGTAGGTGCTTAATAAATGCCTATTGAATTATTGACCAAAGACCCTGTCACAAAATAGGTGCAGAATATATACTTTTGATGACTTATTGATGTGGATCTATACCTAATTTCTATCAAAGGCACAAAGGCACTTAAAACCCATACTGAATATATAAGAAATAATGAGACAATTCAGGGAAGGGAGAGGGCATGAGCCTTCTCAACTAAATGTCCATCTTCCTTGTGGAGTTTTCTTTATTTCCTAATGGACCCACCAAAAGGGGGTTGATTGGGAGTATACCTCTCTCAGTTGCCATCCAGTCCTGTTCTGGTCCCTGGGACCTGAGTTCTTCCCTACTCTTGGCCTTGGCACTGACAAATGAAACCCCAATTGTCTGAATTCAACTGAGACCCCTGGAGGAAATATTTCCTGTGCCCACTTATTACATTCTACAGAGCTGATACCTTACCTTTTGGTTCAACATTTGAAAAATCTTTGCTCTCCCTTGAAGTTCTGGTTTTCAAAAGAAAACATGTACTCCCTACCTCCTTGACACCTTTTAGAATAGATGTGAATTCTGAGAAATGTTTGGTTTCCTTTGAGGAACTCAGCTGAGAACTGAAGTCACTGCAATCATAGCGATGTGGGATGTAGATACGAGGAGGGGTGCTCTTCTCCCTCACATGAAAGGGAGAGGCAGCGCCCACGGGAGAGGGCTGTCAGGGAAGCAGCGGCAGTGGCGAGATGCTCTCAAAGCAGAAATGCTTTTATTTATTAGAAGAGGCTTAAAATCAAAAGACTGTTCATAAGGCGCATGGAGAATGAAGCTTTGATTTCCCACGTGAAATCCAACATCTGAGTTTTGTCCAGAGTTCTTAGTCATGATGAGCATCGTTTGTGTCAGTGTCATCTGTGGAACGATGGAATGGGAGAACAGGGTGCCCGTATGAATATTTGTATACTTATTGGGTCATATATATGTGTGTAACATGCCAGTGTAGACCAGAGTTTCTTATGCAGAATAAAAGTTAAATTGTAATGAGAACTATAAATTCTCAGAGCACACAGACAAGAAAAAATAGAAAGCTGGGTCTTGTGAGGAAAGCCGAAAGCCTATGGCAATCTGTCATTCCGCTCCCTGGGTAATCCCTCCCACTTATCTTTAGTGAGACCATGTCATTAAGTGTCCTTCTGTTGTCCTTTAAGCTTAAGGGATTATCATCCATGGAACTTGAGGTCTCCCCAAAGAAACACAAATCCTTTCTTTCTGCATAGGATCAGGGGGCTGAGGAGGTGGATTCTAGCCTGGGTTTAGGAGCAGGGATATCATAGATCTGGAAACTGAGTCATCAAGCACCAGCCTCTGAGCTTAGGGATTGAAAGGCTGGGAAACAGTCCAATGGCCCTGAAACTTGACCTTGCTGCTTAAGTGGAGGGATTGGTTGTCTTCTCTCTAGTAGTCCCATCGATTCCTCATAGTCGGATGGAGAATAAAGCCATTCCTGTGGATAGTGGCATGTCTGAATTTTGTGACCATGTGAGTGGCATCATTTCACCTGTGGTTTTTAGAAACTATGCCCTGAGAACCTGAAGAAAGTCTATTGGCCATTAACTCTTGGCCAAAGAGGACTATTTGGGCAGAGTCTGTGCACAGATCTGAGAGCAGCAGAAAGTAGGAGATTTGGAGAGAAGGAGAAAGGGATGCTGGGGTTAGGTGTGGATTCCCTGTTGACCATATCTGAATGGTTCATCTTCCTCTCTTTGGTCTCTAAGAATCTCTGTTTCTTATTTTTCCTCCCACCTCCTCCATTAAGCCTTTCCTCATCCCTAGCCCAATAAAATCACGTTCTGTTAACTTAAAAAATATTTTGCATTTATTTGGGCGTCTGTTGGCATCCACCCCTACCAGTAGATCGTAAGCTTCTTGAGGACAGTTTTATTTTTGCATCCTTAGTGCCTCGTATGGCAGTTTTCACAAAGTAGGCATTTAATTTTTGTTTATAGTTTGTAGAAGTGAAACAATAAGAGTTCAAGAAAAATTAATAAGAGTCCTAGCAAGAATCCTTCTAGGCCAGGGGTAATTAACTTGGATATGGATAGAATTCTATGGATAGAATTCAGGGGTCTATGAACTTGGAGAGTAAAAACACACATCATTATTGTCACTTAGCTGTAGCTGAAATTTAATCTTTCCTTCAATTATTGAACAACATCACTCTGAGGAGTTCATAGCTTCTTCATTCATTAGAAGGCCAAGAGGTCCATGATGCAAAAAAAGATTACCAAATGCAATCCTATGCTAATAGAGAGAGAGGAGATGAGCCTGTGTGATTCAATGCCGAAGAGTAAAGAAATCCAAATTGTAGCCTCTGACTCTGGCTGTCTTTTTGACTAAGTCACTTTCTCTGTCTTTGTCTGACTTTCTTCCTCCATAAAATTGAGGAAATAGATGAAATGTCTATCTGGTAACATTCAATGAATTTTTTTTAAAGAGGAAATCCTCTTTGATCAGTCAGCTGACCGACATTTATTAAATACTTACTGTGCCTTCAGAAAACTGAAAACAGATATTTTTAGATCCCTTTGACAAAGAAAACAACTGGCTCAGAGTCGGAAATAATTTAGGCTCACAGGACCATAAATCTATAGAAAGAATCTCAGAGACTGTCCAACCTCTTCATTTTATAAATGAAGAAATTGAGACTATAGAGGATGATTTACCCAAGATCATAGAGGTAGTAAAAGGTTGAGTGAAGATTCAAACCCAAGTCCTCTGATTTCCAGCTCATTACTCTTTCCATTCCAGCATCTGTCAAAGACCTTAGACCTAGGTAATGGCAGAATAAGGATGAGTCAGCAGCTAGGTGGTACAGTGAATAGAACACTGGGCCTGGAGTCAGGAAGAGCTGAGTTCAAATCTGACCTCAGATATTTACTAGCTGTGTGACCCTGGGCAAGTCACTTAATCCTATTTTTCTCAGTTTCCTTGTGAACTTTGTTCCCATTTTACAGAGGAAGTCTTCCTGACTCCACATTTAGTACACTATTTACTAGTATCACAGGCAGAGTTCAAACTCAAGTCTTCGTGACTCCCAAGTTTGTCACCTTCTCTAAAATATCTCCTTGCTTGATCTTATCTCTATGTAAGATAAAGAAAAGAGTTGCTCAAGATATTCAGGTTAGAGGTTGACTTTTGGACTATTCAAAATCCTTATTAGGACTCAAACTAGAATTATTAATGGGGCAGAGATTGGGGATTGCCCCCACAACTTCCAAGTGAGGCTAGCATGGATCTGGGGTATGGGCGCAAATCTGAAATTAGACCATGACCAGATTTAAGAATGGTTTTGTCTCTTGCAGAGGAACTGAAGGCACCCTTGGAGGAATACGTCCATAAACGTTATCCAGGGCTGGTGAAGGTGGTACGAAATCAGAAGAGGGAAGGCCTGATTCGGGCACGGATCGAAGGCTGGAAAGTGGCCACTGGTCAGATCACTGGTTTCTTCGATGCCCACGTGGAGTTCACTGCTGGCTGGTAGGTCTGGTGACCTTTATTTCTTCTTCTGTTGACCCTCACTCCCTTCTCCTCCTCCTTTTCCTCCACCCTCCCTCCTCCTCCAACTCAAAACTGCTGGTATTTATAAACTTTCTCTCAGAAATCAGTGGTGATTTCCTATTGACTCCTAAATAAAATTCAGGTTTCTATGCCTGGCATTCAAAGCTCTCTTCAATCTAGTACCACTGTGTCTAGTTACAATTTTATCTCATATTGTTCCTTCTTTGTATGATACTCTCCGTCCAAAACGGAGAGCCTCTTTATCTGATCTACCTAGAAATTCTTGATCTCCTTTGATCTCCCAATACTTTGAAGATGCTCCATACCCATCCTTTAAGACTCTCCTAAAATGTCACTTATTCCAGGAAATCTTCTCTGCTCTTTCCCATCAGTCACCGTCTTCTCTTTTAGATCTCATGTAGCATTTTGTTTACATTTCTCTAATGCTATTACTACACAGTATTGTGGACTAAATCCAAGATGCATTGTATCCGGTTGTTAAATGTTTATATTCAAGTGCTTAGCTCAGTGCCCGGCCCACAGTAGTTGCTTAATAAATGTTTACTGACTTGATTAAACATTCAGTGAAAATTTATACCTCATAAATCTTAAAAAGTACAAATCTCCCCCTGGCTTCCTCTAAATCCCACTCCATACAGGAAGCTGTGCCCGCGATTTCCTATTTCTCCTGCACACAGCTTGTGTTGTATATATTTGTCTCTTCCTTTGGAGTGTTAGCTCAGAGGGCAGAGACTGTCTTTAACCTCTTTTTGAATCCTCCATGCATAGTTCCTGGCACATAGTAGGCACTTATTGGGTATTAATTGATTTATTATTTTGCTTATATAATTAGAAAATCTTGAACCCCTGAACTACATTACCCAGAATCCTTTTCCCTTTGTGCACATAGTGTCTTCATGTAATGTTTATAAGTTTGCTGGAAGCCCACCTTCTCTCTCTCTTCTCTGGTGTGTGTGGTCTGGAAAACTTGTCTTTACTAATGCTATCATTTTCCTCTATTTCAAGTTATTATAGATAAACTTTATGAAAATTAAAATACTTGGAATATTTGGATATTAATTTTTAAGCTTACATGCTTGTACAGATTTGAGAAAGTGATGGAGAAAATGTTAGTGATGCAGATTAAATTTAAAAATATGTCATTAATCTACATATATATGTGCATATATGTGTGGATGTATAAATGTACATTTGGAGAGCTGGTTGTTAATTATTTTTCAGTGTGCCACTGACAATTTCATAATTTCAGCACGTGATGGGACTTCTGAGGCCATTTAGTTCAACCCATATGGAATGGGAATCCTATACAAGGTTGTTCTCATTCTCCTCTTCTTAGAACCCTCCTTCCCAAATTCTTTTATCTTAACACCTACACACTTTGTAGTTACTCATCTGCATACAATTGGATGGAGAGCCCTTAGAGGGCAGGTAAGCTTTTTTCTCATTCTATCCCCCACAGCTACCATAATTTCAGACCCAGAGCTTCACAGAAACCTCAATCTAGAGCTGGGAGGGACCTCAGGAGTCATCCAGCCTAATCTCTATATTTGATAGTTGAGGAAACTGAGAGTCCAGGAGTTTAATGACTTTCCCAAGGTCTCATAGGTAATAAATGGTATCATACAGAAGATTTAGGTCTTAGTAGATCCTCAGAGACCATCTAGATCAGTGGTTCCCAAACTTTTTTAGCCTACCACCCCCTTTCCAGAAAAAAAAATATTACTTAGCCTCCTGGAAATTAATTTTTTAAAAACTTAATAGCAATTAATAGGAAAGATGAATGCACCTGTGGCTATCACCTCTCCCCTGGATTGCTGCAGCACCCACCAGGGGGAGGTAGCGCCCACTTTGGGAATCACTGGTCTAGATCAAAACTCCTATTTTACAAATAACAAAACTGAGACCTAGAGAGAGAGAGAGAGAGAGGAGAGAAGTGACTTGCTTGAGGTCATCCAGATTGTAGCCATCACAAGTGAAATCTGAATTTAGGTCCTCTGACATCTGAATCAGTGTTTCCTCCACCACCCTCATTCTATGCTTTCTCTTATAATTGCTGTTGAGTCATCTTTTTCCCCATTTGGGTTTTTCCTGGCAAAGATCTTGGAAGAATTTGCCATTTCCTTCTCCAGCTCATTTAACAGATGAGGAAACCGAGGCAGTTAGGGTGAAGTGACTTGCCTAGGGTCCCACAACTAAGATAATGGAGTGGTTTGCCATTTCCTTCTCCAGATCATTTGACAGATGAAGAAACTGAGGCAAACAGAGTGAAGTGACTTGCTCAGGATTTCCCAACTAAGATATTGAAATGGTTTGCTATTTCCTTCTCCAATTCATTTGACAGCTGAGGAAACTGATGCAAACAGGGTGAAGTGACTTGCCCAGGGTCATACAGCTAGACCTCAGAAAGAATCTTCCTGATTCCAGGCCCAGTCAGTGCTTTGGTGCTGTCTAGATGCCCTTCTTTTGTAGTTATTTAATAAATATCTGTTGAATGATGGAATGGTTGAGTGAACAAATGATCCCTTTTATAACCTTCCTGACAAGTGGTGATCCAAATTGCATTTAAAGATCTCTATTGAGAGGGGCCTCACTAACATAAAACCCTATTATAAAACACTTTGCTCAAGTATAGTTTTCATTAGAGGGGATGACAAATGAGGTTCCTCATGTCCACCTCTCATTCATACATGGAAAACTGATGGAGCCTGTAACACTCCGTAAGCTTTTCCTGAATGCCTGCCATGGGCTTCTCCAGGGGCCAGACTGTGGGATCCCCCTGCGGGACTCAGAAGCCCCACCAAAGCAGGAACCATGGTCCATCTCAGCTCTCTGTCCACTGGGCACTCGATAGTCACTGGATTAATTAACGAATGGGCAAATGAGAGCGAATGAATGAATACAGGGGCTCCCGTGAAAAAGGCAAAGGAGAAGGTAAGTACTTCGGTACTTGCAAATTGAAGGAGACAAATTCTGGGCAAAGTTGAACCCCCAGTTATTTCCATCTAGTTCTTTGTGGAGCCTGGGTGGGTGCCATGATGAGTTAGAGTCGATATCTTTCTCCATTTGAGAGCCGTGTTTTCTTCCAGATTCTGGAAAATGGACTCTTCCTGGAACCCTCTATGGAAATAAAACATGGGATCCTAGCTCAAAGTTGGAACAAATTTTACACGTTGGGTAGTCTAACACCTTTATTTTACAGATGAGCAAATGGAGAGCCTTCAAAGTGAAGTGACTTGGTGACAGCCAGATGACTTAGTGGATGGAGATCCAGGCTTAGCTGGGTTCGAATCTGACCTTAGACAATTTTTAGCTATTTGACTCTAAACAAATCATTTAACTCTCATTGCTTAGCCCTCACCACTCTTTTGCCTTGGAACAAATATACAGTATTGATTCCAAGACAGAAAGTAAGGGTTTAAAAAAACAACAAAAAAACCCGAAGTGACTTGACCAAGATCACACAGAGAGGGAATTTGATGATTTCAGTTCTTTTGACTCATTCCAACATACCACCAATATTCTCTTTAATTGTATGTTTTCCCACAGAGAGCTCTGATTCTTCTAGAGCTTTTGGAAGAATAAAAGATTTTAATGATAAAGCAGGCATCTCTCTGCCTTTTGCTTTATGGCATTTAATTCTCTCCAGCATCGTTAATCAATGAAATTAAATCTTTTTAGAAAATCAATTTAGGTTGATCAATTAGCTGCAATGCAGTGTAAAGAAATACATAATACAGTGAAATTCATATTAAAAACATTCCATCACAGGCAGAATTGACCTATTTTCCAGAGTGGGAATCGAGTACCTGCAGGAAATTAGACCTAATCTATCACTGACAGGAGAGAAACCTTTCAGAAACACTTGGTGTAAAGCAAATCATTTAACAAAATGGGGATGACTTGGCAGCCCAGCTCACTTCCAGAGTGGCTGCTGAGGCTTCCAGCTTTCAGATGGTGGGTACAAGAGGCCTTAACATAGTTCTTTGGGCATTCATGGAGTTGGGTATAATGTTAAGAATGATAACTGACTCATCTGGAAGCAGTAGACATGTATTCAAATCTAGCCTCTAATGCTTATTACTTGTGTGACCTTCAGCAAGTAGAAAGATCTCTTCTGTTTGCTCTTCTATAAAATGAGTGGGTTTAACTAAATGGCCTCTGAGGCTCCTTCCAGCTTTAAGTCTGTAATCCCATAACCCTAAATTCCTTAATCTCTCCGAGGCTCAGTTTCCTCATCTGTTAAATGAGGACAAAATAAATAGAAGGGAGTTAGGGAGGGAGGCTTTTGAGGTCCTATCTAGTTATGAGCCTGTCATCCTAAATCCCTTCATCTCAGTTTCCTCATCTGTAAATCAAGAGGTTGGGTTAGATGGCCTCTGAGGCCCCCTTCCGATTCTATAGAAATCATCAATTCAACAAATACTCATATCTCTGATGCCCAGAAGATAGTAATAATCCTTGCCTCACAATCTGAACATATTATCAGTAGAAAATAAGCCCTTTGACGCCAGAGACTGTTTTCTTCCCATCTTCATACTCTCAGACTGTTTTCTTCCCTTCTTCATACTCTCAAGGACTATTTTCTTCCCTTCTTCTTACCTTCAAGGACTGTTTTCTTCCCTTCTTCATACTTTCAAGGACTGTTTTCTTCCCTCCTTCATACTGTCAAGGACTGTTTTCTTCCCTCCTTCATACTGTCAAGGACTGTTTTCTTCCTTTCTTCTTACTCTCAAGGACTTTTCTTCCCTTCTTATTCTCAAGGACTTTTCTTCCCTTCTTACTCTCAAGGACTTTTCTTCCCTTCTTCATACTCTCATGGACTGTTTTCTTCCCTTCTTCATACTGTCAAGGACTGTTTTCTTCCCTTCTTACTCTCAAGGACTTTTCTTCCCTTCTTCATACTCTCATGGACTGTTTTCTTCCCTTCTTCATACTGTCAAGGACTGTTTTCTTCCCATCTTCATACTCTCAGACTGTTTTCTTCCCTTCTTCATACTCTCAAGGACTATTTTCTTCCCTTCTTCTTACCTTCAAGGACTGTTTTCTTCCCTTCTTCATACTTTCAAGGACTGTTTTCTTCCCTCCTTCATACTGTCAAGGACTGTTTTCTTCCCTGCTTCATACTGTCAAGGACTGTTTTCTTCCCTTCTTCTTACTCTAAAGGACTTTTCTTCCCTTCTTATTCTCAAGGACTTTTCTTCCCTTCTTACTCTCAAGGACTTTTCTTCCCTTCTTCATACTCTCATGGACTGTTTTCTTCCCTTCTTCATACTGTCAAGGACTGTTTTCTTCCCTTCTTACTCTCAAGGACTTTTCTTCCCTTCTTACTTTTAAGGACTTTTCTTCCCTTCTTCATACTCTCATGGACTGTTTTCTTCCCTTCTTCATACTGTCAAGGACTGTTTTCTTCCCTTCTTACTCTCAAGGACTTTTCTTCCCTTCTTCATACTCTCATGGACTGTTTTCTTCCCTTCTTCATACTCTCATGGACTGTTTTCTTCCCTTCTTCTTACTCTCAAGGACTTTTCTTCCCTTCTTCATACTCTGATGGACTGTTTTCTTCCCTTCTTCATACTCTGATGGACTGTTTTCTTCCCTTCTTCATACTGTCAAGGACTGTTTTCTTCCCTTCTTAATCTCAAGGACTTTTCTTCCCTTCTTCTTACTCTCATGGACTGTTTTCTTCCCTTCTTCATACTCTCAAGGCCTACCAAAGTACCTGGCACATAGTAAATAATTTTTTTTTAAAAAGAGTTTGTTGGTTGTTCCAATCTGCCCAATTCATGGGATGGAATATCTCAGACAAGCTAACACCACCATCTTGCCTTTGTTTTCTTCTTTCTCAGGGCTGAGCCTGTTCTGTCCAGAATCCAGGAAAACCGGAAAAGGGTGATCCTTCCCTCTATTGACAACATCAAACAGGATAACTTCGAGGTACAGCGGTATGAGAACTCGGCCCATGGTTACAGCTGGGAGCTTTGGTGCATGTACATCAGCCCCCCAAAGGACTGGTGGGACGCTGGGGACCCTTCCCTTCCCATCAGGTCAGTGGTAAGAGAGCCTGAGAAGGCAAATACTAGAAGCTGTGATAAGCTAAATACATTGGGAGGTAGGAAGAGAGAAAGTGGGCATGTGGGATCCACTATATTAATTATTTAGGAACTAGGGAACGTGCCTCTGTTTTTTTTTCCCAAGCTGAATTAGGGATTGACATTTTGTTCTTTTAACCTATTTCTTCAAATCTTTACCTAGTTGGCACCATGGACTAACTATTCTAAAGTTACAGTGAGACTGGGCACAACTTTGTTTTTACCTCTAGAAATGATGAGATTTGTTCAGGGGTTCTTAAGGCAGGCAAGGCTATCAGGGGATAATTTGCTGCTTCAAATCTTCCACGAGGCAAGGACTTTTGGGAAGGAGATTTATTTTTCTGCCCTGATTCTTGAATGATGGAAACACTTGTGTTTTAGTAAAAGTCCAGTAGAAATACCTTCCTTTGGTTTTCTGAAAATATTACTTGGAGGCCATAGGGAACCCTAGAAATTTTCATGCTGCTGTCACAAGTAAGGAGAGACAGAATAAATCTGTCTTGCTTTTCATCTAGTTTTAGGAGAGGGAGAACTGGGTATGGCTGGGTGATAGGGCATCTGTGTGAACCAAGGGCAAGGGCTTGCTTCTTGGAGCTGTGGGGGGGGCGTCTTTCTTGCCCTTGTGTTTTTTTTTTTAAATCAACATTAAAAACAAAAAGTGGTATATAATGAGTATGTTATTGCTTGCCTTCTCAATGGATGGGAGAGATGCTGAAGGAAAGAATAGAATTTGGAATTCAAATTTTTAAAAAATGAATATTAAAATAAACAAATAAATAAAAAGGAGGTGTGCTAGACAGCACTTCTTTTGGGGAAATAAAACTACACAAGTTTATTGGTAGACAGCAATGATTCAGTACTGGGATGCTATAACCAAAAAAATCTAATGTAATTTTAAGCTACATTTAGAGAGGGAGAATGGCTTTGGAATACGGAGGTGATCCTCTTTCTGTCCTCTACACTTTGGTGGGAACATAGCTAATGTATTGTGTTCAGGTTAGGGTGCCACATTTTTTGCAGAGACATCAATAATCTGAAGAATGTCCAGAAGAAGGTAAGCAATGTGGTGAAAGACTCTGAGTTCATCCCTTACCACAGTGATGGTGAACCCTTTAGAAGATGAGTGCCCAAATGTCAATCCTCACACCATACATGAGCTCCATGCTGCACATGAGCCCCCCAAACCCCCATCTTATCCCAAACAGGGGAGGGAGAAAGCGCTCCTGTTGGGCTGCTGGGCAGAGGGGCAGGTGAAGTGAAAAATGTCCTCAAGTGTGTGTGGAGAGAGGAAGGGAGCAGCCCTTTCCGGCACACACATGTGCCATAGGTTCGCCATCACAGTCTTATGAGAATAGTTCAAAGGAATGGGACCTATTTAGGCTATTTAGAGAAGGCTCAGGGACAAGAAGGGACATAATAGCTGTATTCAAGAATCGAAATGGCCACTGCATAAAAAAAGAAAGAAATCTTTTGCAAGTCTGAAATTCTGTGAATCTGTGATTTTTCATTCGCAAATAGTACCTGTTTGCCCCAGTTTCCTCATCTGTAAAATGAGCTGGAGAAGGAAATGGCAAACCACTCCAGTATCTTTGCTAAGAAAACCCCAAATAATATCAGGAAGAGTCAGATAGGACTGAAACAACTGAACAGCAACAACCATAACAGGAGTGAATATGCACACACTCTCTCTTTCTAAGCCTGAAGGGATAGTGCCTCTTCTTTCCCTTAAAATGGTTAAGGCTGCAAAATGCTTTGAGTTGGCAGAATTGAGTGAAAGCAGTGCCAGCTTTCAGCAAAATTTCAAAGGGAAGAAAGTTGTTTTTAATTCCTTTCTGCTTCCTCTAATGGGGTCTCTGTCCCACACTGGACAACCAGCCCATATCCCATTCTTTTGGGGTCATTTTCTTAGCTGTGCTTCATAGCAGAAAGATCGGGCATATAGGATTGTAAAAATAATTTTTAGTAATTTTACTGTAAGTTCTCCTCTCTGTACCAGTGTACCTTAAATACAAATAATGCATGCAGATATTATAATTTTACTTTGAAATAAATATCTCTAGTATGCATAAATGCATTCAAGTTCATGAAAGCTTCCAGGTCTTTGGAAATGTTCTTAAATACAAAGATAGCTTTAGTGGACAAAACTTTTACTATTAGATAATACATAATTATTACAAAGCTGTCCCCCCCCATTTTAATCACTTTTCCCCTTTAGTATGTACTTATTAAATGTGATTGATTGAATATATTATTTTTCCTGGTTGTGTGTACTTTGCTTTGCATCAGTTCATATGCATCTTCCCATGTTTCTCTGAATTTTTCATATTCATTGTTTCATATAACACAATGATATTGCATGACATTAGTGTGATAGACACCGTGTCATAGCGAATAGAATTGGCCTCAGAACCAGCAAGTACTAGGTTCAAGTCTGACATCTTGTGGCTATGAGACCTTGGACGAGTCACTTAATTTCTTGAGAACCCAGACAACTTGCTCAGACTATAGGTTACAATGAAGGTACCAACCTGAATCATTAGAAGGAATCTCTTTACCTGTTTTTTTTACCAATGAACTCACAGGTCTTGCCTCTATTTTTGTTCCCATATTCATATACCACAATATGCATTCCTCAGTTGATGGACATTTATTTGCAGTTGGTTCTTTGTTACCCCAGAGCACTGGGAATCTTGCTGTAAATGTTCACTCTATATTGAACTTTTCTATTTAACATAGCCCTTCCTTGGGTTTGTGCCTAATAGTGAGATCTCTGAATTTTTATTTATTTATTTATTTATTTGGTTTGACTTATCTAGATCTGATAGAGGAAGATTCAGGTCTCCCACTAGTATAGTTTTATTATCTATTTCCTCTTTGAGCTCCACCAATTTCTCCTTTAGAAATTTGGATGCTATACCATTTAGATCTCTGAATTTTTGCTGATGTTTAGTCATTCAGTTGTGCCTGACTCTGTGGCAACATTTGGGATTTTCTCCTCAGAGATACTGTAGTGGTTTGCTATTTCCTTCTCTAGCTCATTTGACAAAGGAGGAAACTAAGGCAAATGGAATGATGTGACTTGCCCAGAGTCACACAGCTATCAAGTGTCAGAGGCCGAGTTTGGATTTGAGCTTAGGTTCTCCTGACCCCAGACTGGACACTCCGCTCCACTGCCCCACCTGACTGCCCTAATCTCTGCATATGAACATGTCAGCCACTTTCTGAATCTAAGACCTACTTGCTTTTCAAAGTCGTTGAACCAATTATGGGTGATATTTTTAAAGAAGGCATGTAGATAGAAAATTCCCATTTACCATCATTACTATGCTAACATACAAAAAAGAAAAAAGATAAGGGGGGAAAGATGGTAGAGAAGATGTGCAAGCCCCTTAAAGAGCAGAAAAGCAGACCAGGCAAAGGAAATATTACAGAGCTATTTTTATAGCCATGGGAGAAGCTGATTTCTATAACCCTGTTATAGACTGAAATCCTGGGGTGGTGAGGAAGAGGAAGATAAGTGTTGGTGATCACCTGAAAGGGATAGTCAGACCAAAACATCACTGGAGGTCAAAAACTATTCGCAATGACCAGTATTCTCCTGTATAATTCAGTTGCCTCCAAATTGAATAATGAATTATAGCATTATCAGTTGATTAATATACTCTTTTTAAAGACCTAAGAAAATAACTTGTCTTTATGTGAGTAATTAGTGTTATTTATTTTTTGTGATATACCAAAATAAATAAAACAAGCGTGGCTGACATTGCAATTTGTCATTATTATGTTAATATGCCGAGGATTTACTGTTTCTTTGGTGTGGAAAGGTCTTCCCTGAATCAGAGTGAAATGATCTACAGCTTGGCAGATAAGCCCCAGCGTGGCCTGAGGTTCAGAGGGCTGGTAAGTGCCAGACATTATCTTCTGAACTCCAACCGGCAACAGAGTACAATAGAAAGATGACAGATATTAGAGACGGAGGTCCTAGGTTCAAATTTTGCTTTTGTTGCTTATTAACTGTGTGACCTCGAATTGGTCACCACTTCTCTGGGACCATTTCCTTAATGATAAAAAATAAAGGGGTTGGAAGCCCATAGAAGGTCCCTTCGATGACCTCAAGCCCATGCTCTATCCATTCTGCCATGCTGGTTCTCATTCAACTCATGGAATTAACTTAGAGATGGAATGTGGAATAGTGAAGCCTGGATTTGGAGGCAAAATAGACTGGGGTCTGAAGCCAGCTTTTGACAGGTATCATATGGGTGCCCCTACACAAGTCATTTATTCTTGAGCCTCAATTTCCTCCTCTGCAAAGTGGGGATCACACCACCTGTGGTACCTGTCTCACCAAGATGGGAGGCTGAACCACAATGATGTATGTAAAGCTCTTTGTAAACCTTAAAGTGCTCTATCAATGATACATATTGTTATTAGTGAATAGTAACAATTAATAGAAATATTGTTATTAGTAAATATTAGTAAATAAATTAGTAAATAAAATTTTAGTAAATAGTAAAAAATATTAGTAAATGTTATTAGTAAATTAGTAAATAAAAGCATGTGCAAATCTTATCAGAGGGAGGATCATGTGGAATTTTCCCCCCCCATTGGATGGATGACACATTTGATTATCTCAGATGAGACAATGTGTGTTTTTCCCCTTCCAAGGTATACAAATGTCTCCTTTGTCATGACAGCTCTACTGAATCTTTGGGATGAAGGGAAAACTTCTCATCATCACGATACCATGAGAACTCCTGAGCTTCCTTTAGATTTTTGACACCTTTGGCCCGATGGCATAGGAAAGGGAGTCTTCTGGGGGTGGGTGTCTTGTGGTACTCTTCTTTCTGTTTATCTTCCCTTCATGCTCCTTTGGCTGTTTTTCTTCCTTCTGTTTCTCCCCATTTCCCTCCTCAAAGTTCAGTCACTTCTTGGGTACTGAGGGCTTGGCATTTACTGCAAGTTCAATATGTTTAACTTAAGCCTTCCTCAGATGCTTCATTGTGAAGTGAGAATTGAAGAAGTGACTCCTTGAAGAGGAGAATTAAGGCTCATAGATCTGTCTGTCCGTTGTGTTGCATTGTCATATGGTTCGCCAGCAGAAACAGATCTGATTTTGCCTGTGGAGATGATATGAAAGAAGTGTTTCCTTTGGCTTTTTACGCTGCTCCCTAAGGACTGTGGGACCTCTCCATTTGACTTGCATGTTGGAATATGATGGAATATGATATGAGGAAACTGGATGGTAGAGAGATGGAAGTGCTTTGCCTAAGACTACCAGGTAGTAAGTGGGAGTAGAAATAGGATTTTAAACCAGGTCCTCTGACACCAAATCTAGCAACCTGTCTGTGCCTAGAACTGTGGATGAATTACCACAATTCCTACCAAGCTAGAAAGGACATGGGCCGGTTCTGTTAGCTGTGTACAAGGACAGATAATTTGGGAAGAGTCTTCATTAAATTAGCCACAGAATAATAAGAGTTTGGGTTGTTTGTTTTTTTTTAAGCAAGGAACAATCTCTAAGTCATAGAACAGAGCAGAATGGTGAAAAGAATGTTGAATTTGAAGGTAGAACACATGGGTTCTAATCTTGCCTCTACCTCATAACACTGATGTGATATTTGCTAAATATTTTACTCTATGTTTCAACTTTATCACCCATAAAATGGGGTAATTGGACTAGATAATCTTTAGGGAGGGACAGGTAGGTGGCCCAGTGGATAGAATGTTGGACCTGGAGTCAGGAAGACTCATCCTGAATTCAAATCTGGCATCAGACACTTACTATCTGTATGACCCTGAACAAATCACTTCACCTAGTTTGCCTCAGTGTCCTTATTTGTAAAATGCACTGGAGAAAGAAATGGTAAATCATTCCAGTATTTTTGCCAAGAAAACCCTCAGTGGGTCACAAAGAGTTGGACAGCACCAATAAATGAATGGGAAAAAATTTCCCCCACTAAAATGTGAACTTCTGGAGGACTGGGACTATCTCAAATTGATTTGTTGTTTCTAGTCTCTTGCATATTTATTGAATTGACTTGACTTAAGTAATCCTATTCTGTTCTTGAAAGTTGAAAAAGACCAGTATGCTATCCTCCAGTCCTAATAGGTGGTCAGATGGCTACTTGTTGGGTATACTCTGAGGAGATTCCTTTGGAGCAGATTCTTAACCTTGGTTTTCTTTGGCCTAAACCCCTTTGGCAGCCTGGTAGAACTTATGGACTCCTTCTCAAAATTATGTTTTTAAATACATGGAATAAAATATGTAGGGTTACAAAGGAAACCGATTTAATCAAAATACAATAAGGAAGAAAAAAGAAAGAGAGAGAGAGGAAGGAAGAAAGGAAGGAAGGAAAGAAGGAAAGAAGGAAGGAAGAAAGAAAGAAAGAAAGAGAAAGAAAGGAAAGGAAAAAGAAAAAAGAAAGAGAAAGAAAGAGATAAAGAAAGAGAAGAAAAGAAAGGGTAGAGAGAAAGAAAAGGAAAAAGAGAAAGAAAAGGAAAAAGAAAGAAAGGAAGGAAGGAAGAAAAAGGGAAGGGAGGAAGGAAGAAAGGAAGAAAGAAAGAAACTATTAAAAATTATTTGAGAATATGAGATCCATTCTGATTCAAAAATTCTATAGTTCCATGGTTTTTTACCATTGTTCCAATGGAATTAGCATCTCCTTATAATGACTGAATGGAACAGAAACAAGCAATGCACAAGTATGCATTAACTACTTGGTAAGTTCCAGGCCCTGTACTGAGCACTGGAGGGTATGAAGAAAAAGCAAAAATAGTGTCTGCCTCCAAGGAGTTGACATTCTAATGAAGGGAGTCAACATACATCATTCAGGACATTTGAGACATTATGTTTCCCTGAAACCAGCAAAAGTTTTGGTTGAGTCTCATTTGAATCTAATAACCTCTTGCTGTAGATAGGATGAAAGTCCTTTTCATAGATGCAAAGACTGAGGTTCTGTGTGCCCAGAGCGAGCGGCTTGTAAATGTTGGCTTCACCATGACTTTTCCTCAATGACTTTGAGGAGATGGTCTTTTCCCCCCGTTTCCTCTTGGACATTAATAACACTCGCACCACCACTCTCAGATGAGTCTGCAAAGGGTCTGGTGTGCATACCAAGTACTCCGTCTTACCTTCTCCTCATCTCCTCTTATCCCAACCTCCATCATTCTGTAATTTGTTGAATAAAAATTCGTGGGCTTCTGACATGATTCTGTGTGTGAGGACACTACAGAGTGGAGCCTTCACTGCTGGGACATGGCAATCGGCCTTGAGTGGTTCATTCAGACAGTGCTCATGTGGCGATGACAATAGAATCCAAATTTGTCTCCTTCAAATTAGAACCGGCCCTTTGGGCAGTCAGTCTGTAACTGACAGCAAAAAAAAAAAAAATACCCCCCAAACACACTAATAGATTACTAACATCTTTCTGCTCTAGGCACCGGGTGAGATTGCATCATTAAGTTGTACTGATGTTATTTGAGAATAGAAACCATTCTGTGGACTCCAGCATCATTTTGAAAGGAGAGCAAGTTCTCAGGCATCAATCCACTTTCAATATTTTCACAGAATATGCTAGGAAATTGGGCAATTGAAACTCCAGGGAGAGCTGATGATCACCCAAGTCTGGCCATCAACTCTGATCTTGGGGGGGGGGCACTGCCCTTTGCTCTCCTGAGCATGATGTCTTTAGAGTGTGACCTTCAATTCAATAAAATCTAAGTGGTACCTTCAGCACGATAGCTCTCCTGGTCTCCCTGCCTTGTTCCCTAACTGCTAGTGCCTATGTTGACAAAATTACCTTGTATTTGTTTTAATGTATTATTTATGTGTGTGTGTATTCTGGCAGTGGCTTCTCCATTAGAGTGTAAGTTCCTCAAAGACAGAAACTGTTTCATTTTTCTCTCGGTAGCCTCCCACTCCCTCTTCCCCCACTCTCTTTTCTTTCTGTCTGTCTGATTGCCTCTCCTTCCCTTCCTTTATTTCTCTCCCTTCTTCTCTCTCTCCTTCCTTTCCTCTGTCCCTCTCCCTATTTCTTCCCCTTTCTCTTCCTTCCTCCCTTTCCCCAACTTTCCCTCCCTTTCCCTCTCTTTCTCTCTCCCCTTCCCTCTTCTTCCCTCTCTTTCTTTCTCTCCCTCCTTCTCTCTCCTCTCTCCTTCCTTTCCTCTGTCCCTCTCCACATCTCTTTTCCTCTCTCTCCCCCACTTTCCCTTTTTCTCTCTCTTCTTCCATCTCTTTCTTTCTCTCCCTTCTTTTCTCTCTCTTTCCCTTCCTCTGTCCCTTCCCTTATCTCCTCCCTTTTCTCTTCCTCCCTCTCCCCCATCTTTCCCTCCCTTTCTCTCTCTTCTCTTTCTTTCCCTTTATCTCTCTTAGGCTTTCTCTCTTTTCCTTTCTCTCTCTCTGTAGATAGATATCTATCCATAGGCCTATAGATCTAGAGCGGTGAAGGCAAACCTATGACATGTGTGTCAGTACTGACACACATAGCCATTTTTGATGACACGTGGCTGCATGAGGCCACATACAGAGAAGTATGGGGCCGCATGCCGAGGATGAAACATTTGTCTTAGTGTAGACACTCTGTGCATTATAGATGACAATTCTACCTATATTAGTTTACCTATTTTGGTTTATTAAATATAGTTACATATTATAATAATACATTTTTGTTATTTAAACTATAAATATCGCAAAATTATGTTTTTTTTTCTCGAAGTGAGACACCACCCGAATTCTGCTTGGTTTTTTGGTGAATTTTGACACACCAAGCTCAAAAAATTACCCATCACTGACCTAGAACCACAGTTCTCATGGTTATTTACCTATTGTCTCCCTCATTAGAATATTTTCCTTGAATAAAGTAATTGTTTTTCCTTTTGTTTGAATAAACATTTAACACAGCGCCTGGAACACAGTAGGTGTCTAATTGATGCTTATTGAATTGAACATGACTGATTAATATGTTCTGCCTAAGATGAAATGAATTCCCCTGAGCTGGTGGTCTTCAAGCCATGGCTGGAGAGGAATTGTACTGGGTACTCTTTTTGCAAGGTGAGGGAATGGGTTGGAATATATGACCACTAAAGTCCCTTTCATCTCTGAAATTCTGAAAAATTCTGCGATTCAAGTTTTTTTTAATTTTATTTTAATTCTTACTTTTTAATTCTAAGGCAGAAAAAAAAATAAGGGCTAGGCAATAGAGTTTAAGTGACTTCCCAGGATCATACAACTAGGAAGTACCTGAGTTCAGATTTGAACCCAGGACTTCCTAATTCCAGACCTGACTATCCACAAAGCCACCTAGCTACCCCAAGATTCATGAGTTTGATTTTTCATCCCCAGCACTTAGTTCAGTGACTAATAAAATGCTTGTTGAAAGGCTACTTGATTCCGTGTTCTAATAAATCTATGACTGGAGCAGTGATTCCCAAAGTGGGCGCCACCGCCCCCTGGTGGGTGCTGCAGCCATCCAGGAGCGTGGTGATGGCCACAGGTGCATTTGTTTTTCCTATTAATTGCTATTAAAATGAAAAAAAAAATAATTTCCAGGGGGCTAAGGAATATTTTTTCTGGAAAGGGGGCAGTAGGCCAAAAAAGTTTGGGAACCACTGGACTGGAGAGTTACAGCTGTAAAATAATGAGGTTGGGCCAGATTACCTCCAAGGTTCCTCCCAGCCTAACAAGGGAGACAAAGAAGGAAAATGAAGGGCTCTGTGAAGGTTCCTCACTTGTACAAAGTGTGGTTTTTGCAGATCCTATCTGAGAGCTCATGGCACAGGAATTCTTGATGTCTGAGGAGAAATAGGAAGATGGGAAGGGTAACAGAGAAGCCGCCACCTACTAGCCATGTGACCTTGGGCAAATCACTTACCCCTCCTCTGCTTTTTCCGCATGCCTGGCCAGGGCTTTGCATTTTTCTTTAAATCAGGAAATAAACAACATCTGCTCGCAGACCAGCTTTGAGGGGAGGCTGATTCAGAATGACCCCCTGTTGGAGTCACCCAGCCTTCCTGCTCGCTAGTTACCAGTTACTGATATTAGTGATTCATAATTATGAAGAGCTGTTGGTTAGCAATTTGTAGCCCTTAATTCACCATCCCATTTCATGGCAAATCCCAAGGCAGGGCCCCATGCCCTTCTGTGGAAGAGAGGGCACAGCAATTAGTGCTCTTTGGGAGGGCAGCAATCAAATATCCCAATACTCCCCTTCTTCCTGAAATTGTATCTTTGATTATGGAGCCGGCAGCTGGGATGGTAAAATTGTGGCCAAAAAAAAATCATAAAGAGAGATTCTTCTTTTCCTTGGGGGGGTCTGACTAACACATTGCACCTCCAAAGGCTGGACTGGAGAAAGAGCATTTGGGGGGCTTTTGTGTCAAGATGCCATTGGCCGAGTCTTCAGCAAAGTGTTTCTTAAATGTCTGTGGCTCAGGAAATCCAGAAAGGTGAGATGGTTACGGCTTCTGGCCTGGAGGAGTTTTCTGACTTGTAAGGAGCCAGGGCTTCCACGCATATACTGCATTTAGAATGGGAAAGGCACTTAAATTATCCACTCCAGCTTCCTCCTGGTAGAGGTGAAGAAACTGAGGGTCCAGAGACAGAAAATGGCTTGACAAGGGTCACTTGGATGATGTCTAAGGAAGGATTCAAGCCCCAGACCTCTGATGCTCCAAATCCATTCTTCTTCCCACTGTTGCACACAGAATAATATGAGGGAGCCACAAAGAAGGCATTAGGAAGCTTTAGTGGTTGGTAACCTGAAAGGGCAACCAGAGACACTAATTAGGCTACATTAAGAAGAACAGGATTCAAACAATCTATCCACCAACAAACATTTATTAAGTACCTGCTATATCTTGGTGAGCAGTGGATAGAGCACTGGGATTGGAAGCAGGAAGACTCATCTTCATAGTTTAGATCCCCTCTCAGATACTTACTAGATGTATGACCCTGGGCAAGTCATGTCACCCTGTTGGCTTCAGTTTCCTCATTTGTCAAATGAACTAGAGAAAGAAATGGCAAATCTCTCTAGTATCCTAGCTGTGTGACCCTGGGCAAGTCACTTAATCCTATTGGCCTCAGTTTCTTCATTTTTCAAAGGAGATAAAGAAAGAAATGGCAAACTACTCCAAGATCTCAGCCATGAAAACTCCAAGTGGGGTCACAAGGAGTTGGATGTGATTGAAAAAGACTGAACCACAACATATGCCAGATATTGGGCCAAGCTCTTTACAAATATTATCTCTTTGATCCTCACAACAATCTTAGGAGGTGGGCGCTATTGTTATTCTCATTTTTAATAGCGGTGGAAACTGAGGCAGACAATGGTTAAGTGATTCAGAGTCAGAGTCACATAGCTAGTGTCTGAGGCTGGATTTGAACTCGGGTCTTCTCAACTCCAGACCCAGTGCTGTGCCTACCTAGCATAAATCCCAACTTCCTAATAATTGGAACTACCCTCCAATGGAATGATCTACCTTGGGGGTAGTGGATTGGCCTTTATTAGAAGATCTTCAAACAAAAGCGGACTGTCCACTTCTTAGCACTCTTCAGAAGGGATTTTTGTCCAGGTCTGGTTTGGTTTGGGACTTCTTCTCAGTTTAAGAGTTTGAGAAATGATAGCCTGGGTGGTGCAGTTGTGAAGATTCAAGATAGGAACTACTGTCGGGAACAGGTAGAATTTGCCTTGAAGGATGCCTAGGATTCAGGTTGGGAAAAAAGAAAATATTTAATCAAGGGGGCGATGCTTGAAAACAGAGGGCCAGGCTTACGAGAATCCCAGGCTTTCAGCCATTTCCTCTGCAGTCAGAAAAGAATCATCATCCGGCCCCAGGGGGGCTACAGGGATGGTTATTAAGTAGGATGAAAAAACTGGTACCCAGTGAGTTGCTGGTGGGGCAGAGAGAAAGAGAAACAAAGGCATTGATGAGATGAAACTCTAAAAGAACTCAAAATAAGCCATCAAGTATTTTATACATATATATGTATAAATATATATATTTTATACATTCATATTTTATAGAGGGGGAAATGGAGACCCAAAGAACTTCAGCCACTAGGCCAAGATCACACAATTAGAATGACAAGATCTCAAACCTAGAACTGGAGAGAACCCTAGAAACCATGAAGCCTAACCTTCAAGTTTTATAAATTAGAAGCCGAGTCCCAGAGAGAATTAGAGATGAGCCCAAATTCACACAGAGAGAGTGATAGACCAAGAGTGAGAAGGGATCTCAGAGACCAGCTACTTTCTAATTTTACACATAGAGAAACTGAGTCTCAGAGAGGCCAAGTGATCCACCCAAACTCATACAAATAGTGTCATGGGCTAGAAATGGAAGTGATCCAGACCAATCCTCTAATTTGTCAGAAGAGGAAGCTGAGGTCCATAAAACTTGAGCAACCAGCCCAAAGTCCTAAAATATAGGAAGAGGCAGGTCCGAGTTCTGAACTTTGATCCCATGACTCCAAGCTCTCTACTCTTTCCACTGCATCAGTGGGAGGGACACCATTTGGCATCCTTTAAAGTTTGCCAAGCTCCAACCCAGCCATTGTACTCCTGGGAGAGAAGGGCCTGCCCTGAACCCTGGGTATTGGGCCACCAATTGATGTATCATGGAGAACATGTCCCAGGGTCTTTCTAACCAGCTGCATTTGGCCTGCTAAGCTTGGGAGGCTGCCAGTGTTGGCCTTGACCCAGAAGAAAAGAAACCACAAAGATGGCAGTTCTCTCTCCCCTTCTGTATAGGGGGTTGGAAAGGTCAGAGGAAAACCCCATTTAAGCCCTGATTAATTGTCTTGCCTGCACAGAGAAGAGGAGTAAGCCGGAGCTAGAATTTATTTTCTGATGGAGTTTCAGGGATGATTCATTATCAAATCATCAGGGTAAGATTCCTAGATCTTTTCAGGCATTTGCAGGACAGTATAAAGGAGAACATGTTGAACTGGGAGGAAGGAGAGCTGAATTCTAGCCCAGCCTCTGATATTTACTAGCTGTGTGATCCTGGACAAATCATTTCAGTGGCTTGTGCCTCTGTTTCCCCATCTGTAAAATGAGGGAGTTGGACTCGATGGTCCATCAGGTCCCTTCTAGCTCTAGAGCTCAGATACTTCGATCTCAGAAAGAGGGTCTTCAAGGTGTTGCAGTAGAAAGTGTTGGATTTGGAGTCCAAGGGTACAGGTTCAAATCCTGACTCTACCACTTTCTATTCAGATGATCCCAAGCAAATTTTTTGCATTTCTCTGAGCTTCAGTCTTCTCTTTTGCAAAATGCAAGGATCAGACGAGATGATAGTCATCTTAAGGTGACTTGCCCAAGGTCACTTAAATGGTGAACATTAAGGGCAGGATTTGAACCCAAGTTCTTAGACGCCAGAGCTGTTGTTCTTTCCATTGTACCATGCTGTTTGCCTAAGGCTCTCCAGAGGATCCCCTGGAGTCCATGACATCCTTTGTGGAATGGGGGCCTCCTGAGGGGTTTGTGAGCATATTCTTCTCAAGTACATTCTAGATTTCTTGATACCTTCTTTGAACCACTTCCACTAGATTAGAATGATCTGGGTGGAATTGTTGTTAGTATTATTTTTTTCTTTTTTCAGTCTGATTTAGTTTTTAATGGAACGTGTAGTTGTTCAGTCAATTTTTCATTTATGTGTGATTCCATTTGAGGTTTTCTTGGCAAAGATATTAGAGTGGTTTGCCATTTTCTTCTCCCATTCATTTGACAGATGAGGAAACTGAGGCAAACAGAGTTAAGTGACTTCCCCAAGGACATACAATTAGTTTTTGAGGCTGGATTGGAACCCAGGTCCTCCTGACTTCAGGTCTGGCACTCCACTGAGCCTCAATGTCCTATTTATAAACTTATAACTTAAATACTTCTATAACGTCAACATTACCTGCCTATAACCTGAGACACTGTTAGACATAAATTAGGAAAGCTGTCACAAGGGGAATTTGCTGAATTGGCCCGTTTGGTTGGAGGACTCGAGCTCTTTCCTCCTCCTTCTAGACCTGAGCTGGTCACCAAGACCAGCCTGGTAGAGAGATGGCTGGATCTGAAGCCACCCAGCCTTGGCGTCGAAGCTCATGCCAGAGATTTGCCCCTGCGTGACTGGATGACTTTTCTCTTCTTCACTTCACTCAGCTATAAAATGAGGATAACAAGAACTCGCAGGGGTCGAAGGAGGATCGGATGAAATAATGTTGGTCCAGGGTTTTGCTGCCCATAAAACACTCCATCCTGAAAATGCCAGCTGCAGGGCTCTTACCAGGGGGAGCCTGGCACGGCTTCTGAGGATCGTTGGATTCAAAGGGTAAGGAATGTGGCCTTGGAGCTGGAAGGCGCCTCAGAGGTCCTCTAGTCCAACCCCTGCCATTTACAGATGAAGAAACTGATCCCAGGGAGGTGGAACCACTTGTCTCAGGGACCTCACCTGTCCATCTCCCAATCTCGGAAGGTTGAGGTTATCTTCCGTTGGGAGCCGTTTCCCTTTCAGGCAAGCTTGATACATTTATCCCATCTTCCCTTTGCTCCCAGGAAAAACGATAACTTTGGAATACTTGGACTCGCCTAACCTACAGAGGCAGCCAATGAATTATTTTTTTTAAAGCTTGAGAAGCTAATAACGAGCCATTTCAGAACCTGCCTATATTTTTGCCATTTAATGAGCTGTCAACAGCCCAGCCATTCCTGGACAAATGACCTTCTTCTCTTCCCTTTCTGGGCTCTCAGTAATTAGCACCTTCTAACCCAAGGAGCTCGCAGGGCATCAATAACTGTGCCCAGACTTGCCTAAAGAAGGAGAATTAGTGTCCAAGACTTCCTTCTTCCTGAGCTCATGCCCTTATCCTACTTACTTCTAAAGGCACTCCAGGATGGTTTCTGTGAAGCGAATCCCAAGCTCTGGGGAATCTGTTCCCTCCCCCAAGTCCACGTTCTCTTGGACTAATAGCTAACCTGCTTTGGCAGCTCATGAGAGCGAGAAGGGAGAGATTCATTCAGACCACGTTCCTTAACTAATCAGAACATTTGAGCCATCAGCCTCGTATTCAATGTGGCACTGGTTTCAAAAGCATTTTGATATCATGGGCCTCAGGCCAGTTGCTAATATGGGCTGACATGGAGGGCTGGAGATGTTAGTTAAATGACTATATGGGACTTTACTAGGACACACAGTAGGTTAGATTGAGGTCCTGGGCTCCTTGGAAGGAAGGAAGGAAGGAAAGAAGGAAGGAAGGAAGGAAGGAAGGAAGGAAGGAAGGAAGGAAGGAAGGAGAGAGAAAGAAAGGAATAAAGAAAAAAGAAGGAAGAATTTTTAAAGAAAGAAAAGAA
>NC_058133.1:496088883-496128008 GCF_016433145.1 Gracilinanus agilis | reverse complement strand
GAAAAAGAGGAAGGAAAGAAGGAAGGAAGAAAAGAAAGAAACAAAGAAAATAAATAATTTTTAAGATAGAAAGGAGAAAGAAAGATAGATAGATAGGAAGGGAGGAAGGAAGGAAGGAAGAATTTTTAAAGAAAGAAAAGAAAAATGGAAAAAAAAGAAAGAACAAACTTCTCCTTGAGGCAGCAAACTTGTCTCTGGTTGACCCTTCAGAGGGGTGGCAGTTTTATGCAGAAAAATTGTTCAGGCAATAAATATGTGACCAGAAAAGATTGAAGACAGAGTTGGCCGGATTTCAGCAGGTGTTTTAAGTTGGGGTGAGGATGGAAAGTTGGGAACTCTGCCCTTTCTCCCATTAGAGCCCTGACTTAGTCTGCACACTAATTACCCAACAGACATGAACACTCAAGCCAGGATCATGGGGAAGTGAGGCATTCTGGAGGACAGTTGAGAAAGGAAACGGAGGTGTCTTAATTCTCCCTAAACTAGGCCCCAGACAGTTAATTTTTATCTTTTTTATTGCCATTTAGCCCCAGGGATAAGAATGGAAAGTGAGGGAAGGCTAGAAAGTCATTGGAAAGAATACTTTTTTTTCATAATTATATTCTTTTGTAATTTTGTTGACTTGTGCCTCAGAATAAGTCCCTGTAGACTCCCCTATCTCTAGCTGTAGATAAAATATTTTTAAATGCAAAATACCTTTAATGAAATGCCTTTATTAGTTGAGAAGCACAGCAATGCAGAGAGATCCCTGACTTTGAAATTAAGGAGACCTCAGTTCAAATCCTAACCTTGCCATTTCCTAGCTGTGTGACTTTGGGTAACTCATCTGAACTTCTTAGTCTCAGTTTCTTCATCTGTAAAATGAGAGGATTGGGTTAAATGGATTCTCTGCTCCCTTCCTGCTCAAGATTTGTGATTTTCCACTCTTAGTTCCTATTGTTTAAAGGTCTTGATGGCTGGCAGGCAAAACTTAGAGACTATCTAATCTAGAGGTTCTTGACTTTTGTGAGGTCTAGTGAAATTGATGGACCATTTCTCAGAATTATGTTTTTAAATACATAAATTAAAATAAATAGCATTATAGAAGAAACCTCTTATTTTGAAATAGTTGTTATTTTTTTTCTCTCCAATATGCCCCTGCATCAGGTACTGCCTCCTTCTCCTCCATAACCCTCTCTTCTTTTCAGCCTCCTCTTGTATGTTGTCTTGCCTTAATAGACTATAAGCTTTTGAAGGGCAGGCGCTATCTTCTTTTTAATTTGTCTTATTATTTTCTCATTTGTACTTGTATCCCCAAGACTTAGTACAATGCTTCTCCTTCCCTCCCTCTGATTTCCCACTGACCACCTACATCTCTCCTATTCCCTCTCTCCATCTGTTATTCATTCTCTGCCTCTCTCCCTCTTCTTTCTCTCTGCCTTCCTCTACTTCTTCCACCTATAACCTTCTTCTCTCTCTCACCTTGTTTACTCTTTCCTTTCGTGCCCCTCTTCTTCTCTTCCTCTTTCCCTCTTCCCTCTTTCTCCTGCCTCCCCCCCCACCCTTTTCTTTCCCTGGAAAAGCCAAGTAGCATTTTGAAAGAAAAGTGACCATTGAAGGGGAAGATGGCATCCAGAAGACTTGCTCTAAGAACCATCTAATTGCAGAGTCTCCCAGTCTGAAAGAATTTGTGGAGGGAGGAGCAGAGGCTGACAACCATGAAATGAAAGCTCCATAATTTGATTATTCTGAGTGGCATCTAAGAGTAGGCTTGGAAGAAGCTGGATTGATGCTGCATCCTGCTTGTTCCCAGGGGGCCTCTGCCACCCAGGACGATAAGAACAAGGATGGTACCTTGGAGATCAGGTGATTTCTATTTTGGTTCTCTTCTCTTGTTTTGGCTAGCAGAAGCAGCTAACTGTCAAATCTGAAGAAGAGGCTTAAAGACTGGCACCCTAACATCACAGTTCTGGATTAGTCACCTTCTTCTTGGCTTTGGGCAGGGTGATGCTATAGAAATAGCCCCAGACTGGGAGGCAGAAGAACTGGATCTACCACTTCCTAGCTCTGCGACCCCAAGTATGTTGGTTAATCTCTAGGCCTCAGTTTCCCCATCTATAAAATTAGGAGATTAGGCTCAGTGGTCTTCAAGGTCCCCTCCAGCCACGATCCTTTGATTTGGCCAAGACCCTTTGCCTCCCTTGAGTTGGTTTGTCATCTGTAAAATCAGGGAGTTGAACATGGCACCCCAGAAAGAGTAGAGATTGAGAATCAAGGAACGTGGGCTCGAGCCTGTGATTTATGAAGCAGTAATAATAATAATAACTGCCATTTATAGAGTGCTTTCAGGTTCATGAAATATTTTACACACATCATCTCATTTGAGCTTCCCTGTGAGATAGATACCAGAATGGCTTTATTTTGTGTTGTTTGGGTTGGGAGGGGAGAGGGACTGAACCTGTCAGGTCAATTGACCAATCAATCAATCAGCAAGCATTTATTAATCAATTACTGTATGCCACGCACTGGACATACCAACACTAGAAATACAGATTTGAAAAAAAGTGAAACTGGCAGCTCTCCTTTCAAGGCCTCCTTTCCATTCCTCATATCCAAAGCTCTCTTTCAAGAATTGACCCCGGGCAGAGCAATTCTCACTAGTTCATTTATATTCTCGAAGAGGTGCCTGGAAATTCTGAGCTATTGAGTGACTCACGCAGAGTCCTACAGAAAATATGTTGAATGCTGAAATTGGATCTGGGTTTTCCTGATTCCAAGCCCAAACAAACTACCTCTTGTCTTAAATATAGTAGGCACTTAATAAGTAAATGAATAAATTTATAGATTATATATATAACATATATTATATATTATACATAATAAATAAATAATGAATAAAGAAAACCAAACAAATAGATGAATAAATAGCTAAAATAAATAAATAATGAATAAATAAAAGGCACTTAATAAAAGGCTCTTCAAACTGAATTTATTTGAATTATATCACAAGTATAGTCTATAAAGTATTATGTCTTTTTTTGGTTTTTGTTCAATCATGTCTGACTCTCTGTGACTCCATTTGGGGTTTTCATGGCAGAGATACAGGAGTGGGTTGTCATTTCCTTCTCCAACTTATTTTACAGATGTGAAAACTGAGGCAAATAGAAGGAGGTGACTTGCCCAAGGTCACACAGCTCATAAGTGTCAGGCTAGATTTGAACTCATAAAGAGGACTCTTCTAGACTCTTCTATTCACTGAACCTCAAGACCCCCAACTTGTGTAGGTAACTGGAGATTTTAGGAGTGAAAACCTTTCTAAATGTCTTGAAAGACTTTGCTCAGTATGGAAGAGTGGAAGCTCATGACTTCTACCAATATCTGGCTCATAAGCAGTTTGTCCTTGGTAAAGGTGGTGATGGTGGGGGATGATGTTAGGAAGAGAGATCTCATCTGGGCCTTTGAAATTCATTCTCTTTTAGTATGAGGCATTGAAATAATGCACTTGCAGAATCTGGTCTCTTCTCATTAAGAAGCCAAATATTTAATGACTTTTGTTCAGAGTCCTCAAAACAAAGAGGTGATAATGGAAGTCTGGCTTCCAGCGGAGGGTAGCGGTCCTTCATCTAGAGAGTTAAAAGGATGCTCGGAGAAGGAGTGCTGAGAGGGCCATCCTTTCCATTCATGTACACTTTAATTCAATGTCCCTTTTATTCAGTGATGCATAGATAGAGTTTAAATTAAAATAAACAAATTCAGAATCAGACTTCTGTTATCATAGCCATCAGGGGAGAAACAAGCCTCTGTCCCCCAGACTTCTCTCCTGCCTGCTTCTGTAGAAGATTGACAGCATCAGGGGGTTGCCCTCGTGGCAAATGTAAAGCTGATTTTTTGGGGTCCCTTCCTTTGCTGTGGTCTGAAATGTTGTCTCTGCTCCACCCGGGGGGATTATATAGTATGGGCTGCTGTTGCCTGGCCCAAAGCTTATCCATTTCTGGGCATTAAAAATTGATTCAGAGGATGCTTGTGCTTGAGGTGAGGGGCGAATCGTTTCTACCCTTCTGTCTGGGAGGTCTTTCCTTGCTCTGACGACTAGGATTTTGTCTTCCTTTTTATTTTCCTCTGTTGTGTTATTTGGATCCCAGAGATGTAATCACAGGCTATTGTGGTAGAAAGAGTATTTGTCACCTGCCTGAACCACTTAAGATGGCGGCACCCACATGGAAGATACGATGTTATAGAGAAGTAGCGAGAGGAATGGAATTAGAGATACAAGATAGACACAGTAGTGCTGCTCTAACAAAAGGGTGGCTGTCCTTCACTTTCTAGAATAGATTTTATTGTTGTTTAGTCATTTTCCAGTTGATTCTGACTCTTTGTGACCCCATGTGAAGTCTTCTTGGCAAAGATCCTGGAGTGATTTACCATTTCCTTTTTCTAGCTCATTTTAAAGATGAGGCAAACAGGGAGTAAGTGACTTGACCAGGATCACACAGCCAGTAAGCGGATGAGGCCAGATTTGAACTGAGGTCTTCCTAACCCCAAGCCTTATACTCTATCCATTGAACCACCTTGGTGTTCCTACAGAATAGATGCCTTCCTGAAATGGTTGCCTCATTAAATGAACGTTGCCTAAGTTCTGGAGATTCTTGGATATAGATTATTTAATGGTTTGTGATGTAAACATTTGGTACAGCATTTATTTCCAAACCAATAAGCATTATTAAGCACCAATTCATTAGAAGGGAATTTGCTAGGCACCGAGGCTACAAAAATGGCTTTCAAGCTCAAATTCTACTTGAAGGTGGTCCCCAGATAACATTTTAACAGATAAATATCGACATAATCCAAGGGTCAAAAAGCAACTAGGAAGCTCAGGGAAAGTCCCTTTAGCAGGTAGCACATGAGCTGAGTCTGGAAGGTAGCTAAGGCCAAAGTGGCAGGAATGACTTCTAGGCACGAAGAACTGTCTGGAAGTTCCCATGGAGGTGGGAAATGACTGACTAGAGGAAACACTAGGTAGGAAGGCTTGACAGTAGTGGAGCACATATGAATGAGGAACAATGTGAAATAAACTTGGAAAGGGAACCAGGTTGTAAAGAGTTTTAAGCTGAGAAATTTGTGTTTTATCATAGAAGAAAGAGGAACTTATGGAATATTCTTGAGCAAGGGAGTAACATGGTTAGACTTTGGCTTTAGGAAGATTCATTTCACTGTGGAATTTGTGGACAATCCGAGGCCAGTTCATCTTTCTGGATGCTTGAGGGGACCTATGTAATATTAAAATACCATGCAAAAAGTGAACCATGGCCACCTCTCTACTTCCTCCCACCATGTTATTTCCTGACCCTTTCCCCTACTTTATATCTAGATAGATCTAGGTATTATTATAGTCTTAGGCAGCTTGATGGCTCCATGGTACATAGAGTAGGAGGTCTTGGGTCAGGAAGACTCGTCTTCTTGAGTTCAAATCCAGTCTCAGATACTTACTAGCTGTGAAACCCTTTGCAAGTAAGTCACTTAACTCTGTTTTTACCTCAGTTTCCTCATCTGTAAAATCATCTGGATAAAGAAATGACAAACCATTTGCCAAGAAAACTCTGAATGGGCTCATGAAGTGGAATGGGCACTAGTGGAAACAATCAATATTCTAGCCTTAGTCCCTTGGGTCAGGAAGACTCGTCTTCCTGAGTTTAAATCCAGTCTCAGATACTTACTTGCTGTGCAACCCTTTGCAAACCACTTAACTCTGTTTTTACCTCAGTTTCCTCATCTGTAAAATCAGCTGGAAGAAGAAATGGCAAACCACTCAAGTGTCTTTGCCAAGAAAACTCTGAATGGGCTCATGAAGTGGAATGAGCACTAGTGGAAACAATGAATATTCTAGCGTTAGCCTCAAGTTCTATTTTGATAGAGAAGTTCACAACTATTTCTTATCTGTAAGATATACTTCAGGTCCTCCTTAGGTGTCCTTAAGATAAAGCTTCCTCCCCTCCCCCAGCCAATTAGCAATCGGATGCTTCAGATAGACTTCCTTTTGAAAAGCATCTCTTTATCCAGCCTCCTGTGGCCTCAGTCTCATCCCAACAAAATCGCCTTTCTCATCATCTTTCATTATAAAATTGGATGTGTTTTCTCAGGGGAAAAATTGGTTTCAAGATGCTGTAAGATTATACTTAAGAATGCATCAAAGTTT
This sequence comes from Gracilinanus agilis, assembly GCF_016433145.1. Lineage (NCBI taxonomy): Eukaryota > Metazoa > Chordata > Mammalia > Didelphimorphia > Didelphidae > Gracilinanus > Gracilinanus agilis. The sequence goes on along the minus strand of NC_058133.1, from coordinate 496,121,836 downwards.
TACAAAGGAAGATTATAATTTTATGATAAAATTTCAATAACAATAATGCTTACTACGGTCATAAAATATCATTGCCAAAATTGTCGGGATTATTTCTGTGTTTGGTCCAGTAGCTTCCAAGTCTGCAGGGAAACCAAAGGGATGATTTAGTGAAAAAATAAGTAGGTGGAATGGAAAAGAGCCTCAGCTTCTCTCCGTGTCCCTTCCCATCGTGACTCCCTTATTGTCCCTTATGCAGGGGTGTACCGGAGACAGCTCCTACCGGCTCACGAGAGTTTTTAGTGGGATCGTCTCTATCCATGATGACTTCACACATAGGGAACATAGCGCAGGGCAAAGCTGCTACAGGGGCTACGAGTTCAAATTATCTACAGATCATCACGTGCACATATAGCGATGGTTCACGTGTATCCTTTAGATATAAGTAAATAAGCATGAAACAGTAAAAAATAACACAGAACGAATAGGCATATACAGTGACACGCTTTAAAAAAAATTTAAACCTTTGCTTTCTGTCTTAGAATTGATTCTGTTTATTGGTTCTAAGGCAGAAGAGAGGTAAAGGCTAGGCAATGGGGGTTAAGTCACTTGTCCAGATTTGAACCCAGGACCTCTTATCTCCACGCCTGGCTCCCCGTTAATGACACACATTTTTAACAGTGTTTGAGCAAATGAACAGAAAAAGGAACAAAACGATATGCAAAAATAATTGACGTAAAATGAACATGTGTCAAACTGTGTTATTATGTAGAGTTTACATTCCATGCACACACTTTATTCCTTTAATTAATTAATTAGCTAATTGTTTTTTATTTTTATTTAATTAATTGATTTAGAATAGGACACACTTTATCCCCTTAATTAATTAATTGTTTTTTTGTTTTATTTGATTAATTGATTTATCACATACACTTTATTCCTTTAATTGATTGATTAATTAATTATTTTTTATTTGATTAATTGATTTATCATATGCACACACTTCATCCCCTTAATCAATCAATTAATTAATTAGCTGTTTTTTAGTTTTATTTAATGAATTGATTTAGAATATTACATGCACACACTTTAGCCTTGTGATCTGGTCATGTATCTGACTACTCTGGCAATATTATAACTCAGCTTCTTGAGAGCAGGGATTATTTTTGTCCTTTTTTCCTTGGCACTAGATCTGGATCATAGTCAGCACTATTTAATAAAGACGTCTTGAATGAATGAATGGATTTAGGGCAATGACTCTTAACCTGGGGTCTACAAACCACCTGGGCTGAGTGTCTTTGCAGATAGATTTCGGGGGGGGGTCTGGAAACTTGGAAATTTTAATATTTTCATAATGTATTTCAATATCTTTAGTTTTCTTTGTCATCCCATATAGGTTATCTTATGCTTTTAAAAGAAAAGGGTCAGGGGGACAGCTGGGTGGCTTAGTGGATGGAGAATTAGACCTAGAGCGGGGGAGGTCTCGGGTTCAAATGTGACCCTAGTCACTTCCCAACTATGTGACCCTAGGCAAGTCATTTAACCCCAGTTGCCTAGCCTTTTTCACCTTCCTTCTGCTTTGGAACTAATATACAGTATTGATTCTAAGCTGGAACTTAAGGGTTTTTTTTAAAACGAGAGAGAAAAGGGGCTTCACCAGACTGCTGAAGGGATCAATGATCCCTGGGTAAGGAGTGACTACACAAAAGACTTTCTGGTTATAAGATGAAGAAAGGAGGTTTATTGCAAAGATACCCAGGAGCGGCCGTCAAATTTAGCAGCCTCCTGTCCTAATCAATGTAGCTCTGACCTGGGAACCCAATTAGCCGTGCCATCTTGGACACTAGATTTCTGATGTGGGCCTATGGTGCCCCCCACTCATCAATAAAATCACTGGAAAATCCAACAACGACAGGCAGGACTCCACTGCTGAGTGACCACGGCCCCTGGGGAAGAGGAGATTTTATGCTGCAAAGGAAACCTGGATGGGAGAGAAAACTAAAATCACTGTCAGTGTCCTTAGGACATCTCTGGGGAGAATCGAACAAAACACTTTGATGGAGACAGTAGTTTAAAAGGAATGTTCAGCCAGGGAGAGGTGAGCAGACTTGTGTTATCCCTGGGAGGGCACCTGTAGAAGCCAAGGAAAGCTAATCACAGGATTAGAGCCTCCCCCTTCTGGAGCTGGAAGGGTCCTCTGAGACCCTAGCGAATAGCAGCCAAAGTAGAAAAGTGGCCCCTCCGATCCCGAGGACGTGACCATCATACACTTCCTTCACGGAGTTCCCTGAGAGCACGACTGCTGCTCCCCACAGATCCTTCCCGAGCTTCAGCTTTCACAGGCGCACCAGCAGCCCTTCCTCGATTCCTTTCTCTGAACCTCCTGCTTTCAGGTGAGTTTATTAAAGTTTGAGATGCAGTAACGTAATGAAATCCAGCTAATATGATCCAAGCAAATCACACCGTCATTTGGTCGTGCATTTTGGAAAGCGCACAATTAAGTAGCTTTCTAATGTAATTATCTGCTTTGGCTCAATTCCCAAATTGGCATTTTGAGATTATAGTGAAATGAAGCTGGAGAAAGCCACCTCCTGTTCCCTGTGTTTGCCGCACCTGCCTTAGCTCTGAGTCCCCTGGGAGGACGGATCTGCCTGTCACTCCCTTCCCGTTGTTGCTTGTAGAGGTCAGGCATCTCAGTGCCCAGAGAGAGGGAAAGATCTTGGTGTCAGTATTGGGCAACATTCTTCACACTGATTTCCTCATCTTTAAATGCAGAGTCTTCTGCTGTCTGTCTTCTGGGGAGTGTATGCTGGATTGGAAAGGATCCCTGAGTTTACCGATTGGGAATCGGGCCATTGAAATAGGGCAGTAGCATTCCGAGCCATTCAGGGGTAATCCTGGGAGGCATTCTCCATCAAGTGCACCCAGTGTCAGTGGGAAGAGGGCACAGACAGAGTCCAATGATAGGGAGGCATACTTAGAGGGAACAAATGTGTACAAAAGGTATTCATACTCTAGTATGGAGGGAAGGAGGGAAGCAAAGATAGAAGGAAAGAAGGAGGAAGGAAGGAGGGAAGGAAGGAATGAAGGAAGGAGGGCAGGAACAAAGGAAAGAAGGAAGGAAGGAAGGAGGGCAGGAACAAAGGAAAGAAGGAAGGAAGGAGGGCAGGAAGGAAGGAATACCTAATGGGGTAGTTAATTTTCTTGTTCAGTAAATGAGTTACTCCCTTTAGTCTCATCCAAAAAAAAATGTTCTTGTGTCATAAAGGGCTCAGGGCTTAAATGAGTTCTTACTTTAGTTTAACAACTTGGAATCAGGTCCAACTGATTTGGAGTCTACACAATCATATATATCAAATCATTAAAAATTCTTTTAATTTAATTGTGTAGCTCAGTGAATTGAGAGCCATGTCTAGAGATGAAAGGTCCTAGGTTCAAATTTGAGCTCAGACACTTCATAGATGTGTGACCCTGGGCCAGTCATTTAACCCGTTACCTGGCTTTTACTGCCAATATGCTTGGAACCAATACACAGAAGATAAGGATTATAAAAACAAACTCTCTTAATTTTTTCTCTGTTGTAATTTATTTATTTTTCTCTTGTTTTTTTTCTGACTTTTATCCTTTTGCTATGAAGTTAACAAAATTTATCAATTTTGCTTGTCTATTCAAAGAACCAGGTTTTAAAAATCATCTCTGAAGTATCTTTGTTTTCAAATTCATTCATTTATCTAAATTTCAATATTGTTCTCTTGTACTTATTTTGGGGTGCTAATTTGTTGACTCTCTTGTTTTCATAATTGCATACTCAGCTCATTAATTCTCTTTTTCTAGTTTGCGAATGTATTTTCCCAAAGATAATTTTTTTTCTCCAAGTATTATATCAACAACATCCCTACATTTTTGTTCATTTACACATTTTGTACTCATCATCATTATTCTCTTTCACAGTTGTTAAACAGTGTTGTGATTCATTCTTTTCCCCATTCAGTATTCAAGGTAACATTTTTAAAGTCTCCATTTGTATATTTATTTGAATGGACAATGTGGTATGGTGGATAGAGGAAAATTCAGAAAGACAGGAGTTCAAATCCTGCCTCAGATACTTACTAGCTATAGGACCCTGGGCAAATCACTTTACCTCTCTGTGCCTCAGTTTCTTTATTCTAAAATGAGGGAGTTGCTCCTGATGATTTCTAAAGATCCCCTTGTACTTTAAGCTATGATCTTATAATATTTTTATCGAATTGTAGTATATAAAGAATATGTATAATATTTCTTTTCTTTTGCATTTCTTTATAATTTCTCCTAGTATATCATCTATTTTTGCAAAGGTACCTCGTGGTGATGATATATAAGCATATTCTTTAGTGTTACTGTTCAGGAGACATCATAAGTCCTTTAAATCTAAATTTTCCTTCCTTCCTTCCTTCCTTCTTTCCTTCCTTCTTTCCTTCCTTCCTTCCTTCTTTCCTTCCTTCCTTCCTTCCTTCCTTCCTTCCTTCCTTCCTTCCTTCCTTCCTTCCTTCCTTCCTTCCTCCTTCCTTCCTTCCTACCTTCCATAAAAGGGAATTCTTTGCTCTCTCTGAGTTTATGAGAAAGGGAATCCTTTATTACTTAGAGAACTCACAAGCCACTTACTTAGAGAGCTCCACCCTTTTAACTCAGTCCCAAACTTATGAATCCTATGATCAGAGTTTATACCCTCAGAAACTCAATCAACCAGGAATCTGTGAACCCTTTTGATGAATATTCACCCCTCCAGAAGGTGAGAGCTGGTTCCCATAAACACTGTCCCCTGGGCAGTGCTAGACAATTTGCAAACTGTGATTGGGTCCTGTGAAGGGGGGAAGGGACAAGGAACCACCATAAAATCCATGAAATCCTTTGGCTAGAGGCAGATGTTCTTTGAGAAGATAGTTTGAAGAGAATGTCTTCTGGAGATAGTCTTTGAAGGAGCTTCACTGGAGACTGCGGCTTGGATCATGGGCTTGGAGCTCAGCTTCAACTTAGACTCTGACTCCTGGACTACTTCATTGGGTGACTGAAAAGGGCTGACTCCTTTCCTAGTTTCTGGGGAGACTAACTTCCATCTCGGAGGAGGCTGCGTGATTACTCACTACTGGCCTTCCTTAATCTCTGACTGGATTAAGACAGGATAGATAACTTTTCTATCCCCTTCACATTTCTCTACTTTATTGTTTCCTCTTTATTTTGTAAATAAATTTCTGACTCGAGATATAATAAATATTGGCAACCACATAATTTCATAAAATTATTGTCTTCATCTTTACATTTCCTTCCTTCCTTCCTTCCTTCCTTCCTTCCTTCCTTCCTTCCTTCCTTCCTTCCTTCCCTCCCTCCCTCCCTTCCTTTCCCTAATATTTTATTTTTATGTTAATTTTCCCCCTCCATGTAGTACCTTGTGCTGAACCACATGGTGAATAACTTACCATAACAAATATGTATTATTAACCCAGTATGCTGAATTTAAATGGCCCCATTTTCTATTGTGGATTTCCTGCCAACTTCATCATTCTGGGGTATGCTCTTGTCTCCTTTAGCCTAGGGCCCCCCCTGAATAGGGGTTTTACTTTTCTTTTTTCCTCTTTTCTTGACTCACCTCCTCTGCTAACACCTGTCTGCCAAAGCAAAGCAGCTTGGGTACAGCTGTGAAGGGGAGCTTTTCTTCCACCCCAAAGAATAGTTAGAGTTGAGGCTTATTGGAAAGGACAGACTGTGACAAAACTAAGCCTGAGGGTGAAATTCGCAGCGCTGGATGCATTAGAAAACAAAACACTAGAACCAGTCCCCTTATGAACATTTTGGTGATGAGAGGGAGCCGGTAGGTATGGCAGGTATGGTCTTTTAAACATCTCTTGTTTATTCAGCCAATACAGAATACACGGGGAGGCACTGAGCAGAAATTCGGAGAATTTTAATTGCTTTGTTTTCTTAGTTGTGGCATAACAGATGCTTCAGTGGCCTCCTCCATTTTCCCCCATTTCTTTGTCTCCCATCTCGGGAAGCTGGGAGAATTCCTCACTCCCCATCCTCCCCAATCCACTGACCAGAGGTGAGCCCCATACCTTGGCTCAATGGCTGTGGCTTGTTTTAAGTGCTTTGTTCATCAGGAAACAAACTGGTGTGTGTGTGTGTGTGTGTGTGTGTGTGTGTGTGTGTGTGTGTGCACATTTAGAGATTTCTCAGATTGTCAGGAGCTTTATTTATAAGTGGATTCTAGCCCACTGCCTCTCGAAATGACAGAAGCCTCTTCAGGCGGCTCTGGGCTTCCATTAAGCTGGTGGGGGTCTCCTCCCTCAGCACTTTTTGCCTGGTCTTGTTATTAAGCCAGTGGTGTGGTGGGGTGTCAGCAGCTTGCAGCCATTCTCGGGGGAACAGAAGAATTTCACCGTGATCCCCTACTGAGACCTTTCCATGAGGGCAGAGCAGCAGTGACAGAAGTGGGGGGAGCACGTGGCACCCCGATGGGTGAATGACATCTGAGCAATCACCTTGGAAGATTTCCTTGGCACCCACGAGCCTGGACTGGAGTCAGGGAAGTCACAGAATCCAGTCACTTGGAACTCGTTATTGGGGTGTCCCGTCCTACCCTAAGCCACGCGTGAAAAATGGAATTTTCAAATGGAAAAGAAGCAGCGCCATGTCACAGGGACCATGTAGAGTGATGTACTAAATAGGAGCTTGTGAGACAGAGGATGTGTGTTCAAATTCTACCTTGAGCGTCTGCTCTCTTTCAGTAAGTCACTCTGCCTCCGTTTCTACATCTGTAAAATGAGGGAGCTGGACTCTGAGGTCTCTTCTGTCCTGAGAGCCAGGGAGGTTTCAGGCTCATGAATTCATAAAGGAAGATCTTTTCCGAGTCCAGAGTTCTCCTGGAGATGGCGGTCAGGGAGGGCTTGCTAGAGGACATAGCTTTGGAGCTGGACGTCAAAGGAAGGGCAAACACTGAGTGTAAGGACAGTCTGGGCAGACGGAATAAGGTGTGAGCAAAGGCAGAGGAGCACAACGCCTGGTCAGAGGACAAAGAATCCCCTCATTTGGCTGCAGCGAAAAGAAATCTCTAAATGTACACACATACACCAAGCTTCTGGGATGGGGCCAGGGCATGCCCCTGGGATTTCCGTGGTGTAGGGACTTCCAGAGGAGGAATTCACTCTCCCCGTGCAGATTAATGCTGTCTCTGCTACTTTAATCCCAAGATGTGTGGAAGGGACTTATGGGAGATCCATCTGGAAAGTCCTACTCATAGCCTATTGCGGGTGACCTTCAGTGACAGACAGGACATGAGCTTTTCCTCTGTAGACTGTAGGGAGCTATTGAAGATTTTTGAGCAGAGGTGTATTATGATCAGTCTGCATAGAAGAGAAATGAGTCTGGCTGTGTGGTACATGTCTTAGGAAGAGCTAATGGGATCTGATAGACCAGAGCTTAAGAGGCAGCCAGGTTGGTGGGGTGGACAGTGTGCTGGACCTGGAGTCCAAAAGACCTATGTAAGATTAAAAATTAATATCCAAATACTCCAAGTATTATAATTTTATAAGATCTTCTTTATAATAACTTGAAGCAAAAGGAAAATTAGCAGCCTCAGTAAAGAAAAGAAAGTCCCCCACCTGCACACGTGGGAGAGGAGGGTGAGCGGATGGGGTTACACACAACTATATACAAACAATGTAAGTTGGGAGTCTCCCTCTCCCTCTCCCTCTCCCNTGAACTCATCTTCCTAGCTCCAGGCCCAATCCTTTATCCACTGAGCCAACTCTAGGTCCATTTTTCTTACTAGGAACCTAAAACCCAAAGAGGTTCAAAAATCTATAGCTGGCTGTATGACCCTGGGCAAGTCACTTGACCCCCATTGCCCACCCTTACCACTCTTCCATCAAGGAGCCAATACACAGAAGTCAAGGGTTAAAAAAATATCGATAGCTGGAAAAAACCTCAGGGTCTATCTTGTCCAATATCTCCTTCTTTGCTACTGAAAAAATTAGGTCTAAGTTTAAGTGACTTGTTTAAGGTCACATAGATCATAAGCATCTGAGAGGATGACAAAGGAGAGGGCAAAGAGGATGGTAGAGAAAATCCTGGGACATGAAAGACAGAAGAAAGACATCACACCTGTGCTCTGTAAGATTAAAAATTAATATCCAAATACTCTAAGTATTATGTTTTTTAAAGTTTATTAATAATAACTTGAAGTAAGGGAAAGAAAACCTCAGTAAAGAAATTCCCCCAGAACACACATGCAGGAGAGAAGAGTGCAGAGCCGCCAGAGAAGAGAGAGTGATGGCGGGGTTACACACAACTATATACAATCAATGTAAGCACACAACTTGGGGACAAAAAGGAAAGGAATTCTGGGAAATACTGAAGGAATTCTGGGGAATGTATTCCTTGGGTACAACATTCTAACGACACAGATCTGAATTCAGATCCTACCTCAATCATTTATGAGCCATGTTGCATTGGACAAATCACTTGCTCTGCTTCTAACATTCTGGATTTTACCACCATTCGTCAGCTGCCGTTTTACCCTCAAATTTCCCTCATCCATTTGTCTCTGTGGTCTTCTCACTCTGCAACATCCTTCTGCCATGCTGTCTCCCTTCTCCCGTCTCCACTTGGCTCTATTTCTGAATGGCTGGATTTTTATGCCATTCTTCACTCCAACTCCTCATCTTTTTCAAGTCCCACCATTAAAATAGAAGCTCCTCAGGAGAAGTCGGGGATTGTCTTTCTTTTTGTTTGTATTTTAGCTCCAGTAGTTCTATAGGATTTGGGAACTGATAGATTTTGAGAGGTGAGAATGAAGGATGAGCTAAAAATAACAGTAACATTTCAAACATGGAGACAGGGTTAATGGATCTCCAGACTTTTAGCCCATTATTCTTTCCACTGTCTTCCTCTTTACCTCTTAGCATCTCTGCAGAGACCTCCTGTGCTATATTCCCTACAAGCCGTTTAGACTAAATGGCAATGTGGAATTCATACAAGAAGCCTTCCTAAAAGTCCTTGAAATAGAGAGAGAATCCATAAAATGGAAACTTCCATTTAAAGTTGTTGGTTTTTTTTAAATCATGCAGCTCACTCACCAGACTGGATATGGCTTTATCTTAGATACCGAGTGAGAAGGAACCTCAAAGCTCATCTAACCCAACCATTTCATTTTACAGATGAGGAATTGGGGTTCAATCATTTTCAGCCAGGTCCAACTTTTCATGACTGCATTTGGGATTTTCTTGGTGAAGATACTAGAGCTGTTTGCCATGTCCTTTTCCAGCTCATTTTCCACATGAGGAAGTGGAGGCAAAATGGATTAAGAGACTTGCCTAAGGTTACACAGCTAGTAAGTGTCTGAGGCCAGATTTGAACTCAAGTCTTCCTGACTCCAGGCTGGGCACTCTGTCCACTGTACGACCAGACTCTACAGATGAGGAAATGGACTTACGACAAATAAACTCTTGCCTTTGTTCTAAGAGTGATCATTAAGGATAAGGAGGAAGCTTTTCTGAAGTTTAACTTGAATTTGAGGCAGCTTCTCTCCATACTGAGATAGTAAGAGAATCTGGGACTGGCTGAGCATTTGGGACCAGAACCCTGGAAGGAGAGGACCAGATGCAGCCACATGCTGGTTGGTCCTAGGTGAACTCAAAGTGTTTTTCACAGCTGATCTCCGAAGGGGAGACTATTCTCTCGTCTGTGAAAGGCAAAATTAATATCCAGTATTCTAAGTATTATATTTAATAAGATTTGTTAATAATAACTAACACAAAAAGCCTAAGTAAAGAAAGCCAGCCTTTCCCAGGCTCTCATGCAGAAAAAGAGAGAGAGAAGAGCAGAGTTACAGCACTTATAAACACACAACGTAAGCACATAACTTGGGGATGAAGAAGGAAAGAATTCTGGGAGATGGAGTCCAAGGTTTGAGATTTTTTTTAACTAATACAAATCCATCACAACCCACTTGAGTGTTTTACCAATCCAAGATGGCAGGAAGCTGTACACTATAGCAGTAAGTATTAGGGAACACAGTCAGATACCGTGGTGGTGGAGATGATGTTTCCCTCCTCAACTCCCCAAGAAAGAGGCTTGTCTGTTGGAGAGGCACTGGAAAAAGGCCTGGCCTTGGAGGGAGATGATCTGGATGAAAATCTAGCTTTTTATAACCTCCACAAGGTAAATAAGTTCCCCCACTTTCACCGGCCTCCTCCTTTTCCTCATTGGTAGGATGAGGGTGATTGGAATAGATGACCTTGTGGGTCACTTTCAGCTCTGAATCTATGGTCTAGACTCCTTGTCATCTGATCATGGTCACCAGGAGGCTGTCATGACTAGTTAAAAACTGGTGGGCCCCCTTTGGTTTTCTTCTTCTTAGCGTAAGATACATGAAATAATAATACGAGGACCTTTTGTCTTTGATTTTTACAATGTGTGATGAGACAAGGCTGTATAGTGCATAGAATGTGGAAAGTGGATAGTTTGGTGTTAGATCTGGGGTCCAGTTTCACCGATGACATACGTGTCACTTTTGTGACTCTTTGAACCTGCATGCAATGTGAGACAAGTCATTTAGCATCTCTGAAACCCAGTTTCCTCATTTGTACGATAAAGGGCTTGGGCAGACGGCTTCTAATTGTGCCTGTTTGCCAGCCCTTGCCTTCTATCAAGAGTGACCCAAATGGTAGAAATTTCAGACAGAGTGATGGGTCATTGGGGGAAGGATTTTTGTATTGATGAGCAAGAACCCTTTAGGAATATCCCATGGCTGCCTTCTGGGGCCTATGTGAAAGGGCGGTGGTAACGCCTACCCATTTATATAAACCTGCGCTTGCCCCAGTTATTAGATTTCCCAAAGCAAACAGTTTGGGCCTCCACCTTGGCTGATGTTTAACTCTTGCCAGAGCAGGTAGACAGAGAGTCTGTCTGGGGAGGGAGCAGAGAGTCCAATTCATCAGCCTCATGTGTCTATTCTGGGGCTCCTGCAGAATTGTGCCAACCTTGTCTGTGCTTGGCAAGGCTGCTGTGCCCTGTCTAAGTGCTAAAGAATTACGTTCGTTTGGTAAAGAGATTAAAATCAACGCTGGCTGCTGTCTTCTCCTGATTTACCTGCCCGCCTCCCTCCCCCCCACTAAGTAGACTCATGTTTTACATCTCCTTTCCCCATGTGGCTCTGGGTTCTGCCTGCTAACAAATCATACCCGCATCATCTTGCCCTTCTGGGTCTGCTCTTATAAGGAAAGGTATTTGTTTTGTGGTATGAAAAGAATGAAGTCTTTCAGGTCTTTGACCAAAGAAAGGTATTCTAGCACAATGGAGAGCACTTTGGCCTTGGATTCTGGGTGACCTTTGATGCCTCTTGACTATTTGATGAGCATCAAGTCACCGTGACTCAGTTTATCCATTTGTAAAATGGGATTTGTGATGTCTATCTCTCAGGGCTGTAAGGGTCATAGGAGAATAGGTCGAGGACTGGAAGAGGCCTCAAGATCTTCTCGTCCAAATTCCATGTTTTAAAGATAAGGAAACTGAGTCCCATGTTTTAACAAATTCGCATAGATTTGAACTCAGGTCATCTGGAATCCACTGCTCTTTCTACTATTCTTGGGATCAATGAGTTAGTGTATAGAAATTGCTTTGCATTTCTTAAAACACTGTATCCATGTGAGCTACAATAGGTAGGTGTGAGACTATTCCATGGGAAGGTCATTGGAGGATAAGGAGCTTGGTCAACATTATGTCTCAGTTTAAGAAAGTAGCATTTTGCATGAATGAGACCCTGATAATACTCGTGGCATGCATAGCAGTGTTGATCCATCACAGTGGTCATCTTCAGGGAAGCCAGTGGAGGTGGGACTTCTGGTTAGGGACCAAGAGATGCTCCTATGTCCAGAAATAGCTATGTTTGGTTATATGGCCTCAGTTGGTGGAAGAGATCTCAGAACAGTGTATCGTCTTCCCCGACTCCATAGCGGGGTCCTGGAAGGTTGTGGGGGGAGAATGACTCATTCTGCTTCCTTCACATCAGACACACTGAATTATATTGTACACTGAATATTGTCTTCATTAAGAGGAAAAATGCTGGATTTGGAATATCAACAGGCAAATCTGTGAGCATTTATGATGAACCTTCTGCATACAAAATATTGTAGAAGGCCCTGGGAATATAAACTTTAAAATCCTAAAAGAATACTCAAATGGATCCATGATCGCTTCCATGTGGATATTCCCACCATTGATGGCAACCCCAGTCCATCCACCATCCTGTGGGGCTCTTGTTCATATCATCCCATAAGATAACCTCAGAGGGTCCGTGCCAAGGTCCTGGGGCCCTTCCTGTCTTGTGGTGGTATTCTGACTCTACTGAGGAAGAACATGGGTCATCCATCATCAGTGAACCTCCTTCTTGCTATGTGATCAGACCATACATTTCTTAGATGATATCATTTACTCGTCCCCTTAGCAAATATTAATTTATTATTTTATTTTATTTATTAAGTTTATCTCCAGAGCTTAGCACACAGTAGGTGCCTAAATGTTTATTAGATTGGATTGAATTTTGCAGAAGAATAAACTAAGAAGGAGAAATGACCTGCCCCAAAGTCCCATAGCCAGGAAGTATCTAAGGTGGAATTTGGCGTGATCAAAGAGGCCATCCTCAAGTGGACTTCCTGCTGACTTCTATCTGCTGAGCTGGTGTAGGAAGTAAGTTAAGGGATAGAGTTAATTTCAGGGATTAACTTTAAGAGGAAAAGATGGAAATTTGGATACAAGCCCTGGGAGAGAATTCTGAGGAGAGAGGGATTGTGGGAGTTGTACTGGCAATTAATTGCCATTTGCACTCTCTGCCTTGATCTCCACCAAGCTAGAAGTAGGTGTTTTTGCTCAGACAGAGTTTCCCTTGGAAGTCCAAAATCTCATGGAGAGATTAGGGACTCCTTGGTTGAGAGTCTGCTTTGGAGAGAACTGTTTCCCTGAGTACAGAGTTCATCTGCCACTTATTCATCTGCCAGAAATCCTCCTGGGCTAAGGTAATCCAAAGATTGTCATCTGGAACTTTGGGTTATATAGTATAGCCAACCCCAGGTTTCCCTTTTCCCTCTTTTGGTTAATCCAGAGTAAATAGATTAGTTTAGAATTAGATAATTGTGTTTCTTTTTGTTTTTTGTTTTTTTTTAAGATAAGACCAGGGAGCTGTAGACAGGGCCCAGAGAAGACCAGGAGCCCATCTCTTGCGAGATGCGTAGAGGTTGGGTGGAACCTAGATTTTAATAGTGTTAGGATCTTGCCTACTAGTTTTCCTTACTCTCATTATAAAATAAATCTTGTTTTATTATAAGCCAAGGGGTTTATGCTTTACTGGGCCTGGGAAGGTTTCTAGGTGGGTTTTATCATCTCACATCCCTCTAGGACAGTTCCCTATTTCACTGAGCTGGTCCCTAGAATCTTTATCTGCCACAGATAAGGTACCTGAGTTTGTGTTCCAACAGTATCATGTTAGAGTGCCCTAGATCAAGTCTTGTTTATAGTGACAGTTCTTTTAGGCTACTTACTCAATCCCCATTCATATGTTTAAGCTGGGCCCCTGACATAGGTAGAACTAGAAGCAGATCCCTGTGGGCCATGTATTGACTTAGAAAACCACAAATTAACATTACCTGTGTTTTATGGTATTTAAATTTATTTTGTTAAAATTATTTTTTAATCTGGTTTGAGTGTACTCACCTAGCCTTTGAGTTTGGCACCTTTTCCTTACTCATTTGAAATACTCCAAGTCATTGACCGAGTGATGGCTTAATTGGGGTGAAGGAGAAATACTACCCTTGGTAGCCATTGATTTAGAACTGGAAATAATAAAAAAATAAACAAAGTAATAGTTTTAGAGCTGGCAGTGACCTTCAGGAACCATCTGGTCCAATCTAGTCCAAACTGAGGCTTAGAGAAATGGGTTGGCCAAGGTCAATACCCCTCCCCACACATCTGCCCCAGGACCACTCTCCCCCTCTCTTTGAGCAGCTGATACCCAGCAGGAAGTTTGAAGGAGGGCCAGTCAGATAGCCTCTGCCCTCAGAGAGCTCTTACTCATTGATGCAGCTGTCTAGAACTGATTGACTTCCCGGATGCCGTGTCTTGCCTTTCATAGCAGAACTGATTTAGAATGTGGCTGCCAGAGAAGGGGGTGAGAGGGAAGGGCTTCCTTGCTGATAGATGCTCTGTTTCATTGGTCTCCACTTGGGCCTTATTGATGACTTTCTGGGCCTTGGAATGGGACTCGAAGGCCCACAAATCATTCCGGTTGATGGGGGAGGGAGTAGCAAATGGAGCCAATGCCCAAACTTCTCCCAGATAAAGTAGCAAAGACTTAAAGAAACCCACCATCTTAATCTAGAAATCTGAGCTTCCTTCCAATTAGAATAAAACCAGCTCAGGCCAATTAAAATAAGGCAGCTTAATTTCTTTGGAGGTGGCCTAGTGCAGATTAAAATAGTTAATATTTTGTTTTATCTTTATTGACTTGGCTAATAATGTAGAAAATACCCTCCTTAGGCATCTCACAAAGGCGATTATCCTTTCACACAGGCAAAAAAAAAGAGAATGAGAAAGAGGACTGTGAGCTGAATATTGATAGGGGTGGGGAGCACCTTAAATCGCTCTGCTTCAAACAATTATGTTTATCTTTCTCTGGGCTGATCTCTTTTCTTCTCCTGTCCTTCATTCAAATACTTTTCCTACAATCGAGGCCTGCATGTTGGCCACCTCTCCTCCAGATGGGTAAATGGGCTGTACGGCGGGTCATTATTTTATCTGGCAGGTTATAAATCGGTAATCAGCAGATGCAAATTGCTGCTGCATTTAAGGGAGGTGGCATGAAGCGGAGACTAAAGCAAGTTGGCATCTGGCCCAGGCTGCCTCTGTCTCTCTGCAATCACCGATTTGCTTCCTTTAACTGGTCAAGTTGGTCCAAAATCAGAAGTCCAGTTTAAGATTTCACAGTGTACTGTGCCAAGTAGGTGCTTCACCAATGTTTTGTTAGAGCAGAATACATCTGGGGAAGAAAGTAAGAGACTTAAAGAGCCATTTAATCTCATTTCCAAACAAACATGGGAAGAAAATAGAGCTCAAGGCATGGCAAGATGGGATTAGCTTCAGGATCTTGTGATTTCTGACTTCTATGGCCCTGTCATCTGTGTTATTTAAAATCACTTGGGATACTTGGAACTACATTTCCCGTGATCCCCAATGGGTTTCCTGTTTTGGATTAAGTATTCAAGGTGAGGGACTGTTTTAAAATAGGGGGAAGTGACTTTGAACTGCCTCTTTAGCTACTGGGTGCAGGAAGAGATGAAAGGTAGAAGTATGCTAGAAAGGGGCACTAAGGTGGTTCACTGCATAGAGAACCAGGCCTGGAGTCAGGAGGACCTGGGTTTAAATCTGGCCTCAGACACTTCCTAGCTGTGTGACCCTGGGCAAGTCACTTAATCCCCACTGCCTAGCCCTTACTGCTCTTCTGCCTTGGAGCCAATACTCAGCATCCATTCTAAGACAGAAGGTAAGCATTGTGTAGTTAGAAATGTACCCCAGGACTACATTCCCCAGAATTCCTTTCCTCTCTCCACAACCTTGCATCCTCATGTATTGTATAGATAAATTCTGTATCTCTGCCCTTGCTCTCTCTTCTCCCACGTGTGGTCTGGGAAGCTTGTATTTTACTCTAGCTTTTTTATTTTAGTTATTATTAATAAATCTTATTAAATATAATACTTGAATTATTGGATATTACTTTCGAAGCTTACAGGATTAAAAAAAAAGGTATGCTAGTGAGAGCAAGGAGGGGCCCAGGTGTTTTCAAAAATGTTCTTATAGTCAATTTGGCAACCCAGCATCTTCATCACCTAACTCCCATGTTCTCCATCCTCAAGACCTTGGGTTGCTCCTAGCCCTGCCCAACTGTAAGAATTATTCAAAGGAAATTTGACCATAAACAGCAAACTCCAGAAGCTTCAGAACTTTGCCAAACAATAAGAAGCTTCCATTGGCTCTCTCTTCCCTTTCCCAAGAGAATGTAAACATCTTGAGAGCAGGAACTAATTTTTTATATCTTTTATTATATCCCACCACTTAGGACAGTGTTTGATGTCAGTGTTTAGCAAATATTTATTGATTGACTTATTCAACTTGCAACTCTAATACATAGACCAAGCAATATCAAATGCTATTCCATAGGTTATGAATCTTCTTGCTTTTTTCTATTGCTAACAGAAAGCATTCTTAACTTTTTTGAATCCTAGACCCTTTGGGTGAAAGTGAAGCCTAGTGAAGTCCTTTACAGAATTATGCTTATAATTGCATAAAATCAAATGATATTGAATTACAAAGGAACCCAATTGGACTGAATCACAATTATCTATCAAATATTGAAAAAACTGAGTTCAGAACCCCCAGGTTAAAAATCCCTAGTAAAGGTAGAGTCCCAGTGGGAAAGATACAGGTACCTGATTAGGGGTATTGCCAACAGCCCCGTAGATTAAGTAACTGTCCAGTCTTCCTGATTGTTTTCAATAGCTCCTTAGTTCCAGGAAAGAGTTTATCAAAATTTCACTGAAAAAAACACATACATTATTTTTAAAGAGATGAAAAGTAATAAAATAAGATTTGATGGTAAATAATAGTCCCTGATTGCTTTGATTCCAATACATTTTTATTTATCAGGAAGAGGAAACATGGTGTTAGACATCTAGGAGTAGAGTTTGGAAGATCTGGGTTCAAATTCTACCTCTAGTATTTAGTAGTTATGTGGTCCTGATTGGATCACATTTCTCTGAACCTTGGGTACCTGTCTTACCTACTAAGTCCCAAAGGGGTTATGACCAACAGTTAGCCCAGGACCCCACCCTGGTCAAATCACACATTTTTTTTCCAAAGACCTGTACATTTTGAGATTAAAAAAAACTTTAATTTTGAAAAACCAGTCCTCTGACTTTTTGGTAGAAATCCTTTTCAAATCATACATATAGCTGTCTATCTGTGTTTACGTGGAAAAAGTCTCAATTCCCTCTCAAGCATTTATCATTTTTAAAAAGCTTTATTGATGCTTTTTTCTTCCGTCTTAGTCATGCATACTTCAAAATCCCTCAACCTCTGTTATTTCATTTGAACCTTCCACTGTAAGCAAGGAAAACAGTAAAGCAGAAACATTCAATACCGTGATGATGTCTGTTGGTGTATACGCAATTCTGTCCCACTCCTCCACTGGAAGAGGGAGCTGTGCTTCTTTTTTTTTTTTTTAAATTAATTAATTTAGAACATTTTTCCATGGTTACAAGATTTGTGTTCTATCCCTCCCCTCCTCCTACCCCCTCCCATAGCTGATGCACAATTCCACTGGGTTTTACATATGTCATTGATCAAGACCTATTTCCATATTATTAATATTTGTATTAGGGTGATCGTTTAGAGTCTACATCCCCAGTCATATCCCCATTGACCCATGTGATCAAGCAGTTGTTTTTCTTCTGTGTTTCTAGTCCCACGGTTCTTCCTCTGGATGTAAATAGCTTTCTTTCTCATAAGTCCCTCAGGGTTGTCCTGGATCATTGCATTGCTGCTAGTAGAGAAGTCCATGACATTAGATTGTGCCACAGTGTATCAGTCTCTGTGTACAATGTTCTCCTGGTTCTGATCCTTTCACTCTGCATCACTTACTGGGGGTCTTTCCAGTTCACATGGAATTCCTCCAGTTGAGGTGTGATCATTTATATGTACTGGGAGTTTAATTTTTTTTTTTTTCAGGGAGTTCTTCCTTATGCTTCTTCCTGCTATGGAAGACTATTTCATCTTGCTTTGGCCTTATTCTTTGTTTTATTCATTCCTTCATTCAGTAAACATTTATTAAGGACTTCCTATGTGCCAGGTACTGTGCTTAGCACTGGGGCTACAAAAAAAAAAAAAAAGCAAAAGATAGTCCCTACTCTCAAGAAGTTTACAATCTAATGAAGTAGACAGCATACAAACAAATATGTACAATTCAAGCTCTCTTTATAGGATAAATCAGGGATAATTAATCAGTCATGGGAAGGCACTAGTCAAGAAATGAAATAAATGCAACTGGAGTTTCTCTGGCTTTTTCCCCCCAGGGAATGGGTGGATTTTCTCAAACATCTAAGTTGAACTATCCAAAAGACATTTGGTTTGGGGAATGTTCCCAGCTTGGAGACCCTCTATCAGTGCTGATCAGGGATTCTTCTGCCATTTACAGTCTTTGAGAGTTTCCAGGGGCCCTGAGAGTGACTTGCCCAGGATCCCACAGCCACTATGTGTCAGGAACAGAAACTTGGTCCCAAGTCTTCTTGATACCCAAGGAGATCTCAATTCACTTATCTCCATGACAACACTTTATTGGGATGGCTTTATAGATGTAAGTGTGAATACTTTCAATATGTTTAACACAAAGGTGCCAAGATAGAGATTTCCTGTGGTTATCCAAAATAGACAAAATTGAGCCTATCACAAAGAAAATGATCAATCAGTCAATGAATACACCTTCATTAAGAGTCTACTATAATAGGCCATTTTGATCATAGCTATCCATACAATGATAGATTCATAGATTTAGTGCTGGAAGGGACTTTCAAAGTCCATCAAATTCACCCTCCTTTCTTTTTCCAGATGAGAAGACTGACACAGAGATTCAGTGACTCACCCAGCATCATGGAACTAGTTAGTTTCTGAAGCAGCATTTGAATCCAGATCTTCCTGACCCCAAGTCCAGTTCTCTTATCCAATACGCCATGTTTCTCTACCCTCAAGAAGTATATATTCTACCAGGGCAGAAAACAGATACATGTGTAAGAATGTACCAGTCATGAGTGATATAGATGGAGGTAGAAAAAGGGAAAGGATTGAGAACTGGCCTTCTAGAATTTACCACATTTTCACATTTCTAGGAACTAGATTCTCCCTTTAAAGGGAGGGATTATGGTTTCAACTAGCTCTGTGACTTAAGACAAGAACATCAACCTCAGAATTATGGATTTCCTTCTTTTTGATTTATCTTTTTTGCTGTGATCTGAAAAAAATTATTTAATTGATTAACTTAGAATATTTTTCCATGGTTCTATGATTCATGTTCTTTCCCTCCCCTCCTCCTTTCCCCCTCCCATAGCCAATGAGCAATTCCACTGGGTTTTCCATGTGTCATTGATCAAGAACTATTTTCATACTGTTAATATTTGCATTAGGGTGATCGCTTAGAGTCTACATCTGATTTATCTTTCAAAATGGAAAAATAACAATTTTATGTTGCTCAGATCTGGGATTCAGGGCTCTAAGAAGCTTCTGATTTGGATTTTCCTCTACTAAGGTACATGAGCGATTTTTCCACCACTTAGAGGTGTAAAAAATTGCCTAAAGGGGAAATGACTTGCTTAAGATTATACAACCAGGATATGACTTAGGTAGAACTTCAATCTGGTTCTTCTTGACTATTTCTACTTGTTACACTAACTTTTTGGTCTAAAATACTTTTATATTTTATGCTTTTAAATATTACTGAGCTACCTCCCCACCACTCCCAAGAGCTTTTGTTTATGTGGGTTATAGTTATGAATACTTAAAAGATTAGCTTTTAAAATTTTCACTAAGTATTATTTTTAATAATATTACTATATGATGAATTATATATAATGAATTTATAGTACATACACTATTAAAACATATTCATAATATTATGAAAAATAGTTTTGACCTTGAGGATTCCCTGAAAGGATCTTATACATATATATGTATAGATATATTTTTCCATCCTATACATAAACATACATATATATGTATGTGTGTGTATGTGAGAGTGTGTTTTTCCCTCCATCCAATTTCACATACCTCTTGAAATCTGGGTCCCATAGAATTCAGGGTCTTTATTTACTGTGTCTATGCTCAGATATATGGAGGAGAGAGCAGGGAATACGATCCATATTGGTAGAAATTGGAGGTGGAAATAAGCAAGGTCTGCCCATTGGGATGAAGCCAGTTTTATTTTTTTTTTGTATCCTTTAGCAGATAAAAAAATACAACATCAAAACTATATCATGAAAATTGTAAGTTCATCGACCTGCATGCTGTTATAATTAGTATGGAATCCGAGCCTGATCTAGGCAGAGATTGTTGTATCATTTCAGGGAAACTGAGCAGAAAATTGCCTTCTCCCATTTGGCGTGTTTTCCGTGACTTAGCATTATCTGCGTGAATCCTGGGGGATGACGACTCTTCCATCCCCCGGCCTCTTCCCAGGCCTTGTCTGGGTCATGAGGATGCCAGGATGCCGGGTGAAGCCTCAGCCAAGTCCCATTTCATTGGATGGAAGTTACCCGGGTACCACTAGAAAGTGACCGGTGCTCTGCTCTGCCGCTGTCCAATGAGGTGCTGCCGAGGACGATTTCGTCGTGGCTCATCGAGGGTCCCCTCCATCATCCTTCCGGGCGGCGTGGCCGCCGTGGAGGTTTCAGAAAGAAATGTCAACCAGGCGGTGCATAAAATGTCAGGGTGTCCTTGAAGGCGGAGAGACAGGCAGTTGTGGATTTTCGAGCTCTCTGTGAGCTGCCTTTATGAGCAGGCAGAGCCAGCCCAGCGGTCATAAAGAACTTTGCAACTTAGATAATCATCCTAATCTCTAACACTGATAGATGCTTCTAGGTCTGCAGAGAACTTCGTGCCACTTCTCTCACTGGAGGCTCAGCTCGGTTCTGTTAGGGAGGCATTACGGGCACTATTGACCCAGATTTTTAGAGGAAGAAGCGAGGATCCAGAGAGAGCGTGACTCTCTAGAAACGTTAAGTGGTTGGCCCTTGGCCACAGATCTAGAATGTCCTGGGACTCATTGACCTCGGAGGGCAACGATAAAGTCTTGGGATCAACTTAGTCAATCGACAATCATTTCTCTGGTCATGGGCGCACCGTTTCCATGCCTCTCTGGGCACCTCTAGGTTTGGGGTTCTAAAAACCGATGCACAAGATGCTTCGTCAGCAGTGTTGGTGTCTCACCAACTTCACAAGACTTCGTCATATTATGAAGTAATATTATGAATAATCCAAAGGTAGAAAAGAAGATCCCAGGTACTTGATAACAATTCCCAGTGACAACAGACAGGATTGGAACCCAGGTTTTCCTGATCCCAGTCCAACCCAACATTCTAAGTGTGTAGTGGATAAAGGGCAAACAAAGCCTGGAGTCAGGAAGACCTGAGTTCAAATCTGGCCTCCAACACTTCCTAGCTGGGCAACCCTGGGCAAGTCACCTTAACTCTGTTTATCTCAGTTTCCTCATCTGTAAAATGAGCTGGGGAAGGAAAGGGAAAACCATTCTAGTATCTTTGTCAGGAACACCCCAAATGAGGTCACTAAGAATTAGACATGATTGAAATGACTGAACAACAATAAATTCTCATTGTTGATAATTAGGCTTCAGTCACTGTAGTTGTCTTAATTCCCATGTGTCTATAGGTGTTTGGAGCAGCACAGGCTACATATGAGATACCGTGAGAAAAAAATGGATATAAAAGGATAGATTTAAAAATAGTATGGTTTTAAAACATTTATTAATAGCCAATAGAAAATTAAAGCCAAGTGCCATATTAAGAGTTAGTTTAAAAGACCCGTCATACCTCCACCACTCATTCTGCTTCAGCATCAAAAGAGACCGTGCCCTTCCAGGCACTTCCTTTTTATTCTTCTCTCTACATTATTACACTTCCTGTCTATGTGATTACACAAGAGGAATCATGGGAAATGTAGTTTTGAAAGAGCCTTAAATCCACAGGAAGTTTAGATCAAGGATCTCAAAATTAGTTCAAGGACCCCCAAATTTCCAACATCACATTCCCCGCTGAGATTCGGAGGAAAGACTGGTCTTTCCAATGGATCCTGTAAACAAAGCCAACTTTTAAATTACAGAAATTTGGGGATAAAAAGAAAAGAGGACAAAAACAATGATTCCAATATCACAATATAAAACACTCCTTCCCTCTCTTCTTCCATTGCCTGATTAGGCCAATGAAATGAGAATTAATAATTCCATAAAAACTCAATTAAATGGAGGACAGCTAGGTGGCTCAGTGGATTGAAAGCCAGGCCTATAGACAAAGAGGTCCTGGGTTCAAATTTCACCTCAGACACTTTCTAGCTGTGTGACCCTGAGCAAGTCACTCAACCCCCATTGCCTAGCCTTTATCTTTCTTCTGCATTGGAATTGATGCACAGTCTTGATTCTAAAACAGAAAGTAAGGATTTGAAAAAAAAACTCAATTCAATCGAATTTTTTTTGAGGGATGGGATTAGAGTTTGCACATTTTATAGGACAATAAATCGAGAGCTGAGAAGCCTTTTAAAGATCATCAAGGGAGAGGATACTGAGTCTAGATCTAGATGGGACCTAAGAGGTCATTTAGCCCACTCTCCTCATTTTATAGGGAAGAACATTGACGAATGGAGACATTATCAAATGTTATCCAGGTAATTAATCAACAAGCATCCATCAGATAACTACTGTGTGCCTGGCACTGTGCTCAATGCCAGGGTATTAGAAAACAAGGCCTGAAAAAACCTTTGGTAAGTCATTTAACCCCAATTGCTTCTACGTTAGGATTAATACTTAGTAATACAGCTAAGAAATGTCTGAGGTCAGATTTGAACCCAGGACCAAACAAAACCTCAAATCTACCTCTCAAGGATCTTGATTAGCAGAAGAGCTAGAATTCAAACCCAGATCTGTTTATTCCAGCAGATAGTTCTCACTCAAGAGAAATAGTACAATTCTTAAGCACTCGTCATGACTTTATCTGAAAAATCCAGCTTTGAGAGGTTAATGCTGTAGGACCCATGATGTCTTGTGGAGAAAACAATTGGATGTAGAATTGGATGATCTGGGTTCTGCCACTTAAAACTCATCCCTTGTGCTCTTTGGCAGTCAGCTTCCTCTTCAGAAACTGAGGAGGTTGGGTACAGCTGGGTAGCTCAGTGGATGGAGAGCCAGGCCTAGAGACAGGAGATCCTGGCTTCAAATCTGGCCTCAGACACTTCCCAGCTGGGTGACCCTGGGCAAGTCACTTGACCCTCATTGCCTACCCTTACCACTCTTCTGCCTTGGAGCCAATACACAGTATTGACTCCAAGAAAGAAGGTAAGGGTTAAAAAAAAAAAAGAAACTGAGGAGGTTGGGCCGGGGACCTCTAGCATCCTCTCAGTCTTTCAAGCCCTCGCCAATGACAGTTGGCTATTCGTCATGCTGCTCCTGCCAGATGTGTAGGGAGCCAACGATTCCATTCTCTTCATATGAGTTTGGTTTAGAAAGTAGACTCAGGCAGAGTTTTCCTATCATAAAAAGTTGAAACTATAAAGGGGCTCTGGCTAATGCCCAGTTAGCCAAATATCTGGTGAACCACAACTCCCCGTTTCCATATCTCACAATTATTTGAGGTTAGAGGGTTTATTTCCTCTTTAACAAGAGGAAGAGGCATTTTGGCTGGCTTTTGTTATTGTTTTTGTTGTGAAAGAGAAAAGAATTTAAATTCGTGACCAGGCCATAGTGGATTTTTTTGGTTGTATTTTTAGAGAAAATGTTTTATAATGTAATCAGTGTCCCTAAACTGAAGTTTTTTATTAACACAGAGTTAGTGGAGTATCTCACAAATCTCTCTCTTTTTTTGCTTATAATCCTACATGGGATTTCTCCTAGGAACATCAGAATATAGCTCATGTCTAGCTCTTTAGAGAAAAGGCATTTGGATCCCATGCAAGCATTCAGGCTAACAATACATCAAATGTAAGATGGATTTTACTTAGCTAGGGAGAAGTGAAAAAGCAGAAAGAGTGCCAAAACCAAAGCAACTCTTCTTTCCTCTCCAGTAAATTCCACCTCCTTCAGGGACATGTAGAGCCTTCCAAATTTATAGCAGTATCCTAGGTTTGGAGTCACCCTTAGAGGAGAGAAAACACTTATTTCACTTTATTATCCCCATATTTCCTCTTCATTCTGGATCTCCATTTGTCTTTTTTTTAAGCCTTACTTTCTATCTTAGAATCAATACTAAGTATTGGTTCTAAGGTAGAAGAGCAGTAAGGGCTAGACAAAAGGAGTTAAATGACTTGCTCAAGGTCACACGGTTAATTTGTGTCCGAGGTCACATTTGAACCCAGGACCTCCCATCTCCTGGTCTGGCCCTCTATACCCTAAGACACTTGCCCTCCATTTGTCTTTGTTCAGATGGTGGCAACAGCTACATCTGTGGCTGTTAATAAAGAAACGATGTAGAGGAGAAACAGAGGAAGCCAGTAATCAGCCATCAGTGGAATGGGTTAGCATCTGCCATACCTTTGTAGGCACTGACTGGGGTATTCTCATGGCTCCCATCCCCTCTATTTAGCTTCTAGTTTACTCAAAAAATACAATTTCCTACGACTCCCTATAAAGATCTCAGTGCCCCCCCCACCCCGGACATCTCTCTGGCTCCCGCTTGGAAGCCCCTGAATAGACCGTTAGCTGATATGCCCTCTGCTGCTCTCCACCAAACTGTGTCTCTTCCCAATCCCCTAAATCCTATTAAATTTTACTCCCTTCTGCCTCCCCTGACTAATCTCATCCAGCCCAGTTCACATCATCATTGTCATAAAGGCATTGCAGGGATACCTCTCTCTGTCGAGTAAACAATGGTTAGCTGGCAGCCTGAATAAGAAGACAGGAATGTTATCATGGAGGTTAGAAGAATGGGAACAAAGTCACCTCTGGTGAGATACACATACCACGGGTACATGGAGAGAGAGAGAGAGAGACAGAGAGACAGACAGAAACAGAAAGAGAGAGAGACAGAGAGAGAGAGAGACAGAGAAACAGAGAGACAGAGACAAAGAGAGAGAAACAGAGAGACAGACAGAGACAGACAGACAGAGACAGAAAGAGAGAGAGACAAACAGACAGACAGAGACAGACAGACAGAGACAGAAAGAGAGAGAGAGAGAGAGACAGACAGACAGACAGACAGACAGAGACAGAAAGAGAGAGAGAGAGAGAGAGAGAGAGAGAGAGAGAGAGAGAGACGGACAGAGACAGAAAGAGACAGAAAGAGAGAAAGACAGAGAAACAGAGAGACAGACAGAGACAGAAAGAGAGAGAAGAGAAGAGAGGTCTATTACCAAGTCTGTATCTATGCCTTTATTGTTATCCAGTCATTTCAGTCATGTCTGATTCTCCATGACCCTTTTGGGATTTTCTTAGCAAAGAATATGGAGTGGTTTGTCATTTACTTTTCTAGCTCATTGTACAAATGTGGAGACTGACATAAACAGGGTAAAGTGACTTGCTCAGAGACACACAGCCTGATACTGGAGTGGTTTGTCATTTCCTTCTCTACCTAATTTGAGAGATGAGGAAACCGAGGCCAACAGGGTTAAGTGATTTGCCCAGGGTCACATAGTTAGTAAGTGTCTGAAGTCTGATTTGAACTCAGGAAGATGCATCTTCTTGACTTCAGACCCAGCACTCTATGCACTATGGTGCCACCTAGCAATCATGACTATATAGTATATACAGTATAATGTATGTGTGTGTATGTGTGTATATATACACACACACATATATATATATATCAATTCACATATATGTGGATGTATATATGTGTGTATCTGTCTCTCCATCATCTATCTGACATCTATCAATTCATCTGTTTATTATGTCATCTATCCATCCATCCACCCATCCACCTATTTCTCTTTCTCTCCCTCTCTTTCTCTTTCTCTGTCTCTTTCTCTGTCTCTCTCCCTCTTCCCCTCTCTCTCTTCTTTTCTCTCTCTCTCTCCCTCTCTCTCTCTCTCCTTTTCTCTCTCTCTCTTCTTTTCTCTCTCCCTCTCCCTCTCTCCCTCTCCATCTCCATCTCTCCCCTCCCCACTCCCTCTCCAGTTCTCTATTTGCAAATGAAAATAAATCAGCCCCTTTCCTCAAGCAGCTTACCTTCTACTGAAAGCAGCCTTGATCTCCTTATGTGATAGTTTCTGTTAGCGTCCATGCGATAAAAGCAACCATCCCTGTTTAGATCCAATTACAGAGAATATCAAGATAAGATTTTTTTCATGAGCACCTGATTTAAAACTTGCTTTTCATGTAGACATATGTACAGGCAGCCCCTACTTGGGGATGTCAACATGTACTTGAAACCACAAGGTCTAATTATCTCTAATTACCTTGGCAATTAGGAATCTCAGATCCCTCTCCTCGGGGAAGTACCTAAAAGCCGTAAATATTATCAAAGCAGTCCCAGCACTTCAGGGGAGCCCATGAAAAAAGGGGGCCCTTCTTGGGAAACTATTTTCTTTGCAGTGAGAGAAGGGGTCCGAGGAGTAAGGATATTTTGACTTAGTCATACTAGGATTCATTAAGCACTGCTGCCTGTAGATTGACAAAGGTGAAATTGAGCCAAGCCCAAGGCAAATGAACATTTGTCAATAAGCATTTATTAAGGCCCTACTGTGTGCCAGGCCCTGTGCCAAGCTCTGGGAATACAAAGAAAAGCATAAGACATTAACCCACAGTTGTATTTTCAAGAGCCCTGTCTGACAGATGGGGTGGGGTGTCTTCTCTACACATAGGAGACTCCCCTCCCCCCATTCCTTAGAATGTAAGTTCCTCAGTGGTAGGTTCTGTCTCATTTTGGTGTTCGTTTTCCCAGTGCTCAGAACAATGCTTGGCACAGAGCAAGTGCTTAGTAACTAAAAATTCATTCATTCGTTCATCCCACAGAGACATGTTCTACAGGATCAGAGACCTTAATAATATTATAAAATTATTATAATTTCTCTTTGCCCCCTCCTACCCCTCTTTTCAGTGCCCATCTCCATCTTTCTTATGATATTCTTTTTTCTACCCTTACCTTCCTTATCAGAGGTTCAGTTATGAGTCCCGAGGGCCACCCTCTCAAACAGTGGTCATGGCTGGAGAACATCTGATATATTTATCCTTCATCAGTGTTAGCAAATCTCAATTTAAGGTTAACTAATAGAAATTTCCCGACCCCTAAGGACTGTGTATATTTTAACAATTCAGTTTAATTTTCATTTTTGAAGTGCCAACCAGTTTGCTAGCACAATTGGTGCCCCTGCCTCAATTTTTTCTGCCTTCTTCAATTCATTTTCCACCTGACTGCCAAACTCATCTCCCCAAATCACAGGTCTACCTATATCACTCCCCCACCCTCTTACCTTCCCTACTCAAGAAACTCCCATGGCTCCCTCTTAACTTTCAGGATCAAAAATCAAAATCCTGAGTTTGGTATTTGAAGTCCTTTACCACCTGGCCCCTTCCTAACTTTTCAATCTTCTTATTAGTAGAAGTAGAATCAACAAAACTTAGCAGTTGATTAGATGAGATGGGTGGACAGGGCACCAAGTGGAGGTTGACTCTTAGATTATATGAACCTGGATGACTAGAAAGATGGCAGCACCTTCAACAGAAATAGAGAAGTTAGGGAGAGGGAAGGTTCCGTCAGCCACCATCCTCCTAAGGAGGGAACAAGTTTGAGTTCTGTTCTGGTTAGAGGATCATGGGCTCATCCATCCAGAGCTGGAAGGCCCCTCAGAGGCCGCTGAGTCCATACCTGGTTTTACTGATGGAGAAAATGAAACCTGTCAGATGAAGGGACTTCAGCAACATCACACAGGTGGCAAGTGGAAGCGGTGGCATGACCTAGCAAGGACCGTGAGTTTATTCTTCCTGTGGGATCTCCTCTCTTACAGAGGAGCCGCCCTATGTGTAATTTTCTCCTGCAATGAAAGTGTGAGCTCCTTGAGAGCAGGGACTGGGTTTCCTCCTACTCTTTCTGTGTTCCTGGCTCTTAGTATAGTGCTTGGCACATAGTAAGCTTCTTCATTCATTCGTTCATTCATTCATTCATTCATTCATTCATTCATTCATTCATTCACACAAAGAAATATCTAGAATTAATTTCTAGAATTAAGAATCAAAAGTTTCAAACTCCAGGACAAGCCATGTTGGAGAAGATATTTGGACAGAGGGAGAAGGGTTTCGGGGTGCTTTTCATATCATTTTCTACAGACATTTACTTGCTCCCCTTCATTATTTCAATAGCTCTGGCTATTGATCCCCTAGAAAAGACCCATGAATTATAAAACAGTATATTTCTCAAAAGGGTCAGCAGCACTCCAGCATCTCACCCTCTGAATCTTGACAGCCAGGACACTGGCTAGCAAAGGACCTGGGCACCCGCGCCCAAATGTGTGTGGCCTGCAGAGCTGACAGAGGAACATATCCCTGGCCAGGAACTGGGGAGAAACATACCCAGAGGCCCACAATTGGAGGGCTGCAAGATGATCTCATTCTTTCCCAGGCCAAGATTCCTTTCGTGTCCCCATCCCCCGCAACATATCCTGGCCTCCTCTTTTCTTTTTGAACATTGCAGTTTCTGGAGCAGCAAATGAAAATGGATACACCACATTAAATAGCATTTCTACACAATTAAAGCACATTAAAATGGCTATTAAATTTCACAAACAGCCATTTCGGCATTCGTGCTCTGATTAAGCCATTTTTTCCATGGTATTCGAGGGTGACTGTTACCACTGGGGCCTCTTTCCTATTCTACCCCCTTTCCCTGTTAAGTCTTCCTGGGACACCCCACCTCCCCAATTCTTTATCTCTTATTTCCAGTGTGTGGCTGTCTCAAAGAGAAGATGCGCTCTCCCCGTGGAGAAACAAAGAAGAAAAGTTTCAAGTTAATCAAACCGATGTTTACTGAGGGATTTCTCATGCCAGGCACTGTGCTAATAGTCACTACGGATACGAAGACAAAGAATCATCCCCTGCCCTCAAAGGGCTTACATTTTACTGCAGAATGAAACTTATTTGGGCAATGTGGGAAAATGTATTCCTGTTTGTTTATTTGAAACCCTTGCCTTCTGTCTTAGAATCAATACTAATCAATACTAATCAATACCAAGAACAGCGATAAGAGCTAGGGAACTGGGGTTAAGTGACTTGGCTAAGGTCTCACACTTAGATTTGAACTCAGGTCCTCCTGACTCTAGGTCTGACACTCTATTCACTGGGCTACCTAGCTCCCTTCTTTGTTTTTCTTTTAAAATGGTAGTGATGGGTCAGAAGGGAGAGAAATAAATGTTTGTTCATTGAAAATAAAAGGAGAAAAGCCGACAGGCTGACGAGAGGCTACGGTTATTAGAATATTCTACTCAGGCTATTTCTTTGATGAACCAGCCATGGCTTTCTGTTTAAAATATTCTTAAATGGAGTAAACCTTTATTTAGCATTTACTGTATGCCAGACTCTTTGCTAGGCACTTAGGATTCAAAGACAAGAGCCGGTATCCAACCCCTATCCCCATCTCCCACATCTTCCACCCCCAAGAGTATATATTCTATTGTAGGTTAACAATATATACAATATAAAATAAAATATATACAAAATAATTTCTTTTTTAAACATTTATTAATATTCATTTTTAACATGGTTACATGCTTCATTATACAAAATAATTTCTGATGAAGATGGAATAATACATATCTCCTAAGCCAAGCAATAAGCATTTTTTAAGCATCTCCTTTGTTCCAGGCAGTCTATCAGCAGGAACAAAAAGCAGTCAGGTAGTGCAGTAGATAGAGCCCTGAGTTCATATTTGGCCTCAGATACTCACTCGCTGTGTGACTTTGGGCAGGTCCCTTAACTAATGTCAGCCTCAGTTTGCTCAACTGTAAAACAGGGATAATAATAACACTTACCTTGCAGAGTTGTGCATAAAAATCAAGTGAAATATTTGTGAAGTGTTTAGCCCAGTGCCTGGCATATAGTAGGTGCTTAATAAATGCTTCTTCCTCCCCACCCACCCATCATCATGTATACAATCTCCTTTCTTTCCTTTGCAGAAGTTAGAGGGTCCCTCTGGGTGTAGATCTTTGTATACACTATCAGATTTTTAAAAATCAGTCTGGTTCTTTTTTTCTGTCTCTTCTTTCTCCTTTTCTTCATTCAAAAGGAATTCTTTATGAGAAAAGATGGGTCTCTGGTAGAGGAGGAGAGAATCTGGGATACAAGAGGAAATATACGTGATCTGAAAAGAAAAGATATCAATAATAAAATTATGTTTTAAGAGGAAGGGGAGTCATATGGACCCAATGGAAGGGCAGAGTAGGATGAGATGAGGACTTGGGTGGGAGGAGAATAGAGCAGTTAGGAGTGGGTTCAAGGAAGCACAGAGGGGTGGCCAGGGAAGGGGGCTTCCCTCTAAGCCTCTGAAAACACAGAATTAGAGGCCTTCATAGTGGAGCCATAGGGCAGTAGGTTGTCATCCCCTCCCCAAAAGCCATGTTAATCTTGATTTGATTATCAATCCTTGAGCAAGAGATGGAGAGCCTTGTAAAAAATCCAGGGAGACGCGGAGTCCTTGGGGCCAGCTTGCTTCCTCAGCATCCTGCATGAAGGAGGCGGAAAAGGCAGCCCATGCTGAAACAGGACAGCAGCAGAGGGGAAACGGGGCCCTGGAGGATCTCCGTGTTTGGGAGGTTGGACGGCAGCATGGTTAGAGGATGGGCTTTCAAGTGGAGGACCTTCCGATCCTACCTTGGCATTGTGTGAAGTGTTGGGGATACAGAGAGAAAGGCCAAAGCAGCATCCCTGCCAGGGACTCTGCAACTCACTAAGGATGCTGAGGCCAAACGAAATGGTCCCTTCCCTCATCAGCAGCACGGCAGAGAGGAAGGAGCTCTGAGTGCGAGTCACGTCTGATACTTATGTCCTTTGTGGCATTGGGAGAAATATCCCATTGCTTTAGGCCTCAGTTTCCTCATCTGTAAAATGAGAGGTTTAGACTAGAAGGCCTCTGAGGTGTGGTCCAGTTCCAGATTTATGACCCTGTGGACTTCCAGCCGTAAAACCCATGAGCCCCCATCAATAGGAAGACAGACCAAAGAGCCGCAGGACAGATGCTCCCATGGATAAGGACGGAAGAGGCCTTCCATAGGCTGGGAATTCTGGTGCCTGGGGCAAAAGCCCTTGGTTCAGGTTGGAGATAGGGAAAGGAGACTTCTGTAAGACCAGACCTGGGCTTGATGAAGGTAGACTAAGAGACAGAGGCCAGAGTACATGAATGTGGCAGAAGTTACGATTGAAAAGAAGACTCTAAGCAGACAATAAATTTATTAGAGAGGAGGCAGGATTACCTGGAGGTCCCTTTCTAGACTGTGAGCTCCATCATGCCAGATTTTTGCCTTTCCTTGTAGGCCTGATGCTTTGAAAGACCTTAATAAGGACAAATATTAGGGGTTTGAGTACTACCTGGTCATCTTGAGATTTGTGGATTAGAGACACAAATATTCGCCTATCAGGGCCCCAGAAATGCATACTCAGGGGTGAGAGGGGGAGGCTAGCCTCTCTGAACCACAAATTCCAGGATGCTAGTCAGTTCTCAGGCCCCTGTTTTGAGTTTGTAGACCTCTGTTGCTGAAACAGCAAAG
The DNA here is from genome assembly GCF_016433145.1 of Gracilinanus agilis. Classification (NCBI taxonomy): domain Eukaryota; kingdom Metazoa; phylum Chordata; class Mammalia; order Didelphimorphia; family Didelphidae; genus Gracilinanus; species Gracilinanus agilis. The sequence continues at coordinate 496,090,324 of NC_058133.1, read as the reverse complement.
GCAGTTCCTGAATCCATGGATGCCCATCCCTGAGGGAACCATTTATATCTGGTCTGCACTTATTATGTCTGCAAGGATGAGATATGGGGCGATTCGGAGCCTCCCAGGGCAGGCCATTAAGTTTCCTTGACAATCCAGAAGTATAGTCGCCTCCAAAGAGTTCTTGGGCAGCTGGAGGTGAATGATTCCTTGACCTGAATGCAAATACCCTGTGACCATGAGTATAGAGCCAAGCCAGAAGGGCTCCTCCTGGCTGAGCCAGAGACATGCCAAAGAGTTGGGGAAGACACATGCATTTCCCATGCTTTACAGCCCATTGAACCTAGATACGAGACCTCAACTGATCGGGCTTTTAAACCCCATTTCTGTGTGTTAAGAAAAAAAGAACTAGATTTGGAGTCAGAGGACCCGGGTTCAAATCTGGATTTTGTAACTTATATGCTCTCATTTCTCTTGTGACCTCAGCTTCCTCATTAATAAACATTTGCTCGTGCTAATAAAATAATTGAGATATTTGGTCTCTGATGTCCCTTCCAGCTCTATGAAGAGAGAGCAATACATTTTGAATCATTTGCCACAAAGATGGAAAATAAAACAATTTCCAAGTAGCACTTAACCTCCTCCCCCACCCTGCCACAAGTACTTGAATCATCTGAATTTTCTCTTTTTTCCCCTTAAATTAGGAATTCTAGGTCTAGTTTGTTTTTGAGGAATGTTGATAAAGGTTTAAGAAGTGATCCACCTACTCTTTGGTTTCAGAACTGACACTCTGTATCAATTCTAAGATGGAAGGTAAAGGTTTAAAATAAAATAAAATAAGGAGGTAGCTAGGCCGTTCAGTGGCTAGAGTGCCAGGTCTGGAGATGGGAGCTCCTGGGTTCAAATCTGACCTCAGACACTTCCTAGCTATGTGAACATGAGCAAGTCACTTATCCCCATCATCTAGCCCTTACCACTCTTCTGCATTGGAATTGATATCTAGTATTGATGTTAAGATAAGTTAGGAATTAAAAAAAAGATGCATCCAAAATAATAACCTCATGAACGTCCCCACATCATCTCTAGATTATAGGCTGTGGCTCCTGAGTCCAGCTGGTCTAGAGGAGGCAGGATGGGGATTCGAATTCAGTAGGTGGGCATGGGGGATGGAGAGTAAAGAGAAATAACCCATATCAATTCTATCTGTAAAGCATTACTCTCAGACACTTTTCATCCAATAGGTGAGATTCTCTTGTAATTCATAGTTTTAAATTAGAAGTGTCTGTCTCTCTTTCTGTCTCTGGGTCTCTCTCTTTCTGTCTCTGTCTCTGTCTTTCTCTGTCTCTGCTTTTCTCTCTCTCTCCATTTCTCTCTCTCTCTCTCCCTCCCTCAATCCTTCCTTCCTCCCTCCCTCAATCCTTCCTTCTTCCCTCCCTTCCTCCCTCCCTCCCTCCCTCCTTCC
>NC_058133.1:496072307-496088581 GCF_016433145.1 Gracilinanus agilis | reverse complement strand
TCTCTCTCTCTCTCTCTCTCTCTCTCTCTCTCTCTCTCTCTCTCTCTCTCTCTCTCTCTCTCTCTCTCTCTTGCCTTTGTATTTTTGCTTCTCTGTAGCTTTGGGCCCATTGCCAGCCTATTTCCCTACATTCTTTGGCTTTTTGTCCTCACTCTCCAAGTCCAAAGAAATTCCCTGTACACTCGCAGTTATCAAATTGTTTCTCCCCAATCCATTCAGTGGCATTTTGGAATATATCATTGGTCTTACAGCAAGGGAACTAGGGAGATGAACAACTGAGAGCTTTAGTTTCTGTTTATGGCAAATCAGGAATGGTAACAGATGGTCGCTATTGAGAGTGTAAGTTTTGTGAGTATTCCCATGATCATAGGGAAGGGTTGTTTTTTTAATTGCTATTTCCACCAAGAATCATAGAAGGTTGTTGTACAAAGTGAGCTCAGAGGCTGTCAAGTCTGCTCTCTCATTTTATAGATGATACTGAGGCTGAAGAAAGGAAATGACTCAACCAGGTTGGCACAGATAGTGAGCATCAGGACTCAAACTCAGATCGCCTGATTCTAAATCCAGAATCCTTTCCAATGGACCATGCTCACGTGGCATCTGGAGATAATTATCTGAGGATGGCTAAGGTGGGGCAATGGGTAGAGCACAGGGCCTGGTGTCAGGAATATCCAAGTTCAAATCTTGTCCTTAAACGTTTACTACCAGTGTGACCCTGGGCAAGTCACTTAATCACTGCCTGCCTCGGTTTCCCCATCTGCAAAATGGGAATGATAATAGCACCTTCTTCTCAGGGTTGTGAGGATCATAGGACATAATAATTGTAAAATACTTAGCATATCATAAGCATTCTATAAACATTCTCATCATCATCATTATCAATTATTATTATTTTATGGAAGACTAGAACACTAGACCTAGAGTCAGAAAGACCTGAGTCCAAATCCAGCCTTAGATACTAGCTATGTGATCTTGGGCAAGTCATTTAACCCTTGACTGCCATAGTTTCCTTGACTATAAAATGGGGATAATAATACCACCTGCCTGCTAAGGTTGTTTTGAGGATAGAATGAGATAATCATTGTAAACAACTTAGCACTGTGCTTGGCACATATAAGTGTAATATAAATGTTAGCTTTTATTATTATTGTTATTATTATTATATGGTACAGTAGATAGAGTGAAAAGTCTAGAGCCAGAAAGATGAGTTCAAATCTAGCCTAAGACACTTAGCTTTGTGATCTTGGGCAAGTCACTTAACCCTCTTTTTCTCAGTTCCCTCAACTATAAAATGGGGACCCTAAGAGCACTTACTTCCATGGGCAAGTCACTTAATCTCTGCCTGCCTCAGTTTCCTCATCTGTAAAAGTTGGGATGATAATAAGATCTGCCTCCCAGGAATGTGGTGAGGATCAAATGAGATCTCTGTAAAGTGCTTGGCACATAGTAGATCACTTAATAAATGCCCTTCTCCTTCCTCTCTTCCTTCTCACGGTGGAGTTGCTATCGTTCCCATCCCAGAGCTCCAGCCTCCGAGGTCAGTTTTCCACATTTTTTGCCTGTGCAGATGCTCCATTTGAGTTGCTGACTGTGGAGAAGAGAACACACACACACACACACACACACACACACACACATACATACATGAAAAGCCCCCGGGGCCAAGGATATCTTGGCATCTGTCTGCTCTGGATTGAAGTCAGCCACCGAAAAAAGCCAAAGCCTTCGAATGATGTCTGAGGAGATAAAGTAGTAAAATGGAGAGATCCTTTTCCATACAAAATATTCCATGATACCATTATTCCGTGCGGCATCCAAGACTCAGAGTGACCTGGGGCCACGTCTTGCTTGTGACCCCGACTTTCTCCGTGGCCACCCCTCTAAGGACATTTTCCTCATCTGTAAAAGAAGGATAAAATTTAAAATACTCTTTATCACAGGGTAAAAAATGATCCCCACCAATGCACAGCATTTCTTCTTTTAGCCGTAAACTGGGATAGTTTCCTGGGCCACGGAAACACAAAGCAACGTGTGTGTATGTTAAAGGTGGGACTTGAATAATAACCACCATAACAGCAGGCATTTAGGCTTTGCAAAAGCACTTTACGTTTGTCATCTCATTAGATATTTCTAGGAGGTAGCTATTGTTATTCCCATTTTACAGATGGGTAAACTGAAATTGACAGCGACTTGCCCCGTGGTAGGAATCCAAGGTAGGACTTGAAACTCCCATCCCCCGACTCCATGGCCAATCCCCTCTTTCCATGGTGCCGCCTTTCCTTGAGACAAGGAGCCGATGACTGCAGATTGACTAGCGGACGAGAGCCGTGTTCTGTGACCTACCAGACCTTCCACACGTGTTTCTGTCCTGGCTCAGGATGGGCAGAGCACTCAAGTTCAAGTAATGGGCAGCTCTGTATGCCGTTCACATTAGAAGGGAGTCAGAGGATGAGCAGCTTAACATTCAGTTTGGAAGACGGCCTCCTGCATACATGATGCCTTTGCAGATTCATTCGGAGCCTTGGCAGGTACCTGCCCTTCCTCTCACCTTGGAGAGAAGGATTAGCAAATGCATCAGGTTGGAGATCCAGAGGCTGTTTTTTTTTTTCTTTTTAGGAAGATGATGCTTAAATAATCATTTTAAAATTTAATCTAATAATTTAATTAATTATTCTAATTACTTTAATTTATTTAATAATTTGATTTATTTAATAATTTAATAATCATAGTCTCCGTAAGGTCTGCCAAGCCCCCTGCGTCTGTTGTCTCCCTGGAGCCGAGAGGTAGCTATTTTAATACGCCTTTGCTTTGGGAGTGGAGAGAGAGCCGTCGAATCAGGAACACTCATCACTATGAGAGGTCCTGGATCTTAGTGGAAAGAGAGTAACCTTTGGAGTCAAGAAGACCCTGGTTCAAATTCTGGGATGGAGAGAAGGGAGGAGAGGGGAGTTCCAGCCTCCATCTACATCTCTCGCTATATTCAGGGCTAAAAAAAAGTCCAAGAGACAGAAAGGACCTCAGCTATGTTTTTATAGACCACAGAGGAGGCAGCTCTTGATAACGAGTGACCACCAATGGCCAGTCATCTTGGAGGCAGCCCTCGCCATTGGGAACCAAGCAGAAGAGCTCCCCATGTCCTCTTAGCAGGGTCTCTGCCTTCATGGGACGTGTCCATCTCAGTTGGGTCAGAGCGTTTGTGAAAGTGATCAGGAGCTCCCTCCATCAGTCCCCCTTCGGACCTTCATGACAGTCCCTTCCAGGCATCTTTACATTGTGCAGATTGTTTTCCCCTCCCTACAATCCCCCCCTAAAAACCAATTCACACTTCCCAGAGACAGGGAGGTGGATCTTCCTCTACCTCCTTCCTTCCCGTTTTAAAACAGAAGACGCTTATCTAAACCGAGAGCTCGCTTCTTTTTTCTAGGACAGAAATAATTCCACAAAGGAGGTCAGAGATAATTCATTCTCTCCTCCACCACTCCCACACCAAAAAGTGTAGGAGTCCAATTAGCGGATCACACTGCTGCTTTTTTACACTCACATCCAAGTGATATCGGAGGGGCATCCGGTCTTGTTCCAGGGCTCTGCACAGGAGCTAATTCTGAGTAATATATGCTCTCCCTCCTGTTTCCTGGAATTGCTAACCAACTGCCTTCAAGGCTCAGCTAAGTCCCACATCAAGCTCTTACAATCCCCCTTCCCACATCCTGCTATGAATCCTCCCCTCTCCCTCCTACAAATGATTTTGCATATAATTTGTGTATGTTTTTATTGATCGGTGTACATGTTTCCCTCGCAGTAGAATGGATACTTCCTGAAGGCAGAAACAGCTTCAGTTTTATCTCTGTATCTCCAGCATACAGCCCGGAGCCTTGAACATAGCCTTGAACTTAATAAATGGTTACCAAATTAAATCAACAAACTTTTATTTAAAAAAAGAACTTGAGCTATCTTTTACTTGACATTACCTGAATTTCCCCTTCGATCGCATTCCATCCACTCTGCCAGAGAGCCATCCATCCCTTCTGGAATGATTTTCATTGATATTTAATTAATTAATAATTCTGGAATCATTTTTAAATTTTCATGAAGTGCTTACTCTGTACCAGTTCCGGAAACAGAACAAATGGAGAGAGATTAAAAGACGATGGATATATAGTTAGAAGGAACCTTAGAGGTCATTTCATCTAAATTGGTGATTCCCAAAGTGGGCGCCACCGCCCCCTTGTGGGTATTGCAGTGATAGCCACAGGTCCATTTATCTTTCCTATTAATTGCTATTAAAATTTTAAAAAATTCATTTCCAGGGGGCTAAGTAATATTTTTTTCTGGAAAGGGGGCAGGAGGCCAAAAAAGTTTGGGAACCACTGATGTAAATGAAAGATTTCACAGATGAAGAAACTGAGGCCACAGAGATTGAGTTGCCCAGGGGCATAGTGATTCAGTGGCAAAGGATTTGGTTCTTTCCATGAAATCACACTGTCTCTCACATCGTCAGAGAAGGGAAAACCACAGAAAACCTCATCCCTCTGTGGTAGCTAAGTAAAGGCTCCCATCCCCTCCCTCATTGGTTTATTAAAGGCTCCCGGAATTGCGGATAGATGATCCAAAGTCGGCTTGAGCTGGTAGAAGATATAAATCCCGGCTGCCAGGAGCTGCTCACCTCGTCTTCCCCTCCAGCCCCTCTGCTTCTCACTACTTTATTCGCCGGCTGATCTTCCCCCTGGCTCTGTGACTTTTCTCTTGCCCTACATTCTTGGAGGGTAGGTCTTCAATTCTCTTCTCAGCCTACACTCCTTTTGCTTTATTCATGAATATTTGCCATCTGTACCGCTCTCTAAAAATATCTCTATTCAAGATGCACTTGGTGAACTGGGCAAATCAAAGGAGATCAGACATTCTGGGAGGGAAGACTTCCACGTTCTCTGTATCGGCAAACAGACCAACCAACCCCGTCCTCTCACTTAGCCAAAGCCCCCAAACAAGACGTGAGCCTTAACTCCGCACTCGCACGCCCCGCAGCCAATCTGCTGCCAAGTCCCGCTGAGTCCATCGCTCTTTCCCTCCCATCTATCTTCCCTTCTTTGCCACCACTCTCTTCTCCGTATGGCTGCTGGTTCACCTCCCTGCCTCCTCTGTCGGGCTCTCCCAGTGATCTTCCTGAAGAAATCGGGGCTGACCTCGACGCCCCTTAATTCAGTCAACTCCAGTGAGTCCCCCTGGCTCAAAGAGAAACCCCTTGGCTTGGTTTTTAATGCCCTTACTGGCCCCCTCCAACTTTCCAGTCTTCTCACCGATTGCTAGATTGGCAGCCCGGAATGAATGAGGTTGAAAAACACGCCAATAACCCCATTGGAGAGGTTTGGGCGATTCAGGGAGATTCATCGCTTCTAGAGGAGTGTATCCGCAGGAGCGTCTGGATGAGGACGGTCCACGGAAGAGGCGACCCCTGAGATAACGTCAAACCTTGCAGGAGCTTCTTCAACAGGTAGAAATGTGGAAGTCCTGCCTAGGGACCAGGAGATCTGGGGGCTCTCCTATGAACGTCAGTGAAGATGGCTTGGTGGGTCATCTGGATTCATGGTTTCAGAGGAAATAAGAAAATATTTAAAGCCTCAGAAGCCACATAGGCCAGCCTCCTCATTTTACAGATGAGGAAATCGAGGCCCAGAGAGAATTCACCTTGTCTAGGATCACAGAAGATGTAAACAGGTGGCAACGAGAAGATACAGTGGGGATAGAGCACTGCATCTGGAGTCAGAAAGACCTGAGTTCAAATCCTGTTTTAAACACTTGTCCAAGCTCACATAGCTGGGGAGTGTCTAAGGCTAGATTTGAATCCAGGACCTCCAGTTTTTAAGCCTGACTCTCTATCCACTGTACCACCTAGTTGTCCCTAACCGATATCTTTTTTTTAAGATCCCCTCCCCAGATTATCCATTGATATTTTGCAATTCATGTTCTCTCCCTCCCTCCCTTCTACCCCTCTCCCTTTCCAAGATGACAGGGAATATAATATAGGTTGTACATGTTCCTGTATCTTCTTTTTTTAAACCCTTACATTCTATCTTAGAATAAATACTATGTATTGATTCTAAAGCAGAAGAGCAGTAAGGACTAAGGAATAGAGGTTAAGTGACTTGTCCAGGGTCACACAGCTAGGAAGTGTTTGAGGCCAGATTTGAACCCAGGAGCCACCTAACTGTTCCCTGTCCCAGACACCTTTTTAATAACCTTTCTTTATTGCTTCCCACAACCAAATAATGGAAAAAACCAATGAACTTAGAATTTGAGGAATTGGGTTTAAATCTTGTCTTTTTCACTTAGTCATTTGTATGGTTTTAGGCAACCCAGCATCTGTGCGCCTCAATTTCCTCATCCAGAAGGGGGTTGGATGAGATGACCTCTTAGGGCACCTGTTAGCTCTATATCTCCGAATTCTGCAGTTATTCAGCATTTCTTTTTTTGTTCCCCAAACTAACAATAACAACAGCTTATAAGATGACATTTTCAAAGCCAAGGTCAATCCCGGAGGCTCCTTCAAATCTCAGGCTGAACATCGAAGGAGAACACACCACGCTTGAACTAGCTATTCTAGAGAGGTTACGGAATAGGCAGTGAACCAGAAAACGTGTCTTGACAATAAAAAAAAAAAAGAAAAATGAAAAGAAATCTCTTTCCCTGCAGTCTAGGGCTGACATTTACTAGGTACTCGGCCGTCCTCTCTTGGCTGCCATTTTCTTTTTGGCCTTGTCTAATTGAGATCTTGGAAAGAAAATGAGCTAGACTGGGAAGTCTTCTTGAAGGCTTTATCCATAGTTTTGTTTGTGGCTCCGAAATAAATGAAGCATCTGTGATTGTTCTTGAACTATAAGGTAGGGAGTTCCTGACCCTGACCTCTCGCATGATTTGTGCATGATCCTGCCAGCCCTGGGTCACTGTTGGCTAGCTTGAAAGCTGGCAGAAATGCCTTGAGGTTCTCCTTTCCTGAATAATAGCAAGATTAAGTTGGATTTAGCCCAGAAAGAAGGAAATCTCTAACAAAAAATATTATTAAAATAAATGAATCAAATCAAGTTAAATGGGATTCTAGTAAGAAAAATTAAAATATATATATATATATATGTATATATATACATATATATATATATATAATATGCAAGGCTCTGTCACTGAATGCTGACTAATAATGTCCACAATAAGGAAAATCACTTAGTAAATTTGCAGCATTATTATTCTGTTTACACTGATATTTTCAAGGGTGGATATGTGAGGGAGGTCGAGGTCCAAAGAGTTGATCGTTAAATATGTGAATTAGACCTGACTTCCAAGTATGGAAAGGAAAATCTGTGCAAATCAGATACATTTCTGATCTCTACCCCCTCTTTGGTTTGCTGATGATCATTTGTTGTTATAATTAGGACAGAAACATATACTTAAACATTGGGCTTTACAAATATGAGGCAATAGAAGCAGGCTGAATTTGCTCAGTATTCTTCCATGCAACATATAGTTGACATTTTGCCCTTAGCACATATGTGTGCACATTATGGGTATGCACAGGTTTCACGATAGATTGTTTATTGAGCTCTTACTGTTTGCCAGGCATTGTGTAAGTGCGGGGGATATGAATACAAACAAGTGTGGTAGCCCCCGCCCTTAAAGATGCTTACTGTCTAATGGGGGAAGACAAAGTACAAAAGGATGCTGGAAGGAGGAAAGGGAGAAAGCTTCTACCAATGAGGCAATGCAGAAGGTGGGGAGAAGGAAGAAGAGTCTGGAAAGTTTAGGCATGAGGGAGGTGAAGCATGACTGGTGTCTTCCCTAAAATGGTGATCCTAGAGATGGAGTCACCAGTCAGGGGAGGGAGGTTTCATGAAAGAGGGTCCTCTACTGTGGCAAGTGAGGAGGAGGAGGAGAAAGAGGAAGAGGAAAAGAAAGAGGAGATGGAAGAGGAAAGGAAAGAATAGGAGGAAGAAGAGAAGAAAAAGAAGGAATAGAGGGAGGAGGAAGAAAAGAGAAGGAGGAAGAGGGAAAAGAAGAGGAGGAGGATTAGAGGAAGAGAAAGTAATGGATGAGGAGAAGGAATAGGAGGAGGAGAGAGAGGAGGAGGAAGAAGAAAAGGAAGAGAAGGAGAAAGAGGAAGAAAAAGAGTAGAAGGAAGAGGAGGAGGAAGAAGAGAAATAAGAGGAGGGATAGAAAAAGAAGGGATAGGAGGAGGAAGAGGAAGGGGAGGAAAACAAAGAGAAAGAGGAGGTAGAGAAGTCTATAGAGAGAGTGTGTTCAAAACTTGTCCATAAGCTTTATTAACTGGTATATTTATCTGTAATGAAAAGAATGAAGCTGAAGGAAGCCAGTATTCAAAAGGCTCACAAATGGATCCTATAAAAATTTAGAATGATGAACACACATGCCTGCATTTCCACATTTCTTCTTCCTTCTATCCATCTTCCAAATTCCTTCTGCCTCAAAACTTATTACAGACTCATATGTTGCTGGTTCTATTTCAAATTAATGTTTCCAATTTCTTTGCACCTCAATAATATTTTCCATTTTTTTCTTATGGAAATTTTAGACGTGGGTCTTCCATTTTGCACAAATCTCTCTGATGTATTGATTTAGCTAGATTACTCATATGTTCAAAATTTTTCCATGGCTCCCTATTTTGATTACCAAAATAAAACGATTACCTTTTGCTTCTCATATCCCCAGTGCTTAGCACAGAGCCTGGCACATAGTAGGCACTTAATAAATGTTTATTGATTGATGATTATTCTCAGAGGTCACCCTTTCCAATCTCCCTCTCAAGAATGAATTCCCTCTAAGATTTAGTTAGACAAACATCAAGTCCAAGCCCCTCATTTTACAGAGGAAGAAACTGAGATTCAAGGAGGAGGAGGAAAAAAATGTTTATTTCTTGTCACCTTGGGCAAGCATAGAATCAGTCATAGTGATATTTTTAAGGCTCCCTCACCCATTGAACTCCAAACACATGCACACTCACACACATATTTGTACTAGCAAGAGAGTCAGCTGCCTAAGGAACACAGAGAGACCAAGAACACTTGTTCATATAGGTGAGCAGCCAATTCATTTATTAAATTCAAAAGAGACAAATACTCCATTGCAGAAAGCCCTGCAGAATAAGCTACTGCTTATCTCCCCCACCAGAGTCCTTCAATTAAGCATTCATGGTATTGTCACAAGGCATTCCTTGGGAATTGATGGGTAATAGATTTAATGTTGTCTGGTTGTATTCCAAGTCCCCTTGAGGATGGGCATCCCTTACCCACTGGTCCTTTTCTCTTCCTGCTTTTAAATAAACTCAATTGAGTTTCCTGGGTAGGGGCCCTAGAGGACATCTTAGAATTGGTTTACTTTGAACAAGACACAAAAGGTAGAACAAAATGTCTTTTATGCTTCACATCTGAGCTGTGTTTTCACTAGATTTAGGAGAATCTGTGGTTTCTGTTGCACGTGGATTTCCCAATATAGAAACTCCCTGTTGGTGTAGACCAGAAGCTCCTCTGTGATTGCCACAGAGGGACATTGAGTTGCTTAACTTGGCCATGTTCACACAACTAGCATATATCAGAGGTAGGATTTGAACCCATATCTTTTTTACTCCAAGACTTTACTCTTCCAATGCTCCCTCTCATTTATTTGGTGAACCAACTCGAATTCCACTTCCATGAGGAAACTGGAGCAGCATTGCAACTGGGACCTTATCTTGACTTTACACCTCAGGGGCACTATGACACTAGAAAGATCCCTTTCCTTCTTTGAGACTCAAAATCTCTAAAATAGATTAGATCATATGAGGTGGGTGGACATACACAGGTTTAAGGTAAAGGGCTTGAGCAAAATCTTTTGGGCGTCAAATGAGAAAAAGAAGGCAGGAGTGGCAATTATGATTCCTGACAAAGCCAAAGTAAAAATAGATATGATTAAAATAGATTAGATCCTCTCAATCCCCAAACTAGGGATAAGAATCCCAGCAGTGCTTTTCTTGTAGAGTTCTTTTTTTTTTTAACTTGAAATTTTTTATTTAAATAATTAATTTAGAATTATTTTTCCATGGTTCCATGATTCGTGTTCTTTCCCTCCCCTCCTCTTCCCCTCTCCCTCACCATAGCCAACGAGCAATTCCACTGGGTTTTCCATGTGTCATTGATCCAGACTTATTTCCATATTATTAATAGTTGCATTAGGGTGATCACTCAGAGTCTACATCCCCAATCATATCCCCATTGGCCCATGTCTCATAGAGTTCTAAGGAAGCTCAGATGAGATGAGGGTTGAGAAAGTGCTTTATAAAGTGTCTTCCCCCTGTAAGGACTGTTCTGAAGCTCGTTTTATGATCTGTTCAGGCCTGATGCCATCATCCAGTTATGAAAACAACCAAGCTAACCCCCACAAACCATTCCTACTTCAAGCATATAGTCATTTGGGTCCCTGGAGGGTTTTTTTGTCAAGCATCTGCTCTAGGAAAAGGGATGAGGCACGAAGTCCTTGATCTCATGGCTACAGTTTTCTTTTATCTATTCATTAAGAAGACAGATATAACTCCTGGGCCAAGACTTACTAGCATTCTCTAATGATTTGGATTTTAGTTGGTATACACTGACCATGGCCGCTATCCACGCCTCCACCTTCCAAGCAATTTAATTGGTAAAATAGATGCTTTTAATTTTTTTCATAGTTGGCTCATTTGATCTGTGCTGTACCCCTGACACCATGGCTGCATGCTCCACAAGACAGACTATTATGATAGCTGGGTCAGGGAATGCCTTAATCCATTCATGCAACTTATTTTCCCCCCTCCAAAACAACTGCCAGGACAGCTAGTCCCTTTGTGCACATTCGTGTCACAGCTAAAGACCAAAAAAATGTTCACATCCCTAGAGAATATTTAGTAGTGTCATTCATTATCTTTTTCCTTTTAAAAATTAAAAATTTAATTAAAATAATATTTTGTCTTTTTTTGAGTCCTTCTTTTTCTATGTTGGTCAACAAATCTATGTTAAGTATTTGATGCATCTTTGATTAAAATGTAGCAGATCCCAATCAACACTGGAAACACTTGCTACTTCAGGTTTAGGAGAAATAATCACAATTATACATGTATGGCTCAAGCCCCCATTCTAAATCTTAAACCAGTCAAGATATTTAAATGAAATGCTTAAAAATGAAACGCTTAGAAATAAGAAGGGAAAACTAAAGTTTTATAAATACGGGGGTGGGGGGGGAATTTAAACATTTAAGAATAAGAAGGAGAAAATTGAGCAGAAGAATTATTGTTCAGCCTTCATGTACAATCTTCGATGAATTTACATGGTTGTACATATAGGTGTGGGTGCTGTCTGTCTTACTTATGGCTCCTACCTCTTCATAGTTGGGTCTTGGTAGCTCCACGAAAACTATGCCTCAGATAACTTCTTCCAACAAGGGGTGCTGCTTGTTCCCCCTTGTAGAGCTAGTTCCCAGGCATGCTTGCTCAGTTGAAATGGCAGCTTGCTCCATTTCAGTCCCCTGTGCCCCAGAGCTCAGAATTATACCCTTTCTTCTTAGTATCTCAGGAATATTCCAAGATTGCTGAGGTCTGCCAATAGTAGCATGATCTCACCGTTTCCAACCCTAAAAAAATATGCCCTCATTCAAGGATAAGTCTCATAGGATTCCAGTCAAGGAAACTCTAACTGGGTCATCTTTGAGATTAAGGCAATAGAATAGATAATATAATTTCTCTAATGTCAGGCCACCCTCATTACAAGAAGCCCTTTGAGTAAATGAAAAATATCAGTCCCATTTCTGGTGAATGTTCACATCGTAGAAGAATATTTAACAGTTTCATTCATAGTCTTTTTCTGGAAAGCAAGAGGAGAGTTCTCATGGGATTTCATGATGAAATCATGGCTAGTAAGTGGCATGGAGATCTGAGCCCTACCAAGACACAGAAGAATGTCTCCCATTGGGGAGGAGCTAGATATAATCTGTGTAGAGAAAGCTTGGTGAAGAAACACTCAGGGAGTGACCTAGAGGATTGCCTACAGCAGGTGTCAAACGCCCAGCCTACTGGCCCAAAGTGGCCCACAGCACTCTCTAGTGTGGTCTGAAAATGTGGTTAAAATATAATTGGGAAATAGTTAACAAAATAAAAAAATACAGTGAAGAATTAGAAAATCTTATACCCCTGAACTACATTACCCAGGATCCCTTTTCTTTCATCCAAGTTGCATGCTTACCTTGTATTGTATAGATAAGTTCTATAATTCCTCCCTCTTACTCTTCTTCTCCTGTGTGCACTGTCTGGAAAGTTTGTCTTTACTCTAACTTTTTATTTTAGTTATTATTAATAAATATTATTAAATATAATGCTTAGAGATATTGAATATTAATTTTAATTCTCACAACAGTAAAATATAGATAATACTAATATGTGGTTTTCTAAGTCAATAGGAAGTCTATAAGAATTCTTATACATGATTAAGTGGTTCTATTCCTATTTGAGTTTCACTACACTGATTTAAATCCCTTAGAAGTTATTTGACTTGCCTTGGGCCATATGTGTCAAACAGGACTTGAACTCAGGTCTTCCTGACTTTGGGGACAAGGGAAAAAATTTTTAATGGCCTTGAAAATAGAAATCATTATGTGCATCTTTATTCAATGACTACTGTGTGTAAAGGTTTTTAGCTCCTTTTAGAGATTTAATGATGAATAAACATAAGATTTGCTCATATAATTCTCTTTATCATTTTTTCCACTTTCTAAAATATTAAATGATCAGCAGAACAGGGAAAGAAATTGTCATGTTGGGAGAAGCTAGATGGGTCAGTGGATTAAAAGCCAGGCCTAGAGATGAGAGGTCCTGGGCTCAAATCTGGCCTCAGACATTAACTAGCTGTGTGACCCTGGGCAAGTCATTTATGTCCCATTGCCTAGCTCTTATTGCTCATCTGCCTTGCAAGTAATACCCTGTATTTATTCTAAGATGGAAGGTAAGGGTTTAAAAAAAAAGAAATTGTCAACTTCTTCGCTTTTATTAGAGAGAGATCTTCAGCAGACATCTGAGTGGTTAAAATTCCCCATTAAAATGGTCACTTTTCTTGGGCCAAATTTCGTTGATGTAAAGAAGTCATCGTCCACTTCCTCCCTCTGTCCAGATAGCGCATAATATACTCCCAACATAGTTTTGCTTCTGTTTAGCTCTTCTTTTATTTTTGGACAAATGCTAAGCCATCAGGCTTTCTCCTGTGTAGGTTTGTAGGCTTCTACAAAGCTCTTCATATGCAATGCTAATGTGCCGAGCATTGAGTATAATCTACTTTTTTGGAATAAGGAATAGCAACAACTACAGTATTCTAGGAATGAGTTGAATCCCACCCAGTCTCAGGGATGCCAAAGGTCATACTTGCCTTCTTGTTGTAAGAAACTGGAACAGATAGTATGTGTTGGAGAAAGGCAAACCTCATTCTTGTTTTCAAAAAAGGAGAAAAAGGTACCTTTCAAACTGTAAGCTGGTGAATTTGACATTAATTCCTAGGGGGGAAAATTGCTTGACTGGATTATGAAAGGAGTAGTTTTTGAGCACTTAGAAATGGAAGCAGTTATCATTACAAACCAGCATGGGTTCATTAAGAACAAGTCATGCCAAACTAACCTCATTTCACTTTTTGACAGGATTATTAGTCTGGTAAATCAAGGAAGTGCCATAAACATCATCTCCTTGGTTTTCGGAGAAGCACGTGAGAAAGTTTCTCAAGACAGCATGTTTCCAATAAAAAGAACATTGGGTTTGGCGTCAGAAGGCTTGAGTTGGAATGCAATCTCTGACACTTACTACTTTGCTCTGAACTTAGCACAATGCTTGGCACAGAATGATGCTGTGACTCAGTCTTTTTCAGTCCTGTGTGACTCTTTGTGACCCCATATAGGGTTTCCTTGGCAAAGGTATTGGAATGGTTCATCATTTCTTCTCCAGCTCATTTTATATATGAGACAAACAGGGTAAAGTGACTTGACCAAGGTCACACACCTAGTAAGTGTCTGAGGCCCAGTTTGAACTCAGTTCTTTCTGATTCTAGGCCCAGTGCTCCCTGTACTATGGCACCACCGAGCTGCCTGGCACATAATAGACAATAATTGCTAGTTGACTTAACTCGTGTGACCTTGGGCAAGTCAATTGACTTCTCCTGGGTCTTAGTTTTCTTCTCAGTAAAATAAGGAAGTTAGACTAGAAGGTATCCTTTAAGGTCCACTCCAAGTCTAATTCTAGTCTATGATGACAAAATACTTGTAGGCAAGATGGAGAGATTTGGATCAGATGATATTTGAATTAGGTGGGTTTAGAATTTGTTGACTGACTACAACAAATGTTGATTCATGAATCACCCTGGAGTGTGTGGGGAGAGTCTTTATTGGAATGCCACAGGGTTCTGTCCTTGACCCTGTTTTGTTCAATATAAATCCATAGCTTGGGCAGTTAGGTGGTTCAGTGGATTGAAAGCCAAGTCTAGAAATTGGGGCCAGGGTTGTCTTGAGTTTAAGTTTGGCCTCAGATACTTCCTGGCTGTGTGACTCTGGGCAAGTCACTTAACCCCCATTGCCTTGCCCTTATCACCCTTCTGCCTTGGAACTAATGCCTAGTGTTGGTTGTAAGACAGACAAAGGATTTTTAAAACAAAATCTATTTGAGGAAATGAAATTTCAGGGAGTCTATTCCAGTGAGCTGAGGGGTTTCATCATATCCTCAGGCTCTATGTGTGTGTGTATATTTATATCTAACATAGGTATATATTCAAAAAATCTGTGTTTATTTATATGTATACTTATACATACTACATACTTATGTACATATATGAGTAGATTTTATAGAAACTCATATCTATAACTGTCTGTCTAATCTCCTATGAGAGAGAGAATTCTAGCCTTCTCTTGAGGAGGCGTCTGCCTGGGCACGGTGGGGGTGGAGGTAGGAGAGAAATGAGCTTCCTCCTTGGCCCAGATCTATTCCTTCCCCCTGTCCACTTTGGCCAGAGAATGACCTGCGCTTAATTTTCACTTCCCATCTTCTCATCAGCCTCGTAGCTTCATTTCTGCAGACAGCAGTGGCTGGCAACGCAATGTGTTACACTCGGGAGCCAAGGACAGATTGGACACAGATTAGCTCCGCTTAAGGGGAGCTTCTCAAGTATCCCACAGATGTTAGGAAAGGATTTCCAGCCACTGGGTGCAGTAGTTAACCCTTTTAGCTCTAAGTTTGAGCCCATTTTCCCTTTGGCTATGTTTATAATTATGGGAAAATTTATCACAAAATGGGGGAGGGGGTGTGATACTTTGAAACAATTGCTCTTACAATGTCACCTTAGTAAATAGGTCTCTTTTTAGAAACAAATTAAAGCTGGCTTGCCAAAATGATTCCCAGTTAATCTGGGGTGGGATTAGGGGAGCCCACCATTTGGAGCTAGAGCATGTGGTATTAAAGAATAATTCCTGGGTTGCTCAGTGGATTGAGAGCCAGATTCTAGGTTCGAATATGGCCTTAGATACTTCCTAGCTGTGTGACCCTGGGCAAGTCACGTCACCTCCATTGCCTAGCCTTTACCACTCTTCTGTCTTGGAACCAATACATGGTATTGATTCTAAGGCAGAAGGTAAGGTTAAAAAAATATATCTATCTATCTATCTATCATATAATATATTTAATATATTATAAATATGTACTATATTATAAATATATAATATAAATGTATAAAATTATATAATAAAATATACAATATATTATACAACATATTATCATATAATATATTATGTAATATATTCCTACGATTATATAATGTATAATATATATAATATATGGCATTGATTCTAAGGCAGAAGGTAAGAGTTAAAAATTTATATATCATATATTATATCATATAAATATAATAAATATATACCTATTTAAAATCATATAATAAAAATAGAAAATATATAAAATATATAATATACTTATTATATGATATATGCCACATTATATAATTATATAATTATATATATATATATACACACACACACACACACACACACAAGAATCCATGACTCTTCAGGGATCCCTAGAACCCTGAGGAGAAGATGTAGCCTTAGTGTTCCCAGACTCATCTGTGAGAGTGCAAGTTGGGTTAAAGATATTCTGAGCATATATTGGCAACATGAAAAATGTAAGACTATAGTATAAGTCTTTGGCCTGCCCTAAAGTGGAGCCCCTCTCTGGGGGGAGATAATGCAGGTAC
>NC_058133.1:496065617-496069747 GCF_016433145.1 Gracilinanus agilis | reverse complement strand
AAGGAGGGGAAAGGAGAAGAGGGGAGAGGAGAGGAGAGGAGAGGAGAGGAGAGGAAAGGAGAGGAGAGGAAAAAGGAAAGGAAAGGAGAGGAAAGGAAAGGAAAAAGGAAAGGAAAGATCTGGGATATGGGAACCAGGGGAATAAAAGCATCATTCAGGATAGAGATGGTGCTCAGATGAAATCCTGGGGCATTTGAGATTGGACACTGAAGACACATTTGTTCTACTTTGCAACTGTGCTTAGGTTCTTCCCTGATCTTGGTAGTCAAGAATTTCATCCAATGAGAACCATGAGGTCCTCGATATGACTCTGCCTTAATTGCCTCATCTGAGAAATGACAGATGGACTTGATGGCCTCTAGGGTTCCTCCAAGTGTCAGATCTGTGATCTTAGTATCCTCATTCTCTTAACTGCCCTGTGCCTCAGTTTCCTTATCTGTCAAATTAAGGACTGCATGGTCTCTGACCAAGGATCATAGATTGAGAGATGGAAGAGACCTCAAAGGCACAAATACAGGCAGTTAAGTGGCACCATAGTGCATACAGTGCCAGGTCTGGAGTCAGAAAGACTCATCTTCCTGAGTTCAAAACCAGCCTCAGACACTCATGAGCTGTGTGACCCCCTGGGTAAGTTGATAACCCAGTTTGCTTTAGTTCTCTCATCTGGAAAATGATCTGCAAAAGAAAATGGCAAACCACTCGAGTGTCTCTGCCAAGAAAACTCCAAAAGAGGTCATGATGAGCCAGACATGACTCAACCACCACAAAAAATTTATAACCTGTTTTTGTGGGTCATCGGCTCCTCAGGCAGTCTGGCAAACCTTGAGCGCCCATTCTCAGAATCATGTTTTCAAATAAGTCAAGGAAATGATCCATTTCACTTAGAGGTCACTGACAATAAAGATGTCAGCCCAACCCCATCTCCGTTATGGGTCCTCTGAAATCTACCAGAGACTCTTGGGTTAAGAACCCCTAACTTAAAAAACAAGAGGGATCATTTTATTCTGAACGTCATCATCCAAGAAGGGAGGAACAAACTGAAAATAATAATAGATATTTATAGAGCATTTTCAATTTCGCAAAGTGACTTATACATGCTAACTCATTTGGGACCCAACAGTAGCAACACACGAATACTACCAGTGTTTGTTTTTTCTTCTTGTCATTTCAGTCATTTTTCAGTGATGTCCTTCTCTTTATGGCCTCTTTTGGGGTTTTCTTGGCAAAAATCCTGAAACAGTCTGTCATTTCCTTCTCTAGTTCATTTTATCGATGAGGAAACTGAGGCCAACAGGGGAAAGTGACTTATCCAGGGTCACACAGTTAGTAAGTGTCTGAGGCTGAATTTGAACTCAGGAAGATGAGTCTTCCTGACTCTAGGGCCAGTGCTCTATTCACTATACTATGTAACTGCCTCTTATTTGCTATTAGCTCCCATTTTACAGATGAGGAAACTGAGGCAGAGGAAGATGAAGTGATTTCCCCATGGTCACATAGTTTATGTCAGAGACAGAGTCTGAAAGTCAGCTTTTTCCAAGCCCAAGTCCGGCTCTCTTTCTACTGTGCCAATCAGGCCTCCTAGGTAGGGTTCGTTCCTAACCTGATTTTGTTAACACTGAGCAAAAGAGACTGGCTGTTGGTAGATAAATTTATTTGTGCCAGGTTTCCACTTGTTCCCCTTCACAAATCCCATGGCTGGAGGGGGAGAAAAACAAAATCCAGCATCTATTTCCCAGCTTAGGCTAGAGAAAGTCAAACAATTTGGAACGAAATCACGGGTCAGTTGCCTTAAAAAATGTTTATAAGCTT
This sequence comes from Gracilinanus agilis, assembly GCF_016433145.1. NCBI lineage: Eukaryota > Metazoa > Chordata > Mammalia > Didelphimorphia > Didelphidae > Gracilinanus > Gracilinanus agilis. The sequence goes on along the minus strand of NC_058133.1, from coordinate 496,067,938 downwards.
TTAAGCTTTCAAATGGAAATGGAAAGAAGCTGGAACGCTTCTGAAAGCTCACAGCCCTTTGAGTCTGGATGTTAAAGCCAAAATTTAAAAAAAAAAAAAAAAAAAGAAAGAAAGAAAGTTGCATCAGTAGCGAACAGGCAATCCTCCTTGAAAGGCGTCCCTGGACCGATTTCCCGGCTCTGAGATGTTCCCGTCACTCCACCGACGTGTGCCGACCGCCCTAAGGATTACAGACTCTTTTGGCAGACCCAGAAAAGGGTTGTTTTGCGGGGAAGATATTTCACTCATTCAACAAATTTTTGCAAAGGACCTACTGTGCGCACAGAAACGTGGGAGCTGCCATCATGGGGTTGGGGTCTAAAGCTAGACGAGGAACAATAACTCTTTGTTATGGGGACTTCCTAAACGGCGGGACGTAGGGAAGGGGACAATATTTCGGGGCAGAGCTCGATTTCTGGCACCTGGAGTCTCTTCTCTTACTGATGTAAAAATTATTTGTTCTTTTCTCCACCTGTCATGGTTTCTAAAATCATAGGAACTAAGAGACGTACAGAGACAATGAAGTGGCACAGAGGCTAAAGAATTGGGTTTGGAATCTGGAAGATTCATCTTCTTGAGTTCAAATCCAGCCTCAGACACTTACTAGCTGTGTGACCCTGGGTAAGTCACTTACTTCATCTCTATCTGCTTCAGCTTTTTATCTGTAAAATAGGGATAATGATAGCATCCGCCTCTTAGGACTGTTGTAAGGATAAAATGAGATTTGGGAAAGTGCTTCGTAATCCTTAAAGCACTGTGTAAATGCTATTGCTATTATTCATGATTATTTATAGGGTTTAGGGCATGACTTCTCCAGGAGTTCTACAGAATGTAATAATACCTCTGGCATAGGGAATAGATTTAGCTCTATTGGCTACTAATACTTTAGGGTCAATTTCTTTAGCCATTCATGGAGCTCCTCTGCCAGCAGCCTTCGGATTCAATGGCTCCATTCAATAACCTCCCAGAAGTGCCCTGGCCATCAGCCTTCACTGGGCACTGCAGGAAACCTCTCCAGGGCTCCCACCTGCCCTCTCTCCCACTCTTCCTCCTAGCATTTCCCAAGGATTCTGAATACATGGCCATAGGCAGGAGGCTCCTAATTCCCTGTTCCAGGCTCTCTTGGGCACTTAATGGGGAAGGAGTGTGATTATGGTGGGAAGAGTTGGATTTGAAGTAATAGAAGCCAGGTTCAAATCCTGATCTGCCAATTTGCCGAGTGACCTTGGGCAAGTCCCTCAGTTTTCTCATCTTAAATTTTGGGAGGTCCTTTTCAGCCTCTAAACCCAATGATCCTCTAAAAAATAAAAAAAAAATTAAAATAAAAAATAAATCTGAAGATCCTATGTTCTATCTTGAACTGGCATTTATCTTTTTAGAGGAGTCATATCCTGTCTCCTTAACTAGATTATTAGCTAGCAGAGGGCAGAATTCCCTGACAGATCCAGTAGTGGACCTGGACAGGAAGCTCTTCCTTCACAACCCAATTCAGAGATTAGATATGTGGGCTTGGAAAATCATTTAACCCTATTGGAGCCACAATTTGTTCAGTCATTTCAATTGTGATTCCATTTGGAGATTTTCTTGTCAAAGATCCTGGAGTAGTTTGTCATTTCCTTCTCTAACTCATTTTAACAGATGAAGAAACTGAGGCAAACAGGGTTAAGTGACTTGCCCAGAGAGCTAGTAAGTGTCTGAGCCTGGAACTGGCCTTAGATCTTCCTGACTCTTGGCTCAGCCCTCTATTCACTGATCCCCCCAACTGCCCTAGCTTCAGTTTATCCTTCTGTAAAACAAGGACAATAATAGCCTCATACCTCAGAAGGTTCTCAAGAGAATGAAGAAGTAATCCAAGGTTTTGCAAACTCTAAAGTCTGTCTAAATGGACTGCATCTCCAGTATCCAGCAGGCAGTGGCATAAATTCAATTCAATATATATTTATTACCTATTGTATACGAGCCACTCTATTTGAACAATGTTGATTTAATCCATCAAAAAGAATTTATTAAATACCTACTTTGGCCCAAGCCATGTATTGGGTGCCAGGGATAAAAATACAAAAGTGAGATGATTCTTGCCCTTAAGGAGGTTATAGTCTAACATTCTACTCACCAGGTATTCACAGATAAGTGTGTACTGGGAAGAGAGACAGAGACAAGAAGAAAGAAGAAAGAAGAGGAAGAAAAGAAGAGGAAGAAAAGAAGAAGAAGAAGAAGAAGAAGAAGAAGAAGAACAACAACAACAACAACAACAACAACAACAACAACAACAACAACAACAA
>NC_058133.1:496048666-496063584 GCF_016433145.1 Gracilinanus agilis | reverse complement strand
GGGGGGGGGGTTAATCTCTTTTCCCGTTTGTAGCCTGGCATCACCTGGGCTAGAGATATGACTCAGAGCACAGAGGGGGGAGGCTGCCCGCCAGCTGTGCCCAGAGACCAGAACGGACTTTTCCATTCCACCGTCGCTGGGCCTGGCCAGCCTGGCTAACAAAATCCTGGCTCTCCGACCCTGGTCCTCAGCTCCCCTCCCATTCTCGTCTCTGTGGGTTTTCCAAGAACTGGACACAGACACGTTCTCCGATGCTAGATTGAGGCACGTTTGGATGACCCGGCAGGAACGCCCCCCAGTGAGGAAGCCACTGGAAGCGGTGCGCCTCGGCCAAGCAAGAAGCAATCGTGTGGACTGAAAAAGCCCCAGTCCAGCTCTAGCTCCTGCTGGAGGCTGGAAATTTGAATGACGGAGGGCTAAGGAGGAGTGGAGGCTTCCTATCATTTAATGAAAGGAGGGAGGAGGCTTTTGAGAGTTCATTGGGATGTGAAAAAGCAAAGACACTTTGTGAGATGGTGGAAGGCTATGATGGAAAAGATCAAGATTCCTGGCTTGGGATGAGCCAATGAAGAAAAGGGTTGAGGTCCCTTAACTCTCTGTGTTTTTATTTTTAAGGTTCCTTTTGCCTTTTTCCTATAGGGGTTGAGACATTCTGAGAAAGCGTTGTCCTTTTTTTCTTCTTTAATTCAAAGTAGGCAGGTAGGCAGGTGGAGAGAGAGAGAGAGAGAGAGAGAGATTGTTTTAGAAGTAGTTGATAGGGGGCTCAGGGATTAGAAAACCAGAACTGGAGGCAGGAGATCCTGGGTTCAAATCTGACATCAGACACTTCCTAGCTTTATGACTTTAGGCAAGTCACTTAACCCCAATTGTTTAACCTTTACCACTCTTCTGCCTCGGAACTGATTGTTGGTATTAATTCTAAAACAGAAGGCAAGGGCTTAAAAAACAAACAAAAAACCAGTCGATAGAGAGGCAGCCTGGGTTCATATACAATCTTTGACAAAACTTGGCTGTGTCACCCTGGCCAAGTCACTTAACTCCTCAATACCCTCAGGAAACCCTCTAGAATTAAAACCTGTAAGGGGTGAAAAAAACCTGCATTACCAGTTGACCTGTGTTGCAGGAGTTTTTCTGACCTGGGAAGTCTCTTTGCCAATGACATCACAGATCCAGGCTCTGCCCCATCCCTATTACTCTTGTTTTTAATATCATCATCATTTGCACTTCACTGCCCCCTCTCTCTAACAGTATAAAGAAAAGCACGTTAAGTAAGACAGACTTGTCTGCCATGTCTGACTAGATATACCCCATTCTGCATCGGCAGTCCCCCCTGCCCTGTATCCTGAGAAGGGAAAACATGTTGGCTCATCAGCTTTCCAGTCAAGATTGTTCCCCTCAATGAATTGAGTCCTCCCTGCTTTTTAGTGTCGGTTTTATTGACAAGAGTCGAAAAGATCTGGGTTCAAATTCCTCCTCCAATGTTTGCTAGCTGTGTGTCTTTGGATAAGTCACTAAGACTCTGTCTGTGCCTGAGACCACTCCCAGGGACATATCTACCAAGACACGGAAAGTTTAAGAATCTGTGGTGGTGGGGAAATCTGGATGTTTCCATGATGCTTTGTTTGACACCTTCATCATTTCTAAATCTCTGCCTGAACACTGACCAAGGGCCACGTCTGGACTAGTACCTGCCCCCTCCCCCAGATGACCAATGGAGGACATACGGCCAGTCTGTACGAGGAGGGGGTGCCCCATCCCAGCCCCTCGCTCCTGGTCCATGAAGTCAGAGCTCTGGCTTAAAAAAGCAAGTGAGAGGAAAGAGGGAGCAACTGACATGTTCCCCCGGAGAACCTGCTAATTACAGGCTTTCTATCCCAAAGTCATTGTTGTCTAATCAGCATTCTGGGGCTAAGAAGTGAATGAGGCTGGCGTTTGCTTCCTTTTCTCTGACAGTGAATAAGGAAATGTCAGTGATGATCTGATCTTCCTGCCTTTTTTTTTGGGTGCTTCTGGTTGAACTAGAACTCATCCCTCATCATTTCATAGATTTAGAACTGAACAGGACCTTAGTGATCATCTAGACCAGCCCTCTCATTTCACACAGGAAGAAACTGAGGCACAGAGGCTTGAAGTGACACATGATCCTGGATCTCCAGCTGGAAGGGGTCTCAGAGGTCATCTAGTCCAATCATTTTACAGAAGAGGAAACTGAGGCCAGAAGAGAAGTTACTTGTCCAAAGTCACAGATATGGCTGCTCTCCTAGTGTCTTTATTTTCCTGCAGAGGGAGGAACCCTGTACCTATAAATAGTATACAGACCAGATGAGGGTCTACTTGAAGAATAAAGGAAAGGATCAAGACGGAGTTGTTTAGGAAAATTTGAGGGGAGAGAGAGAAAAGGAACACTTTCAGTTTGGAGGAATTTGGAAGCAAGGTAACCTGAGGAAAGGCAAAGGATCTGAAGACCATAATGACAGAGATCCATTCACGGAAAGGAAAAACCTGGCCTCAGAGACTTCAGGGCCTGCCCAAAGGCTCTGGTGGAAGCTCAGCTCTGGACTGTCGGACTTAAGACCACCGAGCCCTTTCCACAATCTCCACTTCTCTGCCTCTCCATCCTCCCTTTTGCCTGTCAGTTCTCCATCTCCCACCCGTCTCTAGGCATCTTCATGGTATTCTCAGGCATCGCCTCACTGTAACTTTCCATCTGTGTCTGCCATCCTGTTGACTCTTGCTTTGAACTCTTTCTGATTTTTTTCCCTACATCAAAATTTACCGCCATCCCCTTATCTGCCAGCATTTACTGTAAACATTAAGCAATTTGATATTACAAAAGTGAGTAGTTCATAATGATTTAATATGATACCCTGTGAAGGTAGGGGCCAGCGAGGTGGGTCAGTAGCCTGTAATCAGGAGGATCTGAGTTCAAATCCAGCCTTAGATACTTCCTAGTCGTGTGACCTTGGACAAGTCACTTATTCCTATTTGCCTCAGTTTCCACATCTGTCAAGTGAGTAGGAGATGAAAATGGAGTATCACTCCAGGATCTTGGCCATGAAAACCCCAAATGGGGTCATGAAGAGTCAGACATGCCTGAAACAACTGAACTACAGCAGAAACAACCCTATGCATTAGATTTACTTTTTATAAAGATACTTTGTTTTACTAGTTACATGTAATAAAAATTTTCTATATAAGTTCTCTGAAATTATAAGATCCAAATTTTTTCCTTCCTCCCCTCCCCATTCCCAGGGATGGTAAGTCATTCAAAGTGGCTTATGCATGCGTTATCATATGATACATATCTCCATTTTGTTCTTTGAAAATAGAAAACACCTGAATATAGATGAGAATTTATTCATTTTTTACAGTGCATTATTGTAAGAGAATACTCAAATAAAACCAAAACCCCAAATAAACAAATATGAAAAATCACATTTTCATCTGCATTCTGACTCCACCAATTCTTTCTCTAGAGATGGATAGCATTCTTTGTCATAGGTCCTTCAGAATTGTCTTGGATCATTGTATTGCTGACAGTAGCAAAGTCTATCACATTTGATCATTCCACAAAATGGCTGTTATTGTGTGTAATGTTCTTCTGGCTTCGCTTATTTCCCTCTGCATCAGTTCAGGTAGATCTTTTCAGCTTTTTCTGAAATCTTCCTGCTCATCGTTTCTTACAGCACGGTAGTGTTCCATCACCATCATTTATTCATCACGATTTATTCAACCATTCCCCAATTGATGGACATCCCTTCAGTTTCCAACTGCTTGTCACCATAAAAAGAGCTGCTATTAATATTTTTGTACAAGTAGCCTGCTTCTTTTTGGATCTATTAGGATACAGACCTAGTCGCAGCATTACTGGATCAAAGGGTAGGCACAATTATATTGTTCTTTGGACTGTGTGTTAGATTGAATGGCAGAAGATCTAGATTTAATTCCTAGTTCTGCCTATGTACATGGGCAAATTGTTGGTTCAGATGATGTCTTAAAGTCCCTTCTAGCTCTACTTCTATGATCTCTGCCCATATTCCTTGGAGATGATGTTGGAATTTTTGGCACTCTGTTTTCTGAGAGATGTCATATGCGCTGTTGCCTTTTAGTTATTTTAGTCATGCCTGACTCTCCATGACCCTCTTCGGGGTCTTCTTGGCCAGAGATCCTTGAATAGTTTGCCATTTTCTTCTCCTGCTCATTTTAAAAGATGAGAAGACTAAAGCAAACAAATTAAGTGACTTGGCAAGGGTCACACAGCTTTTAAGTGTCTGGAGTGGTTTGCCATTTTCTTCTCCTACTCAAATGACAGAGGAGGAAACTGAGGCAAAGTTGGGTGACTTGCCAAGGATGACACAGCTTTTAAGTGTCTGGAGTGGTTTGCCATTTTCTTCTCCTACTCAAATGACAGAAGAGGAGACTGAGGCAAAACTGGATGACTTGCCCAGGGTCACACAGCTAGGAAGGATCTAGAGTGGTTTGCCATTTTTTTCTCCACCTTGTTCTGTAAATGAGGAACCTGAAGGAAACAAGGTTAAGTGACTTGTCCAAAGTCACATAGCTAAGAAGTGCCCAGGGTCAGATTTCAATTCAGATTCTCTTTACTCCAGGCCCAGCATTCTATCCTTTGAGTCACCTCGCTCATCCTATATATTCCTCATATACCTATATGCCTCATCCTATATACTATGAGACTTTCACCTTTTTTTCTATGTATTATGGACTCCTTTTCAAGACTATTGAAACCTATGGACCTCTTCTTAGAATAATGTTATTAGGTACCTAAAATAAAACACATAGGATTGCCAAGGAAACCATTTATATTGAAATATATTATTAAAAAGCTTAAAAAATAGACTCCCAGTTAAGAACCTTTGAAGAGTGATGGAACTTGGAAGAGTTGTGGGAGGCCACGAGTCCAATTCTCCCCATTTTTCAGATGAGAAAAATGAGACTCAAAGAAATGAATCCATTTGTCCAGGGTATTGGTAGCAGGTGATCGGGACAAGATTTGCACTGAAGTCTTCCAACGCCAAGCCCCAAGTTCTCTAGTAGACGGTTTGGTGTGCCTCCAATCATGCCTTGTAGAGACTGATTTATTTTGCCTGCGTGCCTAGATAAACAGCACCAATTTAGGCATGTCTTAAGGGCTCCAGAGCCTAAAAATGAATCATCTTTTGGGGTACCCTGCCTTTATCCCCTTCAGTTTCTCAGTGCTGCCCATGCTGGGGGACTGGATTAAATCCCCTGCCCTGTGTCTCAGACACTGCATCCCGTCTGCCCGAGCACTCAGCAATGGCAGCCAATGCCAGCTGTTTCCAGTGCCTTTGGCTCCCTAGTGCCCTTGCAAGGGTTGTCACCTCCTCTTCCCCGACCTCTCAGCCTGTGAATTAGACGTCTGAAGACAAGAGCATCATCCGTGCCGATGGCAGCCCTGGACCAATGGGGCGCTCGCCATCACGGGGACCAGCTCCCACCCCCACATATACTCTTCATTCATCAGCCTCTACAGGCTGGCAGTCTTTAGTAGGAAAGGTCTGCCAGTGGACCCTGGTGACCAGACCCAATTTCAGGGGAAGACAGAGGCAGCTCTCTGTCTCCAGCAGCTGCATGTCTCCTCTGCCATTGAGTGCCTCTCTGCTGTGTTCTATTGTGGGGGGACAGATGTTTCCCCAGTCTCTTTAGGAAAGTGGAGTGCTAGGAGATAAAGAATGAGGGAAGAGGGAAGTGACATTCAGAAGGAAAAAGCATGAAAATAATTCCAAAATGCCCCAAACTAAAAATAGACATGGAGGGAACGTCTGTGAGCTGGGAAAAAAAAAATCTGAAATCATGCAATTTTAGAGACGAGATGGACCTTGAAGGCTATTTAAGTCGATCCTCTCATTTAATAGCCAGGATAACTGAGGCTCAGAAATCAAGTGACTTACACATCACTCGTTTTACAGATTTAGATTTAGAGATTATATTTATAGATATTTTATAGCTATGGATTTTGAGCTGGAGGAGACCCTAGAGAACATGTAGTCTCACCCCTTTATTTCTACAGGTGAGGAGACTTAAGGACCAGTGAGGTTCAATGATTTGCCCAAGGACACAATGGAAATGAGTAGGATTTGAACTCAGCTCCCCTTACTCTAAATTCTTGGCGTGTACCTCTTCTGCTTCTCCTGGTTCTTAGCCCAGTACTTGTTCCTTTATAACGCATTGACACTAGAAAGTAGTCTAGTGATGGAAAAGGAAATAACCTGCCCAGGTTTCCTCAAATCCATCTTTTCCCCAAAGAAGCACTGGCCCTGATTCTTTGTAAGCAGAGGGATGTTGGAGGTCACTGAGCAGAGCCCCTTCCTTTTAGAGACAGGGGAAGTGAAGATGAGAGACGAACTACTTGTCCAAGGTCACCCAGAGAGCAAAGAGCAGAGCCTGACTTCAGACTCAGCTGCTCCGATTTCCAATCCTGATCATCCTTCCTCTGGGCTCTAGTACAAGCCCGGGTCCTCCTGGGTGCCATTGGCTGCAGAGATTCTTGGGGCCACTTTGTTTTTCTGTCTATGAAGTGAGGAAAACACCCCTTCCTTATAAAGCAAAGCTAGGGGGAGGATGAAAGGAGTCTAAATCATGATAGTATCTTCCTCCCTCAAAGAAAATCGCCCCTTTAATCCCAGGTAACATCACTGTGTCTATGGAATATTAACTCAGCTCCTGAAAATGGATTTAATCCAGATTGTTAAACTGTTCAGCTTTGAGACACGGGATCCAATCATTTCCATAGAATTGAAAATGAATTTTACATAGAGGCGCAGTGATGTCATCTCCTTAGACCAAGTGTTCTTAACCTTCATGTGTGTCTTTGTCTTAGACCTCTTTGGCAGTCTAGTGAAGCCTATGCATCCCTTCTTTGAACCATGTTTTTAAACCCTTATTTCCCGTCTTAGTATCAATTTTAAGTCAGAAGGGTCAGGGTTAGGCAATTGGCATTAAATGACTTGCTCAAGATCACACAGCTAGGAAGTGTCTGAGGTCAAATTTGAATCCAGGACTCCTCTTTCAAGGTTCTGGCTCTCTCCATTCATTAAGCCACATAGCTGTCCCTTAAATCCCATTCTAATGTTCATATCCAGTGCCACCCTGGGCACATCACTCACTTCCCAACTCCAGGTTTGGCACTCTATCCACTGAGACTTTTTAAATTTTTTTAATTTTTTGTCATTCCTAAAATATCTTTTATTTTTTTATTTGAAAATTTTTATTTAATTAATTAATTTAGAATATTTTTCCATGGTTACATGATTCATATTCTTTCCCTCCCCTCCTCCTACCCCCCTCCAGTAGCCAATGAGCAATTCAACTGGGTTTTACATGTGTCATTGATGAAGACCTATTTCCATATCATTAATATTTGCATTAGAATCGTTTAGAGTCTACATCCCCAATCTTATCCCCATTGACCCATGTGATCAAGCAGCTGTTTTTCTTCTGTGTTTCTGCTCCCACAGTTCTTTCTCTGGATGGGGATAGTTTTCTTTCTCATAAGTCCCTCAGGATTGTCCTGGATTATTGCATTGCTGCTAGTAGAGACGCCCATTATATTTGATTGTACCACAGTGTATCCATCTCTGTGTAAAATGTTCTCCTGGTTCTGCTCCTTTCACTCTGCATCAATTCCTAGAGGTTGTTCTAGTTCACATTATCCAATGAGACATTTAGCTGCCCCCAGAATCATGTTTTTAGATGCATCAAATAAAATCCACAGGATTCAGGAGAAAATTAATTACACTGAAAGAAATATAGTTATTAAAATATTTTAGAGGGGCAACTAGGTGGCTTCATGCAATGAAAGCTAGGGCTAGAGACAGAAGGTCCTGGGTTCAAATGTAGATAGTGGATTAAAAGCTGATCTTGGAATCGAATCGACTGGGTTCAAGTTCTGTCTCTGGATGACCTCTGAGTAGACTAAACTATATAACCAATAAAGACATTAAAAGAAGAATGAATGAAAAAAAACCATTAGTTAAGCGTCTTCTATGTGCCAGGTGCCAAAGAGGAATAAAAGATATCATTGAGGAAAAAGGATGTTGGGAAGTGAAGATGTGCCAGTCATGTAAAGGGCAGGGATGGCATCAGGACAGCCAGTGGGGGCTGTTAGTGCCCTGGAAATGGCTTCTAAGTGGTGGATCCCATGTATCAAGTTGAGGAGAGACTGTGGCCAAGAGTCACTTAGGCTGGGCAGACATGGGTGATATATGAGCTATGTCATTGGAGCAATATCCAAATTAATGAGATTATAAATCTATTTGAGTATCTGAAGTAGTCCCAAATCAGATGGGTTGAGGAATAATGGAAAATTGTGGTACAATAGGGCAGCTCGGTGGCACCATAGTGGACAGAGCTTTGGACCTGGAGTCAGGAAGACTCATCTTTGTGAATTCAAATCTGGCTTCAGATACTAGCTGTGTGACCATGGCGAGCCACTTCACTTTGTTTTCCTCAGTTTCCCCATCTGTAAAATGAGGTAGAGAAAGAAATGACAAGCCACTCTAGTATCTCTGTCAAGAAGACTCCAAATGAAGGGTTGGACAAATCTGAAAATCACAAAACCACAACCATGGAAAGAATGTTGGATTTGTAGACAAAGAACCTGGGTTCAAATTCTTATTTATTTCCTGTGTGACTTTAAGCAAGTCTTGTATCCTTTCTGGATACTTTTTCTCATTTGTAAAGTAAGAGAGTTGAACTCAATGGTCTTTGAGATCCCCTCCTGTTAGTATGGTGTAAAGGAAAGAGCACTAGACTTGGAGTCAAGAAGAATTCAGTCTAAAACCCTTCTCAGACACTAGAATGAATTAATGAAAAAAGAATGAAAATAAAATAATTAATTAAAAATTAATAAATATTTATTTTACTTACTAACTGTGTGACCCTGGGCAAATCTCTTGATCATCATATTCCTGAATTTCCTCCTATGTAAAATGAGGGGATTGGCCTCAATGGCTCTTACAAGTGGAAGAGAATAAGCATTTATTAGGTGCCTACTATATAGTAGGCACTGTGCTAAGTGCTCTACAAATATTATCACCTTTATTCTTCTCAATAACCTTAGGAGGTAGGCATTGTTTTTATTCCCATTTTACAGTAGTGAAAACAGAGGCAGATGGCAGTTAAGTGATTTGCCCAGAGTCATACACCTAGTACATATCTGAGGATGGATTCAAGCTTGGATCTTACTAGATTTAGCTCCCTATCTACTGAGTCATCTCACTGTCCTTTTTAGTTCTCAGTCTACTATCTATGATCTGAGATCCCCTTAAGTCTCATGAGTTCTAAGGTCTTCTGGATCAAAAATAACTCTGAAGGGGGCAACTGGGTAGCTCAGTGGATTGAGAGCCAGGCCTAGAGATGGGAGGTCCTAGGTTCAAATCTGGCCTCAGATACTTCCCAGCTGTGTGACCTTGGGCAAGTCACTTGACCCCCATTGCCTACCCTTACCACTCTTCCACCTATAAGTCAATACACAGAAGTTAAGGGTTTAAAATTAAAAAAAAATAACTCTGAACCTCCAGGAGAGTTAGTACTGGGCCCTGAGCACCTCCCTGCCCACTGAAGATGGAAGAGGAGTGAGGGACCAACCGTAGGGTAAAATCTGAGGCTGCTACCAAGGGAGGGTGTGGGGAAGGCTTCAGGGGTGATGAGATATGGAGGGAATTAGGTTGAAGTCTTAATGGTTCCCATAGCAATGGGGAGGGGGGAATCCCTCAGGCCAAAGAGGTGACTGATAAAGAAGGGAGGGGGGAATTTCAAGGATACTCCAGCAAATGGATCATCTGGATGTGAGAGATGCTAAGAAGGTTGGGATATGTGTGTGTGGGATGGAGGATGAGGCTACAACCTCAGTTAATGAATGTGAGCTCATCTGCAAGTCAAAAGTTTGTCTATATTCCCCTCTCTCCATCTGCTTAGAGACTATGTGTTCCCGGACTGAAGATGAGGCAGGAGATTTCATTAGCTCTAGGAGGGGAGAAGAATGTGTAGTTGGCTCCTGGACTCTGATTCATTAAAAGTTCCTCTAAGACTTGTTAAGCTCAGAGAAAATTCAGAAAAGACACTAAATTTAACTGATCTTTTATATGGTATCCTTTTTTAAAGAAAAAAAAAAACGTGCTCTTCTGCCAGTATAGCACTTATATGTGGGCGAGAAAATAGAAATGGATGATTAAGCAAGGTTATGGAGGGCAGAGCAGCTGGGACTGAGATCCAGAAATATCCATAGCACATGATGCTGGAGGGGAGTAGCATCGGAGGGATTTGGCTCTGAGAGTCCAACAAAAGATGTTTCTCTCGTCAGTGCCTGTCCTTCCCCCCAAGATGGAGGTGCCAAGTTTCCTTAGCGTCAGAAAGCCAGTGGAAGGGATGTGAAGAAAACTCTGGGAAAGTAAATGTTGGGACTCTGGTACTGTCTACAGAGTAGGACAAAGGTCAGAAAGTGACTGATTCCTGTGCCAGAATCACTGATCTTCAAAGAAAAGAAAAGGAGAAGAAGGAAGGAAGGAAAAAAGGAAAAAAGGAAAAAGAGAAAGGAAGGAAGAGAGGGAGGGAAGGGAGGAAGGAGGGAAGAAAAGAAGAGCGGGAAGGAGGGAGGAAGGAAGGAGAGAACTGTTTAGCTGTATCAATATATAATATTACTTAATTATTACAGAACAAAGGAAAGGAGGGAAGGATGTAAAAAAGAGACACATTACCAGAGAGAGTCTGGGAGACACAGAGAAGGGGAAGGAGGTGGAGAGAGAGAGAGAGAGAAAGAGAGAGAGAGAGAGAGAGAGAGAGAGAGAGAGAGAGAGAGAGAAAGAGAGAGAGATCACCAGCTCTCATTTATGCACTTATTAAGCATTTGATGTGTGCCAGGAACTGTGTTAAGTGCTGGGAGTACAAATACAATCAAACAAGACAGTCCTTGACCTCAGTGAGTTTACGTTTTAATGAATGTAGAGGACATATAAAGGAGAGTTGGATAACAAAGGGACACAGGCTTTATGTTCAGTGACATGGTTTGGAACTGATGTATGGGACATGGTTCAGAAGCCTGGTTTAAGGCAATAGAGAGTGAATGCTCCCCAATGAGAGCCCAAGTTTGTTCCAGAAAAGAGACCAAGGTTCCTGTGAGAAACAGGTGGGGATAATAGCCAGAGAGAATATAGTATGGTTTGAAGTTGGAAACCAAGCTCTAGCCCTAGAAATAGCCTAGGAAAACAAATTTAGAGGTGATAGTCTAACCCCTTCATTTTGGAAATGAGGAAACTGAGGGACAGAGAGATTAAAGTATCTTCCCCAGGATCACAAGTATCTGAGGCAGGATTTGAACCCAGAGCTTCCTTTAAGTCCATCATTTCTATCTCCTCCACCATTGTGCATCTTGAGTTTCTGTACAGTATCCTATGGCTATTTTTTAAGTACTAGAATTCCAATATAGATCCTTGGCTATTCTTCATGCCATTTTTCTCCTCTTTGGTCTTCTTTTTCATGGGGGTGTAAGATCCCAAAGTGTTTTGGAAAAGAGGATGTAGTTCAGTGATGGTGAACCTTTTAGAGAATAAGTGCCCAAACTACAGCCCTCACATTGCATGTGAGTCACCCTGCCTTACCCCAGATAGGGGAGGGAGCAAGTGCTCCCATTAGGCTGCTGGGCAGAGAGGTGGGTGATGTGAAAAAATGTCTTCAGGCACAGTGGAGAGGGGGAAGGGAGCAGCCCCCTCTGGCATGTGTGCCATAGGTTTGCCAACAAGAGTGTAGCTGATTGCAGTGTAAGGAAGCTTAACTGTGACTGTCCTTCCTGGAGGGGGGAATTTTCTCTGCTTGTCACAAACTTGAAAGAACACTCTAGAAGCTGATGCCACAGGCAAGATTCTTTATAACCACCCAGACCATGTTTCTTTTCTGACTTGAATTACAAATCCCAACTTAGAAATAAGTCATGGATTTTAGGACTGGAAGGAATGTTGGGAAGCCAGCTGGTCTACCCCCAGCTCTAAGTAAAAATATTCTGTGCATGTGTGTATACATAGAGATCTACACACAAATGTATACACATATGCACACACAAACTCTCTCTCTTTTGTTGTTGTTGTTGTTGTTGTTGTTGTTGTTGTTGTTGTTGTTGTTCTTCTTCTTCTTCTTCTTCTTCTTCTTCTTCTTCTTCTTCTTCTTCTTCTTTTCTTCCTCTTCTTTTCTTCCTCTTCTTTCTTCTTTCTTCTTGTCTCTGTCTCTCTTCCCAGTACACACTTATCTGTGAATACCTGGTGAGTAGAATGTTAGACTATAACCTCCTTAAGGGCAAGAATCATCTCACTTTTGTATTTTTATCCCTGGCACCCAATACATGGCTTGGGCCAAAGTAGGTATTTAATAAATTCTTTTTGATGGATTAAATCAACATTGTTCAAATAGAGTGGCTCGTATACAATAGGTAATAAATATATATTGAATTGAATTTATGCCACTGCCTGCTGGATACTGGAGATGCAGTCCATTTAGACAGACTTTAGAGTTTGCAAAACCTTGGATTACTTCTTCATTCTCTTGAGAACCTTCTGAGGTATGAGGCTATTATTGTCCTTGTTTTACAGAAGGATAAACTGAAGCTAGGGCAGTTGGGGGGATCAGTGAATAGAGGGCTGAGCCAAGAGTCAGGAAGATCTAAGGCCAGTTCCAGGCTCAGACACTTACTAGCTCTCTGGGCAAGTCACTTAACCCTGTTTGCCTCAGTTTCTTCATCTGTTAAAATGAGTTAGAGAAGGAAATGACAAACTACTCCAGGATCTTTGACAAGAAAATCTCCAAATGGAATCACAATTGAAATGACTGAACAAATTGTGGCTCCAATAGGGTTAAATGATTTTCCAAGCCCACATATCTAATCTCTGAATTGGGTTGTGAAGGAAGAGCTTCCTGTCCAGGTCCACTACTGGATCTGTCAGGGAATTCTGCCCTCTGCTAGCTAATAATCTAGTTAAGGAGACAGGATATGACTCCTCTAAAAAGATAAATGCCAGTTCAAGATAGAACATAGGATCTTCAGATTTATTTTTTATTTTAATTTTTTTTTTATTTTTTAGAGGATCATTGGGTTTAGAGGCTGAAAAGGACCTCCCAAAATTTAAGATGAGAAAACTGAGGGACTTGCCCAAGGTCACTCGGCAAATTGGCAGATCAGGATTTGAACCTGGCTTCTATTACTTCAAATCCAACTCTTCCCACCATAATCACACTCCTTCCCCATTAAGTGCCCAAGAGAGCCTGGAACAGGGAATTAGGAGCCTCCTGCCTATGGCCATGTATTCAGAATCCTTGGGAAATGCTAGGAGGAAGAGTGGGAGAGAGGGCAGGTGGGAGCCCTGGAGAGGTTTCCTGCAGTGCCCAGTGAAGGCTGATGGCCAGGGCACTTCTGGGAGGTTATTGAATGGAGCCATTGAATCCGAAGGCTGCTGGCAGAGGAGCTCCATGAATGGCTAAAGAAATTGACCCTAAAGTATTAGTAGCCAATAGAGCTAAATCTATTCCCTATGCCAGAGGTATTATTACATTCTGTAGAACTCCTGGAGAAGTCATGCCCTAAACCCTATAAATAATCATGAATAATAGCAATAGCATTTACACAGTGCTTTAAGGATTACGAAGCACTTTCCCAAATCTCATTTTATCCTTACAACAGTCCTAAGAGGCGGATGCTATCATTATCCCTATTTTACAGATAAAAAGCTGAAGCAGATAGAGATGAAGTAAGTGACTTACCCAGGGTCACACAGCTAGTAAGTGTCTGAGGCTGGATTTGAACTCAAGAAGATGAATCTTCCAGATTCCAAACCCAATTCTTTAGCCTCTGTGCCACTTCATTGTCTCTGTACGTCTCTTAGTTCCTATGATTTTAGAAACCATGACAGGTGGAGAAAAGAACAAATAATTTTTACATCAGGAAGAGAAGAGACTCCAGGTGCCAGAAATCGAGCTCTGCCCCGAAATATTGTCCCCTTCCCTACGTCCCGCCGTTTAGGAAGTCCCCATAACAAAGAGTTATTGTTCCTCGTCTAGCTTTAGACCCCAACCCCATGATGGCAGCTCCCACGTTTCTGTGCGCACAGTAGGTCCTTTGCAAAAATTTGTTGAATGAGTGAAATATCTTCCCCGCAAAACAACCCTTTTCTGGGTCTGCCAAAAGAGTCTGTAATCCTTAGGGCGGTCGGCACACGTCGGTGGAGTGACGGGAACATCTCAGAGCCGGGAAATCGGTCCAGGGACGCCTTTCAAGGAGGATTGCCTGTTCGCTACTGATGCAACTTTCTTTCTTTCTTTTTTTTTTTTTTTTTTTTAAATTTTGGCTTTAACATCCAGACTCAAAGGGCTGTGAGCTTTCAGAAGCGTTCCAGCTTCTTTCCATTTCCATTTGAAAGCTTAAAAGCTTATAAACATTTTTTAAGGCAACTGACCCGTGATTTCGTTCCAAATTGTTTGACTTTCTCTAGCCTAAGCTGGGAAATAGATGCTGGATTTTGTTTTTCTCCCCCTCCAGCCATGGGATTTGTGAAGGGGAACAAGTGGAAACCTGGCACAAATAAATTTATCTACCAACAGCCAGTCTCTTTTGCTCAGTGTTAACAAAATCAGGTTAGGAACGAACCCTACCTAGGAGGCCTGATTGGCACAGTAGAAAGAGAGCCGGACTTGGGCTTGGAAAAAGCTGACTTTCAGACTCTGTCTCTGACATAAACTATGTGACCATGGGGAAATCACTTCATCTTCCTCTGCCTCAGTTTCCTCATCTGTAAAATGGGAGCTAATAGCAAATAAGAGGCAGTTACATAGTATAGTGAATAGAGCACTGGCCCTAGAGTCAGGAAGACTCATCTTCCTGAGTTCAAATTCAGCCTCAG
>NC_058133.1:496033759-496045531 GCF_016433145.1 Gracilinanus agilis | reverse complement strand
CTTCCTTCCTTCCTTCCTTCCTTCCTTCCTTCCTTCCTTCCTTCCTTCCTTCCTTCCTTCCTTCCTTCCTTCCTTCCTTCCTTCCTTCCTCCCTCTTTGAATTCAATCCTTTAATTTCAAGACAAGGAAACTGAACTTTAAAGGCTTTACATAACTTGCCTAGGGCCACCCAGCTGATTAAAATTGAACTCAGGAGTCAAACTTAGCACTTCCTGACTCTATGTCCAATATTCAGGGTAGAAGACCAATAAACAGGATTCTCAAATCCTCCACCCACACCATCCATTGGCTACCTTTTATCAGCTTCAGATCTGGGCCCAAGGCCCTCTGTGCTCTAAAATGGGAAGGAAATTGAAAATAGGCCCTGAAATGCCCCAGTCCTTTATTTTTCCTGACACTCTTTATACCTTAATACTGCCATTTGGGAAGAAAGGGACCACTCTAGTCCTCCAGAGAGTGACTGGGCAGCCTGGCCTTCAATCCCAATTCTAACCCTACCTCGAGGACTGTGGGCAAGTCTTTGTGTGCTTCCCTTTCTTCGATCATAAAATGAGAATAGTAATAGCAGTGAAGATCAAAGGGGATCCTATTTGTGAAATGCTTAGCACAGTGCCTCACACTTAACAAATATTTCCTTCCTCCCACCTGCTCAGCTTAGAAGTGGACCCTTTGGATGGCTAACAAAGTTGTAGTCTATGAAAATAATGAAATATTACATATTTTAAGAGCAGAAAAGCCCAGGAAGATTTCTTTAAACTGATGCAAAGTGAAGAAAGTAGAGCAGGTAAAAAATACATATATTGTGCATACTCAGTAGCTGTATTGCTGGGTTGTGTTGTTTTATGGCCCTTTGGGAGTGGTTCCATATTGCTTTCCAGAATGATTGTGTCACATGTAAAAGCCAGTGGAATTGTGCGTTAACTATTGGGAGGGTTTTCTAGAAAAATATTCTAAAAAATTAAAAAAAAACCAGAATGATTATATCAGTTTGCAGTTCCACCAACAGTGTATTAGTGTCCCAATTATTCCTTCCAACAATTATTATTGTCTTCTTTTGTCACATTAGCCAGTAGGTTATAGGTATGAAGTGGTATCTCTGGATTATTTTAATTTGGATTTCTCTAATCAGTAGCGATTTGGAGCATTTTTTCATATGACTATAGATAATTTTAATGTCTTCTGAGAACTGCCTGTTCTTGCCCTTTGATTATTTGTAAATTGGGAAAATGCTTTGTTTTCTTAAAAATATGAATCAGCTCTCTGTATATTTGAGAAGCCTTTGTCAGAGAAACTTGCTCCCCAAGGGGTCCTCCAGCCTTCACTCTGACTCCCTGAAGGGGGATCTCCTCCATTCATTTTACAGAAGATGAGATCGGGACTCAGGAGAGGCAGAGCACAAGAATAGCAAGGCTAGAATTCGAACCTGGCTCTCGGTCTAGGCTACAAAGGTTATGCCAGGAAGTTGAGTGAATCTTTTAAAAGAGACTAACAGAGTCTGGACTATCTAGCCAAACTGTAGGTCTGTAGACTAGAGCTGTTTCAGAGTCTTGGCCTTATCAAAACTAGAGAGGGACCCAGAATTAATCTGATCTTGTCGTCTGACTTTACAGAGGAAGAAACTGAGGGCCAGAAAGGCAGCGGTACAGTGAAAAGAATCCTGTGTGATGCTGAAAAGTTACTTAAACTCTGTGGGCCTCAGTTTCTCCATATGTAAAGTGAGACACTCATGTTTGACAGCTTCTATGATCTTGGCCTTATCAAAACTAGAAAGGGACCCAGAATTAATCTGATCTTGTCGTCTGACTTTACAGAGGAAGAAACTGAGGGCCAGAGAGGCAGCGGTACAGTGAAAAGAATCCCACATGATGCTGAAAAGTTACTTAAACTCTGTGGGCCTCAGTTTCTCTCTCTGTAAAGTGAGACACTCATGTTTGACAGCCTCTAAGATCTTGGCCTTATCAGAACTGGAAAGGGACGCAGAATTAATCTGATCTTGTCGTCTGACTTTACAGAGGAAGAAACTGAGGGCCAGAGAGACAGCGGTACAGTGCAAAGAATCCCACATGATGCTGAAAAGTTACTTAAACTCTGTGGGCCTCAGTTTCTCCATATGTAAAGGGAGACAGTCATGCTCGATGGCCTCTAAGACCTCTTTCAGATTGAAGTTCACGATCCTGGGGCCCGGGCTGCCTCTCTTTTGGGGAACAAGCCTCACCTGTGGCTGAAACCAAACTCAACACGTCTCTTGTTTTCCCTCCTGCAGGACCCCGGCAATGATTGGGTGTTCGTTTGTGGTCAACAGGAAGTTCTTTGGGGAAATCGGCCTCCTGGACCCTGGGATGGACGTGTACGGAGGCGAGAATATCGAACTTGGGATCAAGGTCTGTGAAATGGTTTCTTTTCCTTTTCCTCAACCTAAGGGTGGCGCCATCACTGCTTGGACAACCCGGGACGCTTAGCGATGCTCTTCTTTCCAATGAGTTACTCCTTGTTCTTCGTGCTGTCTTCACAGCACTGTTGTTTTAGGGCTGAGGCTGATGGTGTCGAGCGCCGACTACGAGGTAGTTGTCAGTAAGTTCCACTGAGTTCTGAGCCTCAGTCTGCTGCAAGGCCACCGGTGAGATCTTGGACAAGTCCTTTAATGTCTCTCAACTTCAGCTCCTTGTCTGTAAAACAAGGGGGGGGGGTCGCTCTGGCCCATCTCTGAGGCTCCTCATGGCCAGGCATCCATGATCCTATAATCCCTGATTTATGCTTCAATACTTTCCCCCCATTAAATATGCTAAATATCACCATAGATGCTCTATACTTGCATTATTTGGAGGATGACTGAATAGGCAAGTGATCACACGTGTGGTTATCTCTGTGACACTTTATATGATCTCCCATTTTTTAGAGAAACAGCTGGTCATCATGGAGAGAGGAATGAGTTAAGCCAGAAAGTCCTGGGTTCAAATCTCTTCTCTAATACTTTATTAGTTGTAGGACGGTGGACAAGTCTTTCACACTTAGATACTAAGTCATAAACTCTTTAAGATCTAGCCACTAATGGAGAGCATCATAAATCTAGAACCAAGAGAGACTTTAGATATATTTAGCCCGGGGGCAGCTGGGTGGCTCAGTGAATGGAGAGTCAGGCCTAGAGATGGGAGGTCCTGGGTTCAAATCTGATCTCAGGCACTTCCTAGCTGGGCAAGTCACTTGACTCCCATTGCGTAGCCCTTACCGCTCTTCTGCCTTGGAACCAATATACAGTATTGACTCCAAGATGGAAAGTAAGAGTTAAAAAAAAAAAAAGAAATATTTAGACCAAGATTACTAACCTAGTATATGTCCTTTAGGTAGGTTGGCGAAGCCTATGGACCTCTTCTCAGGATAATAATTATAAATGTACAAAATAAAATACAGACAATTATCAAAGAAACTAATTATTTTGAAATAAAAATATTTTTTTCCCCAATCATCTTCACAGACCCCTGGAAATCTATCCACAGAGGGTCCCTGGACCCAAGGGGATAGCTCTTGAGCTAAATTAACTCCTTCATTTTACAGATGAATCTGCTAAGGTTCAAAGATGAGAAGTAACTTTGCTCCTAAGTCAGGACTGAGATTTGAGCTTGTGACGCTGAGTTAATTGTTCTTTCTGTTGTATAATGATACTTTCTGGGTCTCACTTCATAGACAAATCTTGATGGGCTTCACGAAAGAAGTGTCTCCACAGTGCCAGAATCACACGACCAAATTGCACGTATCATTGCACAGATCACAGATCCTTTGAATCATAAAATACTCGAGTTGGAAGGGACTGCAGAGATGATCAAGCTCAGCAATTCTTAAGCTGGGGTTGGCTAACTTAAAAAAAATTAAGATAATTATGTCCATGTAGTTGATTTACTTTGAAATTTTATTTTATGCACTTAAAACATTATTCGAAAGAGGGATCCGTAGTCAGACCAGTAAAGAAGCTGATGACTCAAACAAGTTAAGCACCCTTGGGCTCAATAGGACACCCTCCTGTTATAGATGAGACTGTAGGAAATGCCTCTGCCTCTTAGTGGGGAAGGGGGTCTCCTGATGCCCCAGTCTGTGCCCCTGTTATCCCAGCAGGATCCACAGACAGGCTTGAGATGGGAGCCTCCCTATCATGGAAGCCTGTTTAATCATGGATAAAATAACCTCATCAGACTCCCACTCATACCACGCACATCCCACAAGGAGGCATCCACAGCTGAGGCTCGCCCTGGGCAAAACTGGGATGTAAGTAGAGTCATCTCTCCAGTGATTTCTTTTACATCTCTTTTCCTATGAAAGCCTTCATCAGTTATATGGTGCAGCTCACTCCCACTCACCAGAAGCCTCTCTCAAAGTCAGAGGTAAGATTGGCTGAGCCCAGCCCTCCCTCTGCTCCGGAGCAGCTCAGTCCCCCCAGAGGGAGTAGCCTGCACTACATCCTGGGTAGTTTTCTATCTCTTGTTGCTAGCACAGTTTCTTGGAGCATCCCTCGGGGGTCGCTGGCTGAGCAGAGCTCCCAGCACCTGTTAGCACAGACACTCGGTCCAAACCTTGTGACTGACCCTTCTTGATCTTGGCAAGAAAGGCAATATCTGCTGAGCAAGTGCCTTTGGAGACTTGTCCTGGGTCTTCAAAGTTCCGGCCCGGGTCATCTGATATTGACCTCCTTACATTCCCTCTCCTCCGGCCT
Source organism: Gracilinanus agilis (assembly GCF_016433145.1). Taxonomy (NCBI): domain Eukaryota; kingdom Metazoa; phylum Chordata; class Mammalia; order Didelphimorphia; family Didelphidae; genus Gracilinanus; species Gracilinanus agilis. Next base: position 496,040,829 of record NC_058133.1, on the reverse strand, counting down.
GACTTCATTTCTTTCTTCTTCTTTTTGACTCTGTTTCTAAAACCGGTTGCAATAAATAAATGAAGAAATGAATGAACCAACCAATGGAATGAGCTTCCTAAATTCTAGGAACACAAAATAGCTCTTTAGCTTCCAACAGGCTAAGTTGTATGTGTCCAGCTATTTTTTTCCTTTTTTTAAGGGAGCAATTTTGGTTACGGTGCTGTAGCAAACAAGTGATAGGCCACTTCCTTTCCTCGACTGAATCTTGCTGGCATCCTTCCAAAGATGCTCAGGACCTGCTTGGGGCACTTCTTACTTTGGGGTGTGTGGGAAGTGATGGAGCTGTGAGAACGAGTTTTCATGGATCTCAACAGCTTCTATTTGTGCCTGCCTGGCCATGCATTATTCATCATTCTAGGACAAATCTCTGGCTGTTAAAAATATTTCATGCTCTGTAGAGCAATGAACAACTGGAGACTTAATCATAAAAGAGCCATTTGGGGGGGTTGGAGCGGGGTTCTAATGGATTGGATCACTTGTTGAATTGATTGTTTGCAAATTAAGCCCCCAGGAGTCTTAAGGAAGAAAATTAAACATGCTTTTAAGAGCAGGGTGATGGGGATGCTGGAAAAACTGTATTTTAGTACTGTGTTCGAATCCTCCAGATGCTCAGTGATCCAGGGCTGTCCCCTGCCTCATTGGGAGTCCCAATTAGGACTTTCTGGATCCCCCTACTTATTGATGTTCTCTATATTTACCTCAAATGATCTGTTCATATGTTATATTCCCTGTTCCTCAAAAAGAATGTCAGCTTCTTGAGGGCAAGTTCTGTTTTGTGTTTTGTCTTTGTATCGCCAATCCTAGATCATGCGTGTGGTAGGAAATGGATATTTATCTACTTTTACATATAGAGTATAGTTTTGGACTTGGAACCAAAAAGACCTAAATTCAAATCTTGCCTCTTACTAGCTTATACTTGCAGGCTGTGTGACCTTGAGTAAGTCATTTAATCTCTCTCAGCCTCAGTTTCCTTATCTTCAAGATGAAGTTATTAAAGGCACCTACCTCTGAGTATTATTTTGAGAATCAAATAAGTTGGCATGTATAAATAAGTGTTTTACAAATCTTAAAGTATTATATTATCATTTCTTATTGTTTTATTATATCCCATTCTCACACCCCCAAGAGAATGTAAAATCCTTGGGGATGGGGGTTTGCGTTTTGTCTTTGTATCTCTAGTCCTAATACCATGTCCTTTTTAGTATCTACTGGATAAATTATTGTTAATCCCAGTAGAGCTGGGACTAACTTCTTCAAGTATCATCTCCAGTGATATGCAGAGAAATGTTCAACAACTAGGACTACGGGGCAGGGGGAATCCTGACATGCATTTAAGTTTAACCTATATCATTAACTTTTTTTTCTGTCACTTTCTTAAGTCCAGACAAGTGACAATAGATCAAGCTCTGATTTGTAGCATTTGACCATTTTGGGGATGTAAATGCTTCCACTGAAAATCTAACAATCAAATGATTTGGGGTTGGTGCCAGTATACCCCTGCCTAATACTCTGAACATATTGTTCCCTTCTACCTCCATTAAAACTTGTTCCTCTGATGTCTTCTCCCTTAAGACTCTTGGTAGATTAATCTCTCAAATTAATTCTCAAGAAAGTGTCAATGGTTAATAATGGCATAAGTCCAATGGTGGAAAAAAACACAGGATTTAGAGTCATGAGACGGGCTCCTAGTTGACACTATCATCTTCTTCTCATGTCCCCACCTTTGAGTCTCATTTCCTTCTTCTGCATAATGAGAGAGCTGGCTAGAAGATGTCTAAGGTCACTTCTAGCTCCAGAATCCTCTAAGTTCCTAGATTTTCTGCCCTAAGGGTGGAATCATATTATTTTTAGCACTAAAAAGCATTTTCATTGTAGTTTGAATGAGCTTTCCCTTTCTGTTATTACTATTTGAGTTGTATTTTTGCTAAATGGAAATTATGTTGATTTTTAATGGTTTATTTTGAGACCATGGACTTTACCGAAGCTACTAATTGTCTCCATTTGTTTCTTTGCTGATTCTCTGGGGTTTTCTGTGTAAACCATCATGTCATAGACAAATAGAGAAATTTTGTTTCCTCTATGTTTATGCCTTTAATTTCTTTTTCTTGTTTAATTGCTCTTACAACTATTCCTAGAACTATGTCAAATAACAGCAGGGAAAGGACATTTGCATTTTAACAAGACACTCCTGGAAGCATGTCTCTTCTGTGAAAGGAATAATGCTAGGGAACAGGCTTGTGGGCATCTTTTGGAAGTAAAAGGCAATTTTATTGAACCTTAGACTATACTATTTGAAGGGAGTATCCCATAGTACGTAGGGTAAAGGTGTTTAGGCCATGTAGGTGGGCCTTCTTCTTGGCCTATTTGTAAGATAGCTCTATTCTAGAGGAATCATGATTTTTTTTTAATACTGAGGAGTCAAATTATTTTTTTCTTCCCTTTAATTTTCCTGAGTCAGAACAATTTGTCCTCTAGTTTCTTCTCCCTATTTTTGGTATTCCTATAGCATTTAATTTAGGAGTGTTAGGTTTGTGAGTTATTATAGTTTCCACTGAAATTCCCATTAAGAATTAGTTCTCAGAATTTTTTTTTTATTTTTAGGAAGAGGGGAACAGATAATGTTCTAATTCTATCATATTGGTACACATGGTTCTGGGAAGGGGTGTGAGGGAAAGGAGGTCAGTGCTTACACCCCCTCCTCTCTTATATGTTCAGCCCCTAATGAGGGTATCACCCTCTCCTCCTTGTAAAAGCATTGCCTGATAAGGGTTTTCCTCCCCCACATTCCCCTGTTGGTCGCCATATGGAGAAAAGCGATGGAGAGGCACAAGCCGTGTCTATAGTGTATGGGATGAGAGACTCCCCTTGGATGTAATTCAAGCCTTCTGGTCTACCCTTTACATGTCTTCCCATGAAATCGACGATCAGGATGTGGGTATCCCCCTTGTGGCCAGGAATATAACTCGGGGAACATCTCCGTGCTTCATACGAAGGATGTTTAAGGGGGAAAAAGCCAATCCATTCACAGATACTAGAACTTTCTGAACTGGTGACCAATAGAATTTAAAATGAAAAGGTTTGACCTTTTAGAAAGCATTCCACATTTGTGTCCTGCTTATAGCTAAAAGGAGAGATGAATAGAAAGAGACACACATTAACAATGTGACCATGTATATACAGCATAACATACACACATATATTTATATATAATATATACTTAATATGTATATCATATATATGACCTTATATTAAAGCAAGAGAGACAATATACATGGATATGTATAGATAGACACATATACAAAAATTTATTTATCTTTATGTTGAATCTCTTGGTTGAACAAAGATACATATATTATATAATAAATATATACCATATATAGAAGTATAAGTATATATGTATGCATACACATTTGTGTGTTTTCTCTCTTGATTGAATTTAAGCTCATGTATAATATGATAATATATAATTAAGCTCATTATATAATAAATAAATACATTTCATATATACAATATGTACAGATATATGTATAGACATGTATATATGTATGTATGCATACACGTATTGGCTCTAAGGCAGAAGAGTGGTAAGGGTAGGCAATGGGGGTCAAGTGACTTGCCCAGGGTCACACAGCTGGGAAGTGTCTGAGGCCGGGTTTGAACCTAGGACCTCCTGTCTCTAGACCTGACTCTCAACCCACTGAGCTACCCAGCTGCCCCCTTGGGTAGTTACACTTGGGCTTTCAGTGTATCTGATTTAATGTATCTCATATCTGTACAGTTGATTTGGAATGGAGATTGAGACCAGAGCTATGACTTCATTGATAGAAAGAGCTCCCATGTCAGCCTATTTCCTCTTTTCATGCTTTCTGAGGCTGATGATCTTAAAGTAGCTGGCCTGGGGTTGTCCAGTCAGCATATGTCAGAGGCAGGGCTCGAAACCAGTTTTAAGACCAGCTACCATTTGTCTCTCACTTGCAATTTGAATCTATTTAAAACTTTGTCTATCTAAATTTTGGGGGGCAACCCAGTCACTAGAGCATCAGGAAGTCTCATCCTCTCAGTTCAAATCTGGCCTCAGACACTCACTAGTGGGGTGATCTTGGGCAAGTCACTTAACGCTGTTGGCCTCAGTTATGTCCTCTGTCAAATGAGCTGGTGAAGGAAATGGCAAACCACCCCAGTGTCTTTGCCAAGAAAATCCCGAGTGGAGTCTTGAAGAATCAGACCCAACTGAACAGCAACAAATTTGTCACAATGTGCGTTGATCTTATATCTGAGAAAGAGAGGGATCCTCTGGAGAACTGTTCTGTGGTAATTAAAGTTGTAATTAATAGAAGTAATGCCTTCCTCAGGCTAAGTTTCACTAAGCTAGTCAAAGGTAGTTAAAATGTTGAGGAAGAAGAACATGTTCACCAATTATTTATTTTCATAGAATTGGAGAAACTTAGTGTTGGAAGAGACCTCCGAGTCCTAATCCTCTCATTTAGAAATGACCAAATTAGGGTCCAGGGAGGCAGCAACGTCATGCAGTAGATAGAACTCTGGATCTGGAATCAGTAAGATATGAGTTTAAATCCAGCCTCAGATACTAACTGGCTCTGATTTGGGGCAAGTCACTTAACTGGTTTCCCTCAATTTTCTCATCTGTAAAATGAGGATAATAATAGCCCCTTCCTGGGGGCAGCTGAGTGACTCAGTGGATTGAGAGCCAGGCCTAGAGAAAGGAAGTCCTAGGTTCAAATCTGGCCTCAGACACTTCCCAGCTGTGTGACCCTGGGCAAGTCACTTGACCCCCATTGCCCACCCTTACCACTCTTCTGCCTCAGAAGCAATACACAGAATCGATTCTAAGATGAAAGGTAAGGGTTTAAAAAATAATAATAGCCCCTTCCTCTCAGGGTTATTGTGGGGATTAAATGAGTGAATATTTTAGCATAGTGCCTGGCACATTAATACATATTAGGTGTCATCATTATTCTTATTAAATGACTTGCCCAAGATCTCACAGATTGTACGAGAGGCAGGCTTTGAACCCAAGTTCTTTGACTCTAGACCCAATACTGTAATTATTAATTTGTTATTAATTATTAATTATTATTATTTATTAGTAATATAATGTTACATATGAATATATACTAAATATCTGCTGATAATAATTAGATACCAATTACTAATTAAGGAATATTCTTCTTTCCTTAACCCTCCATGCCAACCTCCTGAGAAGCAGTTCTCCCACCCCTGCTCACACAGTTCCAGGAAGGGGAACTTAATACTTTTCAAAACGACTCCTTCTATTTGTGGATGACCCTCGTTGCCTGCCCTAATCATTCCTCACGTCCATCCAGGGTCTCTTCTTGGTTCTGCCTTATGTGTTTTCACCTGAGAATGGGGCAGCTGGGGTTAAGCAGCTGGAGAAGAGCCTGCTGGTTCTGCTGGGAGCTCACTCTGGGGCCTTCACTTCTCGAAGGGCCTTAGGAGGTGACACCAAATGCAAACACAACTCAATGTTAATGAATTACTTAAAAATAATACTTAATTAAATACTTAGTGCTTTCACCCAATCAGCTGATCCACAAGCATTTATTAAGAGACAAGTGTTTTCCATAGATCAGTCCCTCGTGTGTGGTTAGGCCTCTCCTGTGGTCTGCCTGAGGCTTCCCTTGTCCAGAGTCAATACTCACACCCGCTGCCTTCATCCAATTGTAGAATGTCTGCAGACTCCACACCTCCTTGGTGGATGCTTCCATTTGGCAGGCAGTCGGTCCCCTTCTCAAGCTGGGCAGCCAAAGAGAAAACCAAGGCTCAGAGTTAGTCATTTCATTGGCCAGAATCGGCACTGCAAAGGAAGATCGCAACCATTTTTAAATCTTTAAACCCAACACTCAACCCATTTTCCCATATTGTTCCTCTAACTAGATTATACGGATGTGTTATCTTATTAGTGTCAACCCATCCTTCCCTTATGTGGAGGCCTTTTAAAATCTTGCACTTAATGGCCTTCTACCTCCCTTAATGACACAAAACTGGGAGCTCTTGTCATCGAGCGCGCCTCCATCCTGTACTTCACCCGTGTCAAGTCACTTCCAAAGAGACGTCCTTCTGGCTTTGACGTTTGTCCATCCATCCACACTCTATGGTCCGGGGGTAGCACTGTTAGCTTCCCTGTCATCGCATCCCTTTTATTACGTCTTGGCCACATAGCTATAATGAAGTACTTTGTCAGATGCTGGGCCGAAACCAAGACCCACTGCATTCATGGGATGCCGCTCATCTACTAGTCTAACTTATTAAATGATGAAAAGAAGTAAGTTTGATCTGTGTTCTTAGCAGACATCCTGGCTAATAATGACAATCTCTTTTTAAAATGCTGCAAGCTATCTCTTTTAGACTTTTGCTGGGGACTGAAATCAATTCAATTCCATTAAGTTAAAAAAAAAACAACCTATTTTTTTATTAAGGACTTGCAAGGTCCCAGACATGGAACTAAGGGCTGAGGAAACAAAGACAATCATAAAATGGTTCCTGCCCTTAAGGAGCTTAAAGCTAGCATCCAACTAGCAGAGCTTCTTACTCTGAGGTCTGTGAACTGATTGTTTTATATTTTAATGACTATTTCAATACAATTAGCTTCCTTGGTAATCCTATCTAATCTGTGTTATGTATTTTAAAAAGGATACATAAGCCTCACCAGATAGCCCAAAGGATATAAGATACAAAAATAGGGGAAACGTCTGTGTGCTGGAGCATCTGGCAAGCACACATAATATACATGTGAATAGTAAACATAGGCATATATGCATGTATGTGTTTGCTATGCGTATGTCTATCATATAATAAGGAAGGAAAGCAGGAAGGAGTAGTAATAGATGGCTAAATGAAATAGAGATAGATGGTTAGATGAATCTGGAGACAGAGTTAGATGATAGTTGGATGATAGGAGAGATGGAGATAGAGATAATAGATGAAGACAGAATTAGATAAGTAGTTGGAGATAGAGATAGATGGATAGTTGGGTGGAGAGAGAGAGA
>NC_058133.1:496000334-496015610 GCF_016433145.1 Gracilinanus agilis | reverse complement strand
GGGCTGCGGGGGGAGTAGAGTGGGAGGTACGACAGGCGGCCTTGGAATTCTCCAGGGGGTTGGTGGGTGAAATAGGGCAAAGGGGGATTCAAATGGATGCGGGAGGAGTGGGTTGAGGAGAGAGCGAGCATTTATTAAGCACCTACTGAGGCAAACAGGGTTAAGTGACTTGCTCAGGGTCATATTGCTAATAAGTGTCTGAGGTTGGATTTGAACGCATGAATGAAAGTCTCTCTGACCCTTGGCCCAACACTCTATCCACTGTGCCATCTACTTTATATTGAATTACTTTAACTTTTTATTTATGCCATCTATTTTTAAATATCTTAAATAATTTTATATTTATATTATATTTATATCAATCAAGAAATAATTTTAATAATTTTAAAATATTTTAAAATCTCCCCCACTAGGATGCAAACTTATTGTGAGTAGGGATTGTTTCATTTCTTGGTACTTGTATCCTCAGTGCCTATCAGTTCCTGGCACATAGTAGGTATTTCAAAAATACTTGTTGATTGACTATTTGATCTTTAAAGATCCTTCCAGATCTAAATCTGAGACTCTATGGTCCTATTCTCAGCTGTGGATGGTTTGGAAATGAGCCTGCCTGAAGATGTGGGACTTTATCAAACGGGCTCCTTATCTATTTGCCCAGCTCTGCCCTTAATCTGGGCAGCGAGACGGCAGTGCAGGGAAAAGAGTATCCGAGCCAGAGTCAGGGAGACTCGAATTCAAATCGGGCCTCCTATACTTACTAGCTTTGTGACCTTGGGCAAATCCCTTAGTCCGATTTGCCTCAGTTTCCTGATCTGTCAAGTGAGCTGGAGAAGGAAATGACGAGCCGCCCCCGTGACATTTGCCAAGAAGACCCCAAATGGGGTCACAGAGAGTTGGAAATGACATCTTTGGGGCTTGGAAGACCCAGCAAAATTTGAAACTTAAATTAAGTTGAACTCATCTTTCTAAAAAGCTCCCTCCTCCAAAATTCTCTGTTTCCACGGAGGACAGACACTGCCATTTTGCCAGCAGTCCGGGTCGTCCTTTGAGTTTGAGCCCAGATTCTTTTCTCCCCCTCATCGCCCCTCTCTGCCCCGTCCCAGCTTGGGCTTCTCCTAGGACCAGGCCATGTGGAGTCATAAATACACTGAGCAGAACTGGGAGCCGTAAAAAGCAGTGGAAACTCCCCAATGACTTTTATTTGAGCATGGAGTACATTTTCTTCTCCTTCTTTTAAGCATATGGATCAGGGTGTGTATGGTATTCGGGAAATTCAGTCCAGGAACAATAAATGAAGTCACACCATGAACAGCTAACTAGGCGGTGCAATGGACAGAGCTCTGGTCCAGGAGCCAGGAAGGCCTCCCTTTCAGTCCTGCCTCAATGCTTACTTGCCGTGTGACCTTGGGCAAGTTACTTAACATCTCGGTGCCTCAGTTTCCTTAGTCGTAAAATGGGGATAATAATGGGTAAATAAATAGAAAAATAAACCTACCTTCCAGGGTTGTTGTGAGAATCAAATGAGAAAAAAATCTGTAAATTACTTTGCTGTATTATAATAATATAAATATTATAATATGATATAAATATATAATATAATAATATAAAATGCTGTATAAACAGCAGCAATTATTACTATTAACCTAAGAGAAGCTAGGAAATTGTGTAGCTTTGTTATCCTAAGGGAATTATAATTGCATTTTTATTTATATACATACATATATGTATATACATATATATATATATAAAAGGCAGCATTATATAGTGGATAGCATGCTGAAATTAGAGTCAGGAGAAACTTTGGCTCCACTCTTGCCTCTGACATTTATTAGTTGAATGGCCCTGGGCAAGTCACTTAACCCCAGTTCCCTCCTCTATAGTAAGGGCAGGGGAGATAATAATAAATAATGTCTATAAAGCACTATGTGATGGGGGAGGGAGGAAGAGGGTGGAAATGTTTTTATTTCATTGGCATAAAGAACTACCAAGTGAATTAGTTGCAGAGATGAGATTCGAACTCAGGTCCTATGTCCAGTCCCTGTTTCCCCCTCTCTATCACACTCTCTTCTTTGCCTTTTATTTCCTGACTCTGTCTGCCCTTTCCTGCCCCCCACATCTAGGGCGGATGCCTCCTGGCCCTCCTCCTCACACACAACCAATGAATCCCATCCCTTCCTCCTCACTCCCACCTCACAGTACTTCAGGATGCTGGAATCTGCTCCAGAAATGTCTTCTCCCCTCCAGGCTTCTACTCTAGGTTTCTGCTGCCCCCTAATGGCCACCATGGCGAAAGCTGGTCCAAAGGGGAAGGGAGGTTCTCTTCCTCCATCCATGTCCCAAATTTGGATCAGCTCATTAACTTCTTCATTTTTGTTTTAGTTTTTTAAACCCTTTTCTTCCATCTCAGAATCAGTACTGGGTATTGGTTCCAAGGCAGAAGAGCAATAAGGGTAGGCATTGGGGGTGAAGTGACTTGCCCAGGGTCACCCAGCCAGGAAGTATCCGAGGCCAGATTTGAACCCAGAATCTCCCGTCTTTAGGTCTGGCTCTCGATCTTCTGAGCCCCTGACTCATTCACTTCTGACCTTTCTTTCAGGATAAACATGATCGTAGCTCAGAGACCATCTGCTCAAACTCCCTCTTTTTGTAGAGGAAGAAACTCGAGTCCGAGAAGGGTCTCACTTGTTCAAGGTCTCACGAATTCGCACTGAGGAGTTAAACTCAGTGACTGTGACTCCAACTTCAGTGCTTTCTGCCCATTGTACCAAATGACATGCTTCTGAAAGGAAAGAGAAGGATAGCCAGAATAGCCAGCATTTACCTGGCACTCCAAGCTTTGCAAAACACTTTACAAATAGTGCATGTTTTGATCCTCACAACCTCCTGGGAGGTTGGTGCTTTTATAATCCCCATTTTACAGATGAAAAAACTGAGGCCAAATAGCAGCTAAGTGATTGCCTAGGATCACTCAGATAACCAGGATCTAAGGTAAGATTTGAACTCAAAGTTTTCTGGTTCCGTATCTATAGCTCTATCCACTATGCCAACTAGCTATTTGGGGGAAGGGGCAGAAAGAAGGGGAGAAGGACCCTTGAATCCCAGCCTCCCAGAGTGTATCTGTAAGTTGGTAGCTTGGAACCAAGAACATGTTTTCTAATAGAAACAATATTACGAATGGCCTCTTGGCATCCATAAATGTCTATTTAACCCTAATATTTAATATTTAGTTCTGCCACTGGATGACTTTGGGTAAATAACTTTATTATTATTATCACTATCATTAGTAATAATGTTACTATTAATTATACTAATTGATATTATTAATAATAATTGATTCATATTAATAATTAACAACAATAATAATATTAATGAAGCTTTACACCTACAGATCATGCTAAGATTCGCAGTACTCTAAATGAAGTATCTCTTTTGACCTGCATTGCAATCCATGAATTAGGTGCTATTATTATATTCATTTTACAGAAGGGGAAACAGAGGTGCAGAGAGATTCAATGACTGCCCAAGGTTGCTCAGATTGTAAATGCCACAGGCAGGATTCAAGTAGTCCAACACTTCCCACTAGATTAAGCTGTATATCACCAACAGAATATTTTGGGGTCCCTATATTTTATTTTATTTTTTAATGATTAATTAAGAAAATTTCCCCATAATTCCATGATTCATGTTCTTTCCCTCCCCTCCTCCCACCATCTTCCCATAGCTAACCAGCAGTTCCACTGGGTTTTGCACCAGGGTGATCGTTTAGAGTTTATATCCTCAATCTTATCCCCATCGACTCATTTAATCAAGCAGTTGTTTTTCTTCTGTGTTTCCGCTCCCACGGTTCTTTCTCAGGATGTGGAGAGCATCTTTCTCATAAGTCCCTCACAATTGTCCTGGATCATTGCATTGCCGCTAGTAGAGAAGTTTGGGGTCCCTAAAAAATGAAGGGGTTGGACCAGATCTGTCAGTCAGTCAGCAAGCATCCATTATTATGTTTCAGTAACTGTGGGTGCCACTGGGGGTCCAAAGATAGTAGTGAAGTTGTCTCTGCCCTTTGGAAGGTTGCATTTTTTCCAGGGAATATAACTTGTATGTGGAAATTTGTTCAAAATACCGTTATGGTGGATAGGCACTGGACCAGTTGGGATAGGGAACTTACAAATGAGGAGACAGCCTCTACTATCAGAAATCAGCACTATTTTGAGGGGCAACTTATCACCTTATAGAATTTGCTAGAACAATTCAAGTCTAAGTCATTGGCCCAGGAAGCCACAACCAGGTTGTGTCAGACAGAGGGTTTAAAGTCAGGTCTTCTTGTCTCTGAAGCCAGCTCTTAAGACAGAATACCATTTCCTAAGTTTACAAAATATATATAAAACACAGGGAGTGGAGATACACTAATGGCTTTTTTTGTCGTGGAGACAGTTTTCAGTTGTGCCTGACTCTTCATGACCCCATTTGGAGTTTTCTTGTCAAAGATACTGGAGGAGTTTACCATTTCCTTCTCCAGTTCATTTTACAGGTGAAGAAACTGAGGCAAAAAGGTTAAAGTGACTTGCCCAGGGTCATAGAGCTAGTAAGTGTGCAAGACTAAATTTTAACTCACAAAGGTGAGTCTTCCTGATTCCAAGCCCAGTGCTCTATCCCCTGGGCCATCCAATTGCCCCATTAATAACTTAATGAAGCACCAATTGTCTCATGTAGAAGCGAGCATTTGAGCAGAATTTTGAAGGAAATCATAAAGGTAGAAAAGAGATAGAACAATGTCTAGATATAGGGGACAGCCTGAGCAAAGGTACAGAGGTGGGAGATGGACCGTCATGTGTGAAGAGCATCAAGGCCAGTTTGGCTAAACCATAGAGTGCATGAAGGAGATTAATATGTAAGAAAACTGGAAAGGTGGGTTGAAACCAGGATGAGATGATCTCTAAGTTGCCTTCTAGTTCTAACATTGCTATCCTACGCTTCTAACACATTGGTGACACTTGAACAATGCTTAGCCACCATTTGTAACTTTACTTCTATGGCAGAACCCAATCCAAGATGCAAAACTTCATAGCCTTGGTATGGGCAGAAGGATCACCGACTTCCCTGGAAGGGACCAGCTGCAAGTAGGAGCATGATAGGAGGAAGTTAGGATTTCACCAATGGAGCATAAGCAGGGGTTCCATGCTCAGAAACTTAGATCTGGAAGGGACTTGGGGGACATCTGGTCCAACCCTTTCATTTTACAGAAGAGAACACTGGACTAGAACCAGAGGTTTATGGGTGATAAAGAAGAGGACAGGTAGGGATTTGCAGGCATCATTAAGGGGTCTGTTATCACATAGCTATGATTTAATGGATGTTAATTTTCTTTAGGATCCTAGATCTTGAGCTAAAAGGGACCTCAGAGGCCATCTAGTTCAACTTCTTCATTTTACAGCAGAAAAAAACTGAGACCCAAAATAAGTGACTTGACTGAGATCACACAAGTAGTAAACTTCTGAGGCAGGATTTGAACTCAATTCCTCTGACTCTAGATTCAGCATTCTGCCTACTATACCATATTCCCAACTTATTGGTGTGTGAGAAAGATTTTTTTAATAGACCCCTTATGAAAGTTTGTTTTTTTTCTCTATCTGATTAAGAGGAAAAATCACTAAACCCCAAAGAGATAAAAAAAGAAGAGATTCACATATATCTATGGGACCTCTTTCTATCATGACAAAGAACTAGAATTAAGAGGTATTGTAAGGATGGGATTTTGTGCAGAGGAGATGATCTCTGCACAAAATCCCATCCTTACAACATGTATAAATTGGGAAAGGACTGAACAAATTATAGTAATTGATTTTTTTCAGTTTCAACTTATTTTTATGTTCTATTAAATTTCCCATGTATCTCCCTTCCTCCTCACTCACACTAGAGGAGGCATTATTTGACATAAATGTGATGTATAAAATGATATCATGTATGTATCTAATTTGATGGAATATTCTTATGGCATAAGAAATGATGGAAGGGGATAACTTCTGAGAAATCTGAGAAGAATTGTATGAAATGATGCAGAGGGAAGTAAACAGAAGTAGGAGAACATTTTTAACTATGACAACAACACTGTAAAGATGAGTAGCTTTGAAACTTAAAATTCTCATAATTCTATAAAATTCTATAAAATTATAATTCTACAGGACCAGTTGATGAAGCAGGCCACCCGCCTCTTGACACAGAGATGATGGACTAAATATGCAGAAAAAGATTCACGTTTTTTGATGTGGCCAGCAGGAGAATTTAGTTTGCTTGACGATGTATGTCTGTAACAAAGATTCCATTTTCCCCTGCTCTGGGGGTGGGGAAACAAGAGGGTGAGAAAATCAGTGCTTGTGGATTAGAAAAAAACTTAAATTTAAAAATCTGCCTGGACCCAATCCTTGTGTGAGATGGTCATTCTCTGGATCCTCAGGTCCTCTGAATTTGCATTTGTTCCCACAGGGACAGAGACAGGATCAAGGACTATCCCACCACTGATTTGCATTCATGTGTTTCCTATGAGTTATATTCCTAAGGAGATGAAATGTTAATCTTATAGGAGCAGGACTAAAGACAAAATAAGAAATGTTAGCGTCATACGTATTATTTTGTTTTTCCCAGACGCCTAAGAAGCCCATTAGAGAGCAGAATATTAATGATTCTAGGCATGTGCAGCTCTTAGTCCTGGACAGTGGAAAAGGAAATAAACTCCATTCTATTTTGGCCTGGAGCACAGTGCCTGGCACATTGTACATTCCTAATAAATGTGTTTTAATTGATAGACACTATGATGAGCCACCTAGGAATGGGGCGGAGGAAATGGATTAGGAGCTTAGACGATTAGCATAATAACATTACCGTGGAGTTGGGGCTGGTTCAGGGTAGTTTGGTCGTAATGTCTTAATGACATTATGGGCAAATGATGTTGATTGAAGCTTCCTGATTCAGGCTGTGTTTGTATAACGGAGTGCCAGCTGGTGTATAATGAAGTGTCAGATAAGTGTTTAAGAAAATCCGAGTATGAACACCACCAAGCTGGGAGGGCTGGAGAAAAGAGGAATATTTTGAATCACAGGCTCTCAGAGTCGGAAAGGACCTAAACAGTGATGGAGAACCTTTTGGAGGAGCCAGTGATGTCCTCAGGGAGCAGCTTGGCTCCAAGTCCCTCTGGCTTTCTAGTCCCAAACTCTGGAAAATTCTGTGCTGGGGCGACAGCAGGCACGTCCACAGAGAAGGCTCTGCGTGCCCCTCGGGCACGTGTGCCACAGGTTCACCACCAAGGCCCTAAGAGGCCTTCTGGTCCAAGTGGTACCTTAGCAACTGGTTTCCTCTCTACAACATACTCAACAAGTGGTCATTTAGCCTTTGAGGGAAGACTTCCCAGAAGGGTGCTACTTCTCAGCAGGATCCATTCTACTTTTTAATAGCACTAAGAGCTATTAAGTTTTTCCTTGTGTCAACCCCAAACTGACTTCTCAGTAATTCCTACCAGGCAGCTGGAGTCAGGAAGACTTTAGTTCAAATCTAGCCTCAGACACATATTAGCTGTGTGATCCTGGGCAAGTCACTTAACCATGTTTGCCTCAGTTTTCTCATCTGTAAAATGAGCTGGAAAAGGAAATGGCAGAGCACTCCAGTGTATTTGCCAAGAAAGCTCAAATGGTGTTATGGAAATCTGGACAAAACTAAAATGATTAAACGGCAACAACGGTTTCTACCCATTGATTTTACTCTCTTTAGCCAATCAGAAAAAAAGCAAATACTTAAAAATAGCCCTCACATCTTCACTAAATCTTCTCTTCTTCAGATTAAACACTCCTTACTTCCTTAGGTAATCTTCGTGTGGCATCCTGCTTAACCTCCCCTATATTTTTTCCCATGTAATACTTTCAGAGCTTGGAAAAATACCTTAGAGGTTACCTCGTTCAATCTCCTCATTTTATAAATGAAAACATTGACACCCAGAGAGATTAAGGTCTAGTCTGTGCTAGTTCCTGGCAAAGCTGAGATAACTCATATTATACCTTAAAGGAGAAGACTTCCAGCTGCATCCAGAAGAGAATGAAGGCTTTGGAGTGGCATGAAAGGGAGAAGGGATAGCATTTTAGATTCCAGCATGAGCAGAGGGATGAAATGGGAGGAAAGATAGTGAGTGAGGCTTGTCCAAGGGACACTAGATACCAGCACAATTTTGTAGGGGAAGAATGGAAGATGATGATGGGTAGATCTACTGATCTCACCAACCTGGCTACAATCCAGAGGAGAATTAACCAGTTACATAGAAGTCCATTCTAATCCACTGTAAAGAGCCAGTTGTGGGAATTCAGGCAAAGGAAAATGTTCCCCCCCCCCCCAGGAAATCTTTTCTGACTTTGATTCTTCTTGGATGTCTATTGTCAAATGATATTATTTAACTTGAGAGATAGAGATGGGGTCTTAGTACCAGGGAGGCCTGCATTTAGGTCTTACCCTTGACTTTTACTAGCTGTGTGACCCTGGCAACTCAATATCCCAGGCAACTCTCTAACCAACCAACCAATTGTCAAATATTTATTAAGTGCCTCCTACATGCCAAACAAGAAGTAGCAAAGTCTAATGAATAGAGTGCAAGCCTTGGAACCAGGAAGACCCAAGTTCAAGTCCCTCCTCTGACCTATCCGGGATGTATGACTCTGGACAAGTCAATGAACCTCCCACCATCCCAGGAAACTGTAGATTATAAGCTGCAGAGCAGGTGGCCACCTCCGCTGGTAGACAGAATCTCTTCTTGGGTCTTCCTACACCCATGAAATCACAGGTCCTGTCCCTAAACCAAACACATGAAAACACCTGCCAGCTACTATGCTAGGTGCTAGGAATGCCCATACTAAAGTGATGCTCGTTGCTCTCAAGAGACTTATATTTTATTAGAATGTAATAGCTTTCTTTCTCTAAGACTTCAATTGCAGAAAAATTGCCAAGCATAAATAGTAACCCTTGTTCTTCCTTCATTTCAGTGCTGTCTGACTCTCTGTGACCCCAATAGAGGTTTTCTTGGCAAAGATACTGGAGTGATTTACCTTTTCCTTCTCTGGCTCATTTTAGAAATGAGGAAACTGAGGCAAACAGGATTAGGGGACTTGCCCAGGGTCACACAGCTAGTAAGTGTCTGAGGCCAGATTTGGACTCAAGAGGAGGAGTCTTCTTGACTCCAGGACCTGTATTCTATGCACTATGGTGCCCCCCAGCCCCTTACAGACATAATAAACACTTAATAAAAGCTTATTGATTGATGGATTTACGTAAGTCAGAAGGAGTTTCCACACCAGGGATTCTTTACTCTATTGAAATCATAGATCTAGAGCAGGGGTTCCCAACCTTTTTTGGCCTACTGCCCCCTTTCCAGAAAAAATATTCCTTAGCGCCCTGGAAATTAATTTTTTTTAATTTTAATAGCAATTAATAGGAAAGATAAATGCACCTGCGGCCATCACCGCCCTCTGGATTGCTGCAGCACCCACCAGGGGGCAGTGGTGCCCACTTTGGGAATCACTGGTCTAGATCAAAAACATTTTTTAACAGGGAAACAAAATTTATCTGTGATCATAATAATTAGCATTTATGTAGTGCTTTTAGGTTTGCAAAATGCTTTATATATTATCTCATTTGATCCTTCTAGCAGTATTAATATCTCCATTAACTAGAGAAGGAACCTGAGGCCAAGAGAGAACTCACATAACCAGCAAATGTTGGATTTGAAATCAAGTGTTCCTGATTCCAGGTCCACCATTGCAGCCACTTTGGTGTGAATTCCCTATTAATATCGCTTAAGAAATAGACAACTCAGGGGCAGCTGGGTAGCTCAGTGGATTGAGAGTCAGGCCTAGAGACAGGAGGTTTTAGATTCAAATCCAGCCTCAGACACTTCCCGGCTGTGTGACCCTGGGCAAGTCACTTGACCCCTATTGCCCACCCTTACCACTCTTCCACCTATAAGCCAATACACAGAAGTTAAGGGTTTAAAAAAAAAAAAAGAAAAAAGAAAAAAATAGACAACTCAGATTTGTGTTCCCATAGTCAAGCCAAAGACATGATTGCAAATTGAGGGAAGAGCTCTTTGAGTATAAATGGGAGACGATGAAAGGTTTTCTTGCATTGTCTTGATTTTCCTCCTCCTTTAGAGGTGATGGGAAAGGGCAGAGTCTCTTCTCCAGATGTCTGACTTAGAGAAATAGCCCTTTGGAGCAGCTAGGTGTCCCAGGCCTGAAGTGGGGAAGACCTATATTCAAATCTGGCCCCAGATCCTTGCTAGCTGTGTGACCTTAAGCAAGTCACTTAACCCCATTTGCTTCTGTTTCTTTATATTCGAAATGAGAGGAAGTGGCAAACCACTCTTGTATCTTTATCAAGGAAACCCCAAATGGGGTTACAAAGAATCAGATGGGACAGAAACAAAGGAACAAAAATAGCCCTTTGGAAACCCCAAATGGGATCACAAAGAGTCAGGTGGGACTGAACCAATTGAACAAAAACAGCCCTTTGGAAATCCCAAATGGGGTTACAAAGAATCAGATGGGACAGAAACAAAGGAACAAAAATAGCCCTTTGGAAACCCCAAATGGGGTTACAAAGAATCAGATGGAACTGAACCAATTGAACAGAAATCGCCTTTTGAACCCCAGCTCTTGGGGCATATAATGGAGATTTAGGTTCCAAATCTTTGTCCTTCTGTGGTCCAGCAAGCCACAGGGCAGGAGTTTTCTGGTTCAATGTAAGCTTCTTAGCCAACCATAGATGTATCTTCCTGTCCAGTTAATAAGCTGTGGATTCTAAGTAATTACTTGATAGAATGAGGACCTCCAGTGATGGATGACTCTCTAGAATGCTGCTTTCCCGCCTTAGTTACAGGAAGGAAGGCAGGCTGTCCTCGCCATTCTTTTCCCCTTGAATAGGAGAGGCATTTGGCGGGGGGGGGGGGCCAGGCTAGCGGAGTGATGGATAGCCTGGAATATAAAAATCCCCCTGGGTCTCTTTTGTTCTCCCCAATTGGAGCGTTGGAGTTTTGTGCTCTCTCGGAGAACGCAAGCTGAGCAAGGTGAAGAGTTTCTTGGGGAGCCTGGGCCCAGCCTCCAAGTGGAACAGATGTTCTCTAGCTAAGAAATGGGAAAATCTGCTTCAGCGGCCGTCGTGGGCCGCCTTGGGGAGCCAGGGAGGCTTTGGCTCTGGGACTCCATACCTTCCACTTGGCCGAGCTGGCAGCATCCTCCCTCGTCTGTCCACTCCAGCAGATATCCTGAGTGCGGAGACCTGGGGCAGCCCATCAGAGCCCGGCCGTCTGTTGTTTCCAATCAAAAAGCAGCTGTTGTCCCAGTCAGGGAAGCTGTGGGTAATAGGAAAAAAAATGTCACCTGTTCAGGAAAGTGAGATCTTTTTAAGAAGCCAGGACCAGCTGTTGGCCAGGATCACCAATAAATAACTTGGGATCCCGTATTTCCATCGGCCGATCAGTCCATCAGTCAATTGTTATTAATTATCTGCCATGAGGCAACTGGGTGGGATAGGAGATGGGAAGACTTGAGTTCAAATCCAGTCTAGGATCTTTTCCTCACTGGTTGAGATTTTCCAGTCATTTAATTTTTAAGGACCTTCTTTATTTCAAAATTCCACACTCTTATGTTCTTTTCAAGCAGAAGCATTTGCTGTAGATTTTTAAATTCAAGGTCTTTATTGAGTGCTTATATAAGCAAAGCATCCATACTTGTCCTGCAAGAGGAATGGGAGGAGGAAACCAAGATTTATTAAACACTTATTGAGGGGCAGCTGGGTGGCTTAGTGGATGGAGAGCCTAGCCTAAAGACAGGAGGTCCTAGATTAAAATATGGCCTCAGACACTTCCTAGCTGTGTGACCCTGGGCAAGTCACTTAGCCCCAAATGCCCAACCACTCTCCTGCCTTGGAAAAGATACAATGGTAGGAGGTTGGTTTTGTTGTGTGTTTTTTTTTGTTGTTGTTTTTTGTTTGTTTTTTAAAGACAGAAGGTAAGCATTTCAAAAAAATCACTTAGCAAGCAACTAGGCTCAACAGATTGAGAGCAAGGTATAGGAGGTCCTGGGTTCAAATGGGGCCGCAGACCCTTCCTAGCTATGTGACCTTGGGCAAGTCACTTAACCCCTACTGCATAAACCTTATTGCTTTTCTGCCTTAGAACCAATATACAGTACTGATTCTAAGACAGAAAGCGAGATTTTTCTTTTTTTTTTAAAGAAAATAAATTGTTCTTCCAAATGAACTTTGTTATAGTTTTTTTCTAATTCAGTAAAAAAAAGTTTCTTGGTAGTTTGATAGGTATGGCACTAAATAAGTAAAGTAATTTGGGTAGGATGGTTGTTTTTATAATGTTAGCTCATCCTACCCATGAGTAATCAATGTTTTTTTCCAACTGTTTAGATCTAGTTTTAATTCTTTGGAAAGTGTTTTGTAGTTGTGTTCATATAATTCCTGTGTTTGTTTCAGTAGATAGATTCCTAAGTATTTTATATTGTCTAGGGTGATTTTAAATGGTGTTTCTCTTTCTAACTCTTGCTGCTGAGATGTGTAGGAAATGTATAGAAATGCTGATGATCTATATGCGTTTATTTTGTATCCTGTAATTTTGCTAAAGTTGTTGATTATTTACACTAACTTTTTAGTTAATTCTGTAGGATTTTTTAAGTAGACCATCATATCATCTGCAAAGAGTGTTAGCTTAGTCTCCTCATTGCCTATTTTAATACCTTCAATTTCTTTTTCTTCTCTAATTGCTACTACTTAGTGTTTCTAGTACAATGTTAAATAATAGAGGTGATAATGGACATCCTTGTTTCACTTCTGATCTTATTGGGAAGGCTTCTAATTTATCCCTGTTGCAAATGAGGCTTGTTGATGGTTTAAGATATATACTGTTTATTATTTTTAGGAAAGGCTCTTCTATTCCTATACTTTCTAGTGTTTTCAGTAGGAATGGGTGCTGTATTTTGTCAAAGGCTTTTTCAGCATCTATTGAGATAATCATGTGATTTTTGTTTGTTGGCTTGTTGATATGGTCAATTATGTGGATGGTTTTTGCTAATGTTGAACCATCCTTGCATTCCTGGTATAAATCCCACCTGATCATGATGGATAACCCTCGTGATCACTTGCTGGAGTCTTTTTGCTAGTATTCTATTTAAGATTTTTGCATCTATGTTCATTAGGGAGATTGGTCTGCAGTTTTCTTTCTCTATTTTTGGTCTGCCTGGCTTTGGGAACGACCTCCAGGAACTGATGCAGAGTGAAAAAAGGAGAACCAGGAGAACATTATGCACAGAGACTGATACTCTGTGGTAAAATCGAATGTAATGCACTTCCATGCTAGCAGCAATGCAATGACCCAGGACAATTCTGAGGGATTTATGGAAAAGATGCTACCCACATTCAGAGGAAGAACAACAGGAGAGGAAACACAGAAGAAAAACAACTGCTTGAACTCATGGGTTGACGTGGACATGATTTGGGAAGTAAACTCTAGGCCACCACCCTAGTGCAACTATCAATAATATGGAAATAGATCTTGATCAAAGACACATGTTAAAACCAGTGGAAATGCAGGTTGGCTGGGGGTGGGTGTTGCAGGGGAGAGAATAAGAACAAGAATCATGTAACCATGGAAAAAAATTTTTTCTAGAAAATAAAATAAAGAAAATAAAGAAAATAAAATTTAAAATCACTTAGAGTCTGGGCCCTGTTGGATATTAGAATCTTAGAATCTCTTACAGAGAAAACATGGAAACAGACCCTGTCTGATAATAGGTAAGCCTTGATTCTCCCATCAGGAGAATGGGAATAATAATCATCATAGGGTTGTTGTTCAGCTCAAATGAAGGCATGTATGTGAAGATTATATAAACTTTAAAGTGATGAGTAAATCTGAGATATTAGAAATATTATCATTCCATAAAGTAGAGAAAACAATTACTTCTGGCTCAAAGTAATAATAATGGTACACATTTCTGTAGCTCTTTAAGCGCTATAAAAACAATTTTTCCCCAACTGATTGCAACAACCTCTTAAAAGGAACTATAATGATTATTATTCTTGTTTTCCAGATGGGAAAACTGAGGTTCAAATAAATTAAACCACTTGTCACCCATCACACAGATAATAAGCATCTGGGTCCATGTCTTGCCCTTGCCACTAGAGGGTAAGACCCATGAAGACAGAGACTATATTAGATCCTTCCTTTTATCCCCTAGTGCCTAGAATGGAGCCATTACTCTTAGTCTGCATTTAGTAAAGACTTGGTGAATTTAGAAATTCCCCAGCTTACCTTTTTTCACCCTCTGTCAAGGAAGTTTTTCAGCCTGAGGCAACTTGTTTATTGGGAGATGAGGGAGGAAATGACCTTTTGTCTGATAGCAAAAAAGAAATTTAGCAGTAACATGAAAGAAATCAAAGGAGAGAATGCCATGGGGTGAGAACTAACAAGCCTGTGGTCCTGGGATCCAGCTGACATTTTTCAAAGGCTTTGACTAGGTCAACGCCAGGCTTTCTGCAAGTCGTTCCCAGCTTTCACAGGGGCTGAGCAAGAATGGCAGAGGGCAGATGGCTTTGCCCTTAACTGGTAGATGGTTGTTTGGAAATATTTGTAATAATTGTGTGTCTGCTTTGGGGTTCCAGGTCCTGACAGCATCATTTCTAAACATGCATGCATACACACATACACGTACCTTCCAAGGCTTGAAATCACATCAAGGAAAGGTCAGGTAATTCAGCAGAAAGCATCCAGGAGATCTGGGGCAAACTCTTGGTACAGCCATTTGCTTTGGGCTTGTCACTTCATCTCTAAAATTAAGAGGTTGGTACTAAATCTCTAAGAACTACAGAGATAGATTAATATTGCATTCAAATAAGATTTAGAACTGGAATGGATCCTAGTAGATCACTTAGTCCAGCTTCTTCCTTTAGGAAACTGAGGTGAAGAGGCTAAGGGTTTAAGTGACTTGCCTAATACATGATTGAACCAAGATTCAAAATGACTATGAACCTAGTCCCAAGCTCTACAATTCCTTGATACAATGCATAAGAGAGCACTAAAAGAAAGAAATTAAATTAAATTAGAAATAAAGCCAGTATTTAAAAATAAGTTCCAAAGTGAAATCTTCCAAAAACAGAAAAAAGTAAGCCTTAAAGAAAAGAGAGAGAAAGAGAAAGAAATAGAAAGAGAGAAAAGAGAAAAAGAAAGAGACAGAAAGAAAGAAAGAAAGA
>NC_058133.1:495969359-495980718 GCF_016433145.1 Gracilinanus agilis | reverse complement strand
AAAGGAAGGAAGAAAGAAAGAAAGAAAGAGGGAGGAAGAAAGAAAGAAAGAGGGAGGGAGGAAGGAAGGAAGGAAAAATGAAGGGAAGGAAGGGAAGAAGGAAGGAAAGAAGGAAAAAAAGAAGGAAAAAAGGAAGAAAAACAAAATTCTTATAATAAATATGTTTTCAGTTCAGTCATTTTTCAGTTGTGTCCAACCTTTTGTGACCACATTTGGATTTTTCTTGGCAAAGATACTGGGGAGGTTTGCCACTTCTTTCTCTAGTTTATTTTATAGATGAGAAAACTGAGGCACCTAACATTAAATGATTTGCTGAGGTTCACACAGGTAGTAAGTGTCTGGGGCTGGGTCTGAACTCAAGTCTTCCTGTCACCAGGCCCAATGCTCTATCCATTGAGCCATCACTAGTGGCCCTACATGTACAAATAGGTATAGTTGAACAAAATTATTCCTCACGTTGTCTATGGCCAAAAACATTTGTCTTATTGTGCATACTGAATGGTCCAGCTCCTCTGTCAGGAGGCAGTTAGCATCCTTCATTGCCCTCTAGATCCTGAATGGTCATTGTGTTGATTAATGTTCCCAAATTTTTCAAGGTTCTTTTTCTTTGTAGTATTGATGTTATTGTATACATCGTTTTCCTGGTTCTTCACATTTCCCTTGACCTCATATCAGAGAAGCCTTTAAGGGCTTCTTTGAAACCATTCCTTTTGTCCATTCATACCACACAATAATATTCAGGGACATGTTTATTAGCACCAGGGACCAATCCTTGAGGTTAGAAGGTAGTTGTATGACCCTCAAGTTTAATGCTACCCAAAACCCTTTGTATTTATTTTGTACACAGTTTGCATTTATGTACCAATGAAAATATCAAATAATAACATTTAGATAGTGCTTTAAGGCACATACATCACTTTATATATCATCTCATTTGATTTTCTAAACAACTGTAGGAAGTAGTTGATATTATTCCCATTTCACAGAAGGAGACTGAGAGGTTCTGTTTTATGCCCCAAAAGAAGAATCTGAACTCCATAAAGGCAGAGACTATTCTGTTTTTGTTTTTGTAGATCCAATCCCTCATTTAGCAACTAACATGTATTAGTCACTTTTTTCCAGCATACAGAATTCTGTAAAGATATAAAAGTTATAGGTATAGAGGATATATACCTCAAGAACATGTTTTGAGAACAAAGAGTGGCATTGATAGTTTATTTTTATATGACTACTGATTAATTTTAGTTTTATTTTATAAAAATGCTTTATACTTGATCAAAATTTTTAATGTATTTTTCTAATGTATTTAAAAGCAATATTTCTTTTTTTAACCTTACTCTCCATCTTAGAATTAATGCTATGTATTGGTTCCAAGGCAGAAGAATGTAGTAAGGGCTAAGCAATGGGGGTTAAGTGATTTGCCCAGGGTCACACAGCTAGCAAGTGTCAGAAGCCAGATCCCATTTCTAGGCCTGACTCTCAATCCACTGAGCCACCCAGCTGCCTCCTAAAAGCAATATTTCTAAGAAAAACTGGAAGAAAAACCACTCATTTTTTTTTTTTGGTCAGACAAAATACAAGGTACATACAAAGTGGATGAGATACGACATTGAATAGCAAGTAGTTAGAGGAACTGAGAAAGACTTCCTTCACAAGGTGGTAGAGCCTTGAAAGAAGATAAGAATTCCAGGAGATAAAGGTTAGGAGAGATAATGGGGCAGACCTAGGGAACATCTAGTGCAAAGATGTAGAGATGGGAAATGGAGGGCAAGTTGTTGAATGATATTTCAGTCAGAGGCTGCTATGGCATAATAAGAAGGTAGAGGAGGGCCTCATAGTCATGAAAACCTGGACTGAAAGCCTTCTGACACATCCTGGCAGTGGGACCGTGAACAAGACACAACTTCTGGGTGTGACATTACAAAGAAGTTGCTGATCTTCCTTGACAGAGGGAACTTCACCACTGGAAGTTCTCTATACGAATGAAATCACAGACATCATCAAAATTATTTTTTTTTCCACAGGTCTAGAGCTGAAAGGGATTTAACAGATCATCTATGTCAACCCTCTCATTTTATAAACAAGAAAATCCATAGATTTAGAGCTAGATGCAATCTTAGAGACCATCTAGTCCAATCTCCTCTTTTTACAGAGGAGAAAATTGAGGACCCAAAAGTTTAAGTGACCTGAGCCATGCCACACTCATTCTCTTTCCCTCCATACCATGATCACCTGGTAGAAAAAGCACATTGTCCTGAGTCAATATGTCTCCTTCAGATCTTTTTGTACCTCTGGGACCCATTAAATTCCCTGCAAAAGGAAGGGATGACGAGATGGTTTCTGAGGACTTCTCCAGTCCTCAATCATGGATGATATGATGATTATGATATCCACAATGGATCATTGTAAGGGAAGTTCATAGGACCATGGATGGAAGGGCATGGAAACGTCTACTCTTGCTGCCAAACTGAGATCTTCCACTCTTCTTTCAAGAGACAAGAATCGTGTCTGCCCTTATCCCGTGATTAAAAAGGAGAGGAAACATCCCCCACTCCCTGGTCACCTACCTGTATACAGAAGATGAAGATCGCTGTTGAGATCCCATCTGGCACCCCCCACCCATGCTCAGAACCCATCTGGGCATGACATCTGTCATTGCGTTGGACGGGTCATCAGCAGCCTCTGTCCCTTCCTCCAGAAAGTGGTCACCATCGGGGCGCCTGTCATTGCTCCAAAGACCGAGGCTCCTCCCTGAGATCTGGGATCGGTTTTGGAGTAATTACACTGAGGAGAACATAATGACAACGTATGTCGTAGCAGTTGGAGTCGAGTTGTTTGCTTCATGGCCCCATGTTGTGGCAAATAATTCTGAAGGGCCTGGAAGACATTTAAAGCTTCCCAAAGCATGACACGAGCCCAAATGCAGCATGGAGAGCTTGAGTGAAGCTATTAAATGCTCTGTGGACATGTGCAGAATCCCATTACCCCCTCGCCTAGTGAAATGCTAATAACAGGAATCTTTCTGCCCCCCATCAAGCAACATTATGGCTGAAAGAGTGGCTTATAGTTCCAAGTTTGATCTTTCTTGGGTATGTTTGAGAGTTTGGGCAATCTCCATAGATTGTGAATGAACTCAGAAGGTTTCATCTAACATCTAGGAAACGAGGTTGGTTGATTGAAGTGGAAAAATCACGGTCACAAATCCATCTTGAGGACCTCATTTTCTATGAATAGGAGAGCATTGTTTCTCCCTTGTGGAACTGAGGTCATTGGGGAAATTAGGGAAAGTACAGAACCAAGGGACAAAACAAAAATTTAGGACCAAAAAAAGGGAGAGAGACTAAGAGAGACAGAGTAAGAGAAAGACAGAGATGGAGAGAGACAGAGAGAGGAAGCTGGACCAATTCTCTTTTCCCCAGATGATTTGCATAGCCGTGACTTTCCTGTGATTGCCATTCCCCTTGTGATTGCTGATATTTCAAACCAATCATTTAGCATGACCCTTTTGTTATTAAAAAGAAAAAAAATTAACCTTCTGTACTGGAAGGCTCTCAATTAGCCAATGCCTGTGTTTGCTTCTGAAAATCAAACCCCTCAAAGCTCAAAAATCTGTGTTTGCATGCATGTGTGGGTGGGTCTGTGTGTGACAAAACAAAGGAGGAAGCTTGATTGTTATGTTCTTGGGATTTTTTAATGGTAATTGTCTCAGTTTCTTAATTTAGACTTCTTATATCAAAAGTAGCAAGAAACCTTTGACTCCCCAAAGCATTGATTAAGGACCCAACAGGATAGATGCATAAAAGAGCTCAGAGTAAAATGAGAAGCGTGCTGCCCTTATATCATGGCAAAGGCATCACTCACAGAGGGTTACTGGATGAGTTTTCAACAGCCTCTCCACTCCTAGTGGACCTTAGCTGACTACATTCTCCAGTCAGTCAAGAATCCCAGTTTACCTGTCTCTGGAGATGAATCATAGGGTCATAGATTCTGAGCTAGAAATCCAATATCTTCATTTTACAAATGAGGAAACTGAGGTGCAAGAAGTTTCAGCAATTTATCCAAGGTGGCATAGCTAATTTGTTTTTGGATCTAGATTCCCACCCAGGTCTTTCTGCTTCCAGATACCATTCTCCATTCACCAAACCATACTTTCTCACAAAGATGGATTCAGGGTCAGGTATCACATGACCCTGAAGGACTTTACCATGTAATGACTGGTTCATGCCACAGCAGATTTACTTTCTCATAGGATTCCTAGAGCAGGGGTTCTTCACCAGGAGTCCATGAACAATCTCTTTTTCAATATTTTCATAACTGTTTTAATACAGTTAATTTCCTTTGTGATTGTGTTTTATTTGTTTAAAGGCATTTTAAATAATATATATATATATACACATATATATGTATATTATTCACAAAACAAATGAGATTGGGTCCATAGGTGTCACCAGAATGACAGGGGGATGAGAACACACACAAAAAGATAAAGAACTCCTGATCTAGAGGAAGAAAGGAAGCAAAAAGGGAAGATAAGAATGAAGGAAGGAAAGGAGCAAAGAGGGAGGGAAGGAAGGAAGAGAGGGAAGGAGGGAAGAGAAGAAAAGAAGAGAAAGAGGGGGGAAGAAAGAGAAAGAAGGAAGAAGAGTTCTTCCCTTAAGCAGAGGGAAGAAAGGGAGGGAGGGAAGGAGGGAAGAGAAGAAAAGAAGAGAAAGAGAAGGACAGAGAGGAGATAAGAGAGAAGTTTAAAAATAAACAGAGAACATGTATTAAGTAATGGCAAATCCAATTGGTCCTTTCAAGTGACTACAGTTTATCATTTTTTGACAGTTATCATCTTTGTAGATGTCCTTATTTAGACAATGGTAAGCAGCCAGCCAAATGAATGCCTGCTGGTAGACCTTGGCCAATCAAAAAAGAATGGATTTGTAAATGCCCAGGTGAAATTCCTCCATTGACCAGACCAAATAATTGAGTATTTTGAATGCCGCATCAAAGGAAAGTACATGATAAATGTTGAGTGAAAATGATGGGTTTGGACTAACTTCCCTCCAAGGTCCCCTTCAGCTCTAAGACTAGGGTCCTCTGATCCCAGGGGACCAACTATGAATTATTCTCAGAACTAGAATGAGACAAGAGAGGATCCAGACTGGGATTTGTTTCTGAGGATAAGTGGGACAAAAGTCACTGGACTTTTCAGTCTTTTCTCATTATGGTAGAGGGTTGTATCTAACAGAGAGCTATGGAATGCTATACCCTCAGTGAGCAGAGCAGGTTCTTCCCTCCTTGGACACATATACACACAAATATAGACACACAGAGCAACACAATGGCATCAACAGAAAAATAGCCATTCCACAGAATCAGAGATGGGAACTGCCCCTTGAAACATGTAATGCATCCTTTAGTGCTGGCTTGCTGGTCACATATGGTCACCATGTATTCTTTTCTCACTTATTATATCCAAGCTTGGAATCTACTTCCCACTGAAACCATATGGAACAGTAAGTAAGCTTCAGGAATATTCTACCATTACTTATATTACAATACTATTTCATTAAATGTGGTAAGTGAAACATCTGGCTGGCTAGTAAAAATAAACACACCAGTGGGGGCTCATGAGCTATAGTTTAGAGGGTACTCACAGAATACTTAGACTCTAGGGGGAGTAGACATGGACTATAGCTCTGAGTGCTACATAAAACTATGTTTTTAGTTTGGGATTTTTTAAGTAGACTTTTGATTACATCCATATGCTTTCTTTACTAATGCAGATCAGCTCTTTCTCTGAAACTTATCTTGGAAACTTGAACTCAGATCTCCCTGACCCTGAGATCTACCTACCATGATGTCCCTCTATCTTTTATCATTCCATATGTATTTTTATTCTTTCATGAATACAAATATAAATATAAAACATATTTATAAATATAAATGTGTGCTGAGAAATTCTCTTGACGAGGGAACATCATCATTGCCATAATTCTAGATTCTGTATCTCTGTTGACACTTCAGTTCTCTATTTCTCCAGGTTGTTTCAATAAGAAATAGCTGTTGTCTTCATCAGAGGCTATTAGTACATTAAAAGAGCGTTTTAGCCTTGAGAACTGAACAAACACAAATGCATTTTATCATGTTGGCAGGCTCAACACTTCTGGCTTTGATGGGTGAGTAAGATCAGCTCTGAATTATGTCACAAACAAATTATTTTCCCCGAAATAACTTTTCAGCTCCATTGAGGGGCTTTGCCATTCAGCAGTGAATTATTGTATCGGACGTCTATCATTCACAGCCTCTGTGCAAAGATGGTGCTGGTGAGTGATCCAGGCAGCCCTTCCTCTAGCTATTTATTCTGGAGAAACTATATACAAGCCACGTTTGTTGGCCCCTTTCAAGAGATTGAAAGTCATGCTTTCTACTGAAGTTGGATTTAATGTATATCATCAATTAAGCACTTCTTAACAGCCTGCTATATTTCTGGCACTGGAGATAATTACAAAAGTCGAATAATTCCTGCCCTCAGGACACTTACATTCTGTTTGTACAATTCTCAGTTTAGGAAGATAGCACTCAGTAGATCAGTCAGATATATGCATTGAGTTATTTTCTGGTCATTGGGGGTGATTTATATATATTTTGACTTTGACCTCTATGTCAAGGATTCTTAACTTATTTTGGCAGACTGTTGAAGCCTGTGGACCCCCTCTTAGAATAATGATTTTAAATGCATAGGATTATAAGTAAAATATTATTAATTTAATAAAAAATATCAAAATTAATCAAAAATAAAAAATTAATCAAAATATCAAAAATAAAAAAAAAACCATGAGTAATAATAAAAAGTCAAACAAAAATTTTAAAAGTCGATGAGCCCCAAGTTCGGAACTCTTGGTATAAATGTTCATATTGTCTCCCTGTTAGATTGCAAGTCCCTTGTGGGAAAGGGTTGCTTTATGATGAGCCACCCCCATACTCCAGCCCTCTTTTGTTAGTCATTTGGCTGCAGGGTTTGAGAACAGCCATGAATCCACCATCTATCCCATTTCATCACAAGAAGGAATTGTCTAGTTCGCTCCAATTTCACCATTGGCCAAGAAGATATAAAAATTAAAATTAATATACAATAACTAAGTATTATATTTTATAAAGTTAATTCATAATAACTAAGGTTAAAAAAAGCTAGCTAACCCAGCCTCAGTCAGAAGAGGAGAGAGAGAGGCAGAGTCACAGAACTTTTAAACAATCAACATAAGCAGGCAAGTTTGGGGGTGAAGGAGGAAAGGGGTGCTAGGAGGTGAAGGAATTCTGGGGAATGTAGTCCTGAGATAGAAAATTCTAACTCCATCAAGTAAACCACGACCTAGACAGGTCAGGGATGCTACTTGCAGGACATAACACAACTGGCTTTTGAACCCTTTTCCTCTAACTCAGAATCTGCTGCTCTTCCCATCCTTGAGTGTTGATGTTCTCCTGCCCAACTCACAGGACCATTAGACTTTGCCAGCTGCCAGTTATCTGTGGATAGAACAAACCTGGGCCTGGGCATGAACTGGGAAGATGCCACCTTGGTGATCAAGTGAATCAGGACCATTTCCTTGCCTTTCCCTGACCATCTGTTGGTGCTGCTGGAGCTCTGAGAAATGGGCACAAACACAGTGGCATGTTGGGGGTGGATGGAGGAGAAGATTCCTTCTCTGGGGACCCGAGACCTGAGCTCATTGTGAAGGCATTCAAGCAAATTCAACGGGAGAGAGGCAGTTGGGGTGTCTCAATCTTGCAACTTTGATTACAGAGAAATTTTCTTTGCTTTTCAGTGAGCCAATGAATATGCTCCTGAGAATCTGAGAGGAAAATTAAGATTTACAAGATAAAAGATGGTCTTGTGTTCTAGAGCTAGATTAATTTATTCAGTTTAATTCTGCAGACACTTTATGAAGAACCTTCCAGAAAGCTCAATGGCTCAGTGGACAGAGTGCAAGCCTGGAAGGGGGAGGACTTGGCTTCAAATCTGACCTCAGATGCTTCCTAGCTATGTGACCTTGGTCTAGTCACCTAACCCCATTGACCTAGCCCTTCTGCCTTAGAACTCTTACTAAGACAGAAAGTGAAGGCTCCAAAATGTCCTACTGTGTGCTAGATACTGGGAATATATAAAGAAACAAATCAAGACTTTCTCCTCAGCCTTTACCCTCAAGGAGGGAGGAGGTTATAAAATATGAAAAGTAAGTATAAACAAAGCCTCCCAACTTGCTACTCATTCCTAGATGCTTTGAAATCCAACTTGACTTTCATTTATATCTTGATTGAAGGCTGACAAAAAGCTATCCAGACCTGATTTAGTGCTACCCATGTGGGATTCCATCTCCTGCTTTCACCCCTTTGTCCAGGTGGACTTTGTGCCTAGAAGTGCTAAGACTCTAAGTCAAGAGAGGGTGTCCAGTAGTTCTCAAAGTGTGATCCAGAGATCAGTAGGAGTCCATGAGGTCAAAAATTGTATGTAAATAATAATATAAAGACATTTAATTTCCAATATGATAAATACCAATAGATATTACCCACATAAACAAAAAGTCTTTGGGATCTCCAATAATTTATTTTTTTCTCCAGGAATTTATTTGATTTGAAAAAATTTATTTAATTGATTTAGAATATTTTTCCATAGTTACATGATTCATGTTCTTTCCATCCTCCTCCCACCCTGCTCCCAGAGCCAATGAGTGGTTCCACTTCTCCAGTAATTTTTAAGAATGAAAAGGGCCCTGAGACCAAAATGTTTGAGAAATGAGGCCCTGTACCAAGATCCTCCCAGGCCCATCTCCCACCCTCTGCCCCAGCTTCTCTCAGGACAGCTAGGAGGAGCAGGGGATAGAGTGCCACACCTAGAGTCAGGAGGATCTGAATTCAAATCTGACCTCAGACACTAGCTATTTGACCCTGAGCAAGCCACTTGACTTCATTTGCCTCAGTTTCCTTATCTGGAAAATGAGATGGAGAAGGAAATGGCAAGTCACTCCAGTATCTTTGCCAAGAAAACCCCAAGTAGGGTCAGAGAGAGTTGGACACAACTGAAAATGGCTGAACAAAAACAAAAATGCTCCCCACCCCAGAGTTGCAGAGTAATACCGAGCCTTTTCAATAGCAGAGAATACTATTCTAAAAGGCTGAGATTAGGAGGGGTGCAAATACAGGCATGATGTCTCCCTCTACAAAGATGGGAAGATGAGAGATGGAATCCCCTACATGGGCGTTGCTCAATAATATATGAAGAGCCCTTTGTCAGCCTTCAAACAAGATATCAGTGAGAGTCAAGCTGGACTTTGAAGCATATCCATGTGGCACTGAGTGTGGTAGAGTGGAAAGAGCCCCAGCTGTGGAGTTAGAGGTCCTTGGTTCAAATCCAGCCTCTTTCAGTAAGTCTGTGACCTTGGACAAGTCATTTCTCTGGGGCTCAGTTGGCTTCTCTGTAAAATAAGGGGAACAGACTCCACGGTCTCTGGAGGTCCTTCCAGCTCTAGATCTGTGATCTTACAGATCCACTGGATTGGTCGCAGCGCTCCTAGGTAGTCCATCCAAAGATGCAAGTCGTGAATCAACATCCTATTTGAAGTATTTTAAGATACTCCCATCCAGTTTCTGGAAGCGTCAGAATCTCCAGGGCATCTCCTGCCTTTGTTTCCATGAGGGATGGGAGAATATTTTATTCTGAGCATAGATATTTTTTTTCCTCTCTGCAGTCCGGAGACCATCATGTTCTTCCTTGCTAGAAGCACGATTCCTTTCTTTAAAAAATGTCATTTAAGTTTGACTTATTTCAGACAGAGAGGATTCAGATGGTTTCCCAGAAAAGGGCCAGAATGGTATTGGGGATGAACAGCTTGCTAATGGCAGGAGATGCTGTCTTACCTACAACCAGCCAGTTCAAATCTATCCAAGGTTATTATTTTTTTAAGGAAGATTTACATCCAGTGTATATAATAATACCTCTCCGCCCGGAACTCCAAGCACCTTCCATCTGTCAGGCCATTTATCCTCACGACATCCTCAACCCTCCCTTTAAATTGATTGAAAATGTGGCAGGGTGGGTGAGTGGGAGAGAGAGAGAGAGAGAGAGAGAGAGAGAGAGAGAGAGAGAGAGAGNGGGTGGGTGAGAGAGAGAGAGAGAGAGAGAGAGAGAGAGAGAGAGAGAGAGAGAGAGAGGAAGGGACAGCACGTGATTTCTTCCTACCCATTCCGAGACCTCTCTTGGGGATGCTGGAGAAATTGGGGGCAGGAGGAATGCATCACATTTACCAAGAGAGCTGGAACTAACTGGCATCCGTCTGCCTGGCAGATTGTGCCAGCGAAGGCCTGAGGAGGGGGCTAATGACGGCAGCATCAGAGGAAGGGGGGCCCCGAACCGGAGGCCCATCAGGGTCTCAAGTGTAATGCTGTTAAATGCCACTCACGAGGCTATCAGAACGAGAACAAACCACAGCTCAGCATTTGCTGCGGGTTGGGGTTGGCGAACATTAAGATGATGTAAATCTGTGTGCCCGCCGGGTCTGCGCTACACAGTAGACAGGAGACTTTTGTCAGAGCAAACAGCTTTCTTTGCATCTGGGATTCCAGCCGGCTCCCCAAGGCAGCAGGTAAAGGGATTTGCTATTCCACAATTCATTGCGTTAGAGGCCATGGAGCCTAGTATAGAAAGCCCTGGAGCTTTGGGGCCAGGAAGATCTGAGTTCAAGTCCCACTTCTGACATATACTGGCAGTCTTGGTGCTCTGGGCAGTTTTCTAAAATCATGAGTTACAGAGCAGGTACAGATCTGAACAAGGAGAGAAAGTGCCGCTCCCCCCACCCAACCTCCCCCACTCTGAAATCCTCTAGAGCAGTGATGGGCAAACTACAGCCCACAGGCCAGATGTGGCCCCCTGAAATGTTCTATCTGGCCATGAGACATTATTACTAACCTGATGAATACAATGAGCAGGATACAATTCAATGAAACTATAGAGTCGCTTTAGAAACAGACTGACAGAGGAGCATTTCCTTTAAAAAGTTTGCCCATCACTGCTCTAGACCAGTAAAATCACAGACCCAAGATAGCTGTAGGACCAGATGCTCTAGATCAGGTGGTTAGACCCAAAAGGCACCAGTAAGAATGAGCCCCGCCCCCTACTGTCCCCTTTCATTTAGCTCCACAGACAAAGCAGAGTTTGGGGGTTCTAAACTGATTCAGACCTTCTGAAATACTACTTGTTCAAGAGAAACTGTGGATAATCACTGTGCTCAGATCCTGTCCCTCCCTCCCTCCCTTCCTTCCTTCCTTCCTTCCTTCCTTCCTTCCTTCCTTCCTTCCTTCCTTCCTTCCTTCCTTCCTT
>NC_058133.1:495881153-495934455 GCF_016433145.1 Gracilinanus agilis | reverse complement strand
ATAGAAAATGAGTATTATAGTATATTATTCTATTAATGTTATATATTATATGATAGAAAATGATTATAGTATATATTATTATATTAATGTTATATATTATATAATAGAAAATTATTATTAAAATTTTATATTTGTAAATTACATGTAATTGGGAAATTGATGAAACAAAATAATTTTAAAATAAAATGAGAGCTTATGTCTCCTGCCAGGACATCAAGGCTCTTTCCATACAGGCTTAGTTAGCCTGAGGCCAGGTCTTCCCCCTCCACCCAATCCCCTTTTGGGTTATCCTAGGACTTCTCACCATGTTCCTGTTCTGAAGCTCCCTTTGGGCCTGCCTTCCCAGCCAACGTCCTATGGTCCCCTCTTCTCCTTCTCTCAGATCTTAGCCATTCTCTCCTCTGTCTCCCCATCCCCCTGGGCCATGTTCTCCACTCAGTTAGCTGATCTCAGGAGTTGATGAGTGGGGGTGAATGTGGCACCTCCCAAGCCGCCCATAGGCATTTAACAGGTTTCCTGGGGATGTGCCTTTCCCCAAAGGAGGGATTCTAAGAGAGAGGATTTCAACTGTGAAGGCAGGAGAGAAGGGTGGGAAGTTTAGAGGTTGGACACCCCTTTGCATCCCTCTCATTGTGCTCCATAGTCGTTCCTCTGTGCTTTGGGTTGATCCTGGGCTCCAGGGTTGTATTAGGATTGGAACTGGGCATTCCAGTGCTCTTAGAGAGAGTTACCTATTAAGAAAGGGAATTTGAGAGGGTATAATTCAGTGCAACTCCACAAATATATTTCTTGGTACATATTCTGTACAAGGAAAAAAAAAAAAGTTGGGAGAAGAAGGAGATGAATTAGACCCTGGGTCTAGGTCCTGGGATAAGACATTCATTTTATTTTTTTTCTTTAAATGTATTTATTTAATTAATTAATCCAGAACATTTTTCCATGGTTCCATGATTCATGTTCTCTCCCTCCCCTCCTTCCTACCCCCTTCCATAGCCAACGCACAATTCCACTGGGTTTTTACATTTGTCACTGATAAGACCCATTTGCTTATTATTAATATTTGCAGTAGAGTGATCATTTAGAGTCTACATGGGATAAGACATTTATAATTTCTCAGAATGTGATATGTGCTGTAAGGAGGCAACTAGGTAGCTCAGTGGATTGAGAGCCAGGCCTAGAGACAGGAGGTCCTGGGTTCAAATTTGTCCTCTGATACTTCCTAGCTCTGAGGCCCTGGATAAGTCACTTAACTCCCCACTGCCTAGCCCTTACCACTCTTCTGCCTTGAAACCATTACATAGCACTAATTCTAAGATGGAAGGTAAAGATTAAAAAAATAATAATAATAAAAGACGTCATAGGTTTAGAGCAGGAAGGGGCCTTGGAGGACTTCTAGCTTAATCCTTTCATTTTACAGATGAGAAAACTGAGGCTCAGACATGGGGAAGTGGTTTCCCAAGATCCCACAGGCAGCATGTGGGATTTAAACCCAGGTTCTGAGAAGGAAGCAGCAAGGAAGGATTTCTGAATTTGAAATCAGGGGACCTCAGTTCATATCCCGGTTCTGCCTCAGGCTACCTACATCATAGAGTTATTGTGAGCCATGTAAAGCCATTAGCAAAGCTTAAAATTCCCTGTTAAGGTCAGTTATGACTCCTGTTATTCTTGGAGCCTGGGAAGCTGGGAGGAAGGCGATGCTCAGAATGGTGGCTTCAGCCTAGCTTGTGCTGATGCTCCTCTCGCTGCATCATCCAGGCTTTCCCTCCTCGGGGTTCCAATGAGCTCTGCACAGGCCCAGGAAGCCAAAGGAGGCTTATTTGATTTAAATACACGCACATATATTTAGTGGCCCCATGAAACCTTTGTTCTGCAGAGCCACAAAACTCATCGGAGTACAGCTTTAAGATGGAGTCTTGCACACATTTATAAATAAATACATTCACTCCAAAGCAGGTGTAAATCAATGGAAATCGGCAGTTTCCCCTCTAAACAGAAGCTGCAGAAACCTCATTTCTCATGCAGCCAGGGCCGCTCGGAGAGTATCGGCTCCCGGTTTCAAAGTGATGAAGCGGATTTTCAATATTAAAGCCATCGTAAGCCCTGTTTTTATGGACAATCCAATGGATTTCCCAGCGTGCCCAGGCTGTTCCATGACTGTTTACTTCCTGGGCCTTATTTATCTGGCTGTAATTGTCAGTAGACGGGGCGGCCAATCCGTCCTGCCTGCCCAGGTTGGTAAATGTGGGACAAGAGCCATGTTTATCTCTTAGATCATTTCAGGCAGAAGGTTCATTTTTTTGTGCTCTTGTTAAGCCCCTCCAAGGGAGGACTAATTGTATTTGGACTCTGGCTAGTTTTCAGAGCTTTGGGAGAGCTATTTCTGCCTCTCCCTGGGCCAAGGACTTTCTCTTTCAGGATCAGTGGCCAAGCATGTGGGAAAATGCTCTTTTCTAGCAACAGCAGCTCCCCAGGCATTGTGCGTAGCCTCCAGAGTTCCTGCATGATTTCTCTCAGTCTGGAGCTTCCCCTGCTCCAGCCCTCCAAACAACCTTCTTCCCCATATATTCCACTCCTTTTTTATTTTATTTTTTATTTGAAAATTTTAATTAATTTAAAATATTTTTCCATGGTTATATGATTTGTGTTCTTTCCCTCCCCTCTTCCCACCCCCTCCTGTAGCCAGTGAGCAATTGCACTGGTTTTACACATACATTCTACTCCTGCCACAGGGCACTAAAGCAGAAACAGAGTTGGATAGAATGTGGACCAAACTGGGATATGGCGCCATCCGTGTGCGAACCACCCTGCCTTCTTCCACCTGAACTTTTGCCGCCACGGTTCATGCTTTGTATAGAAGCAGGTCTGATGTCTCCCCCTTCAACAGTTCTCCTATAGAACTATATTTCTCAACTCCCAGACTTCTCCCCTCTGCCTCATAAAGAGTAGGCAGGATTCTTCTGTTAAGCCTTCCTGAACTGGTAAACATTTTCCCTTGTTGCCATGTTGGATTCAGGGTCTCAGATATCCCCCCCCACACACACACACACATACATACACCTTCCCCTTCTTCCTTCCAGATTCAGTTCAGATCCTGCCTCCTGTCTTGATTCCATTTCCCCTCTGCTCCCAGGAGGTAATGACTTTCCCCAACCTCCAGAAATTATTTTGTATTGACTTGGTGACCAATCTAACATTTATTAACTACCTATATGTGCCACTGGGGTACAAAGACAGTTGTGAAATAATCTCTGCCTTCAGAAGGCTTACATTTTATCATAGGTGGTTCCCTGTACATTTATAAGGATGTGCAAAATATAGGTCAAATAAGGAAAGGTAATTTTCAGGGAAAGAATAGTGTCCCTTGATCAATTTTTCTTTTTTTAAACCCTTACCTTCTGTCTTAGAATCAAAACTGTGTATTGGTTCCAAGGCAGAAGAGCAGTCAGGTCTAGGCAATGGGGGTGAAGTGACTTGCCCAGGATCACAGAGCTAGGAAGTATCTGAGGCTAGATTTGAATCTAGTACCTCCCATCTCTAGGCCTGGGCTATCAATCCACTGAGCCACCCAACTGTCCCTGTGAAGATGGGATTAACTCTATCCTGCCCATTTTTTGATTTAATCACCAAAAGTGTACACACCCCACTTATCTTCAAGTGGTGGAGGAATTTGCTTTTTTTGTCAATGCACCTAGTAATCATTGGTTTTGTTCTCTTTTCCTTTTATCCCCAAATTATTGTAATTTAAAAGTTGGTTATGTTTATAAGATCCATTGGAGAGACCAGTCTTCCAAGGGATCTCAGGGGGGTAATGTGTAATTGTAAATTACTTGCACCTTTGAACTACATTACCCAGGAGCCCACGGACTTCCTGTTGTTACATGCTGATGTAGACAGAAGATAAATTTGGTGGATTTCCGTGTCTAGCACTCTTCTCGTCCTCTGAGGGCAGCTGTGAACATGGGACTTTTGAACAGGTGTAGATTAGCCATGGGCATGTGGTTTTATTTTGTTAGATAAATACCTTTTTATTCCTTTACTTCTAGTAATTATAAATGGATCTTATAAAAATATAGTATTTGAAGTTATTATTATATATTAATTTTAATTTTTACATCCTTCAATTGTAAGATTCTTGAGGATAGGGATTATTTCGTCATTGTCTCTGTATCTTCAGCACCTAGTATAGTAACAGGTACATAGTAGGGATTAGATATTGCTTTTCAAATGAATGAATGATTCTTGGCAGATCTTGCATACGTGCAGATTCCAACTTAAATGTCAGGGTCTGGGTTCAAGAAATTATGTTAAGGTGGAAGCTTTGGAGTGATGTATTGAACATATCCTCTTAGAAGTAGAGAAGTCAAGAAGTTTTTATTTAGCACCTTCTATGTCACTTAGTGAATCAGTAAAAATTAAGCACCTACTATGAGCCAGATACTAGACAAAGCATATAAAGAAAAGCAAAAGACTAGATGCCTTCAAGGACCTCAAGGAAGACAACATGCAAACAGCTATGTGCAAATAAGCTATAGATGGGACTAATTGAAGATAATGAACAGAGGGAAGATTTTAGAATTCAAGAGGATGGGGAAAGGCTTCTTGGAGAAGATGGGATTTTACCTGGACCAGCAAGGAAGCAACCAGGCACTTTATGAAGTAGAGAGGATACAAATACAAAAAATGAAATGTTGACTTGCCATGTCATCCGTGTATGACCACTTTCCTCTGTGACTCACAGAGACTCCCATTAAAATATCTCTCTGATTCCTCAAAGATCATGTTCCTGAAACATGAGCTCTCAAAAGTCCCTAACTATGGACCAAGTGACAGATTGTGTATCTGGCATCCAAGGAATTGTAGTATAGTAGAGAGAGAGCTAGATTTGCCGTTTAGGAAGTCTTAGGTTCAGTTCTTCCCTCTTAACACATATCAGTATTATGATTTGAAAAAAAAATTATTAATAGAATTTATTTCCAGGGAAATGCTCCTTCCTCCCCTCCTCAGATCATAGAAGGCACCATCTGGGAAATAGATACGTATATATAGATTATTTCTTCTTTGTTTCCATTTTTCAAATCATTCTGTGAATGAGAATATTCACAAGTTCTTCAAATACTAAATCTGTAGCTGGATATAACATTCTCTTGGTTCTACTCATTTCACTCTTCATTATCTCATATAGTTCAGTTGTTTCAGTCATGTCCAATTCTTCATGACCCTATTTGGAGTTTTCTTGGCAAAGCTATTAGAGTGGTTTACCATTTCCTTCTCCAGCTCATTTTACAAATAAGAAAACTGAGGCAGACAAGATTAAATGACTTATCCAGGGTCTTACAGCTAGTAAGTACCCATGGCTAGATTTGAACTTATGAAGATAAATCTTTCTGACTCCAGGCCTGGCACTCTATCCGCTGTACCATCTACTTGCCTTTTTAATTTCACTACACAGTAATGTGATTTGGGGTAAATCATTTAACCATCTCGGTGCCTCCAGGAAACTCTTGAAGACATAAGTTACAGAGCATTTGCTGACATAGGTGAGTAGATAATACTTCCTCTCTGAACACCAATTAAATCACAGATTGAGACCCCCCCCAAAAAAAAAAACCCCAAGGACTAGCTTTGTGAAAAGCTTTATCAAGGCATTGAAGGACAATATTTCTTGAAGATCATCAGCTAAAGTCATAGTGATTTGAAGAAAGAACTATGGGGATGCTGGATCACAATGATATAGGAGTCTTTGATGAGGACCAGTGCAGGAGGTAGTAGGGACACATCCTTTAAAGAGATAATGAAATTGTACCAGAAGGAAGGTCGCCAGACTCCAACACTGCAATCATTTGCTGTTTCCTAGAGGAAACAGCTTCAAATCCCAGCCCAGCTTCACTAATTAAGTATAGATCAATTTAAGACAGCCCCAGTGCCGGCTATCACTCTTTAAACCAATTTGTTTCGTCCTGGAGAAGGCAGGCTTGGAAATGGGTTCACGGCTCTGCAGACTGGGGTGGGGTCACAAGGACCACAGAGCTGTGATGCTCGCAGTTTGTCTTGAGTTTCCTTATTTATCCCTCCTAGTGTGTGCATTTGTATAACTCTTTGAAATGTCCTCCCCTAGCATGTAGAGCTACAGATCCTAAGGATGTATGTCTGAGGAACAGGAATCCTGTTTGTTTGTGGCTCTAAAGAACAAGACAAGACGTGATCCGCGATTCTTAGGTCACAAAGAGATCAAGCCTATAATTCTACCTCAAATCATAGAATCGATGGGTTTAGATTGTGAAGGGATATTAGAGGTCTCTGAGTCCCCCCCACCTCACTTACAAAGGAGTACCCCAAGGCTTCCTGGTAGCTTGTCCAAGATCACACAGGTGGGGACGTTTAGAGTCCTCCAACTCTGAATCCATCCCTTTCTCCACTGCGTCCTACTTGGAGGTTGGCTTCTGTTACACTCCCTCATTCCAGAAACGCAGGTCTGAGGCTGCCTTTCCTACCAGCATAAGTAGAGTTATCAGTAACAGCACCTCAGTTTAATCTGTGACAGCTGGGTGGCACCGTGGCTAGAAGGCCACGCCTGGAGTTGGGAAGACCCACTTTCGTGACTTCTGATTCAGCCTCAGACACTTGCTAGCTTGTGACTCTGAGCAAGACACTTAACCCCATTTGCCTCATTTTCCTCATCTGTAAAATAAGCTGGAGAAGGGAATGGCAAAGCACTCAGCATCTTTGCCAAGAAAGAGTTGGACACATCTGAAATGACTAGGCAACAACTAGAACCTCTCTTTACCTGCTCTCAGTAAAGAGCTAATAAACTCCATCACATCGAGGCATAAATAACCCATAACAATGTGGTTCTTTCCTAGTGGATTTAAAGAGTTATAAAGATTTATCCCAGCCTGATATTCAGGTTGTACTCAGATATAAGTAGTACTTATCCAAGACTATTCTGATGCCCCTTTATGGTATGGAAGTGTTTGTAAATAGAAATTTTGTGCCCTTGAACCTCATTTCCCAGAATCCCTTTCCCTTCTTCCCCACATTACATCCTTACGTTGTATTGATAAAGTTGTGTGTAACACACTCTCTCTCTCCTTCTCTCCCTCCCTATTCCTCCCTCCCTCCTTCCATTCCTCCCTTCCTCTTCCTCCCTCTCTCCCTCCCTCTCTCTCTCTCTCTCTCCCTCCTTCTTTCTTCCTCCCTCCCTTCCCCTCTCTCTGTCTCTCTGTCTCTCTCTCCCCTCCTTTTCTCTCTCTCTCTCTCTCTCTCTCTTTCTCCCTCTCTTCCTCCTTCCCTCCCTCCCGCCTGCTCCTTCTCTCTCCCTCTCCCCCTTCTCCTACATGTGCGGTCCAAGAAGCTTCTCTTTACTAAAGCTATCACTTTCCTCTACTTCAAGTTATTATTAATAAATCTTATAAAATATAATACTTGGAGTATTGGATATTAATTTTTAATCTTACAGAAGGGAACTCTGGGTTCTCAAAGTGAATCACCCAGGAAACATTAACTAAGCATCTACTATGCACCAAGCACCATTCTAAGTTCTAGAGATATAAAAAAGGTAAAAAACAGTCCCTGCCTTTAATGAACTCACAGTCAAATGAGGGAGACAACAAATAAAACATATATAAACAAGCTATATACCCAATAAATAGGAAATAACCAACAGGGGAAAGGCATTAGAATCCAGAAGAGTTGGGGAACTCTTCCTGTAGAGGGTGAGATTTTAGCTGGGACTTGAAGGAAGCCGGGAGGCTTAGATGAAGAGGGAAAGAATAGAAGGCATGAGGGTAAGGCAACCAGAGAAGATGCCAGCTATGCCCAAGCTCTGGCAGATTCTACTCACTGAACTCAGTGGTCGGTGGCATCCTTTTCATTTGTACTTTTTTTTTTTAAAGTCAGTTACAACTTTATTTTTTTTTTAACCCTTACCTTCTGTGTATTGGTTCCTTGGTGGAAGAGTGGTAAGGGTGGGCAATGGGGGTCAAGTGACTTGCCCAGGGTCACACAGCTGGGAAGTGTCTGAGGCCGGATTTGAACCTAGGACCTCCCGTCTCTAGGCTTGGCTCTCAATCCACTGAGCTACCCAGCTGCCCCCTCATTTGTACTTTTTTGATGTAGCGATCCTATGAATGGATGGCCTTCAGTAGGCTCAAAAAGCGTGTTTTCCCAGGGCTTTGAGAGTGTTCCCCGAGGAAGAGCCCCAGTCTAGGATTGGCCTTACCAAGTATTAAGAGGCTCATTACCATCAGCTTGAATTGATCTGAGAAGGAAATGAAGGATCCCAAGAGGGGCATGAGGAGTATATTCCAGGGATAAATGACATTCTGCATAGCAGTGTGGAGATGAGCATTGGAGTGTTGTTATATGGGACAGCAAGCCTTCTACCTTCATCCATTGCATAAAGGGGAGTGATATATAATGGGGCTGATAGTGTAGATGGGAGCCAGATATGAAGGG
Source organism: Gracilinanus agilis (assembly GCF_016433145.1). NCBI lineage: Eukaryota > Metazoa > Chordata > Mammalia > Didelphimorphia > Didelphidae > Gracilinanus > Gracilinanus agilis. The sequence continues at coordinate 495,926,001 of NC_058133.1, read as the reverse complement.
CTCTCCTTGCCAGAGCAGTTTATATTTTGTCCTAGAAACAGTGGGGAACCGATGATGCTTCTCAAATAAAGGAGATTGATGGTCAGCTCCAAGATTTGACAGATTTACTTTGGTGCTAGAGGATGAATTGAAGGCAGGAGAAATTATTAGAGGCAGGAGACTTCTGAGGAAGCTTAGACAAGAGGTGTTGAGGACTGAACTAAGGTCATAGGCTCTTGGGAGCCATGATGGTTCCTCTTTGTTCGGATGAGGAAACTGAACCCCAAAGCAAGTGACATGTCCAAGGCCACTCAGATAATATGTTTCATCGATGGGGTTTGAACTCACATTCTCAAACTCCTTCTTTCCATCTTAGAATCAATACTATACATTGATTCCAAGGCCAAATAGAGGTAAGGACTAGGCAATGAGGTTAAGTGACTTGCCCTTGGTCACACAGCTAGGAAGTGTCTGAGGCCAGATTTGAGGGCAATTTTCCTTCTAGGTAGTGGATGTGTGAAGGGAAAGAAAGAGATGAAAATGAAAGGTCCTATGAAGCTAGAATTGACAAAATTGGGCAACCAATTGGACAGAGGAGGGGGCTGGAGACAGATGAGTCGAGGATGTCTCTGAAATGATGAACCTGGGACCCTAAAAGGTGGTGAGCTTCATGTCAGAAACTGGAAAGTCAAGAAACGGAGGGGGTGATATGGGGGAGTGAGAAAATCAGTTCTATTTTGGACATGTTGAATAATCTTTCTTTTCCTCCCACTCTTTCTTTCAGTAACCCCATCATTCACCAAAGTCTCTGATGATATTTCTTTCCTCTTCCACTTTTCCTCTCCTCCCACTCTCCATCACTCATCAAGTCCCATCATTTAACCTACCTACTATATTCCTCTAAACCTTCCCCTCCCCTCTGCTCCCATTGCCGCCATCTCAGTGATCAAACGAGGTAGGCTCCCATCATCACCTTTCTTGGCTGTTGCCATAGCCTCCTAGCAGGTCTTCCCATCTTCATTCTCTCCACATTCCAATCTATCTTTCCTCCTGCCATCAGACTCCTCTCCCTTCTTCACATCCCTACTCAAAAGCCTTTAGAAATCTACCTTTCTAAATTAAGTGGCCTTTTTTTCCCCCTGGAAATCTGAAACTGCTATCGCTTTCTAGCCGAGGAATCGGCAGACTTCTCACACTACCTTTGGGATATTTGGCAGGTCACTGAACTACCCTGGGTGGACCTAAATGGAGAGGTGGCTTTCTGGGCTTCCTTCTAGCTGTGAGTTTCAAAATTAATATCCAAAATGCTTCAAGTATTATAATTTTATAAAGTTTATTTATAATATCTTGAAGCAAAAAAAGGAAAAAAAAAACAGCAAATCTCAGTAAAGAAAAAGCCACTTCCCTGATCACACATGTGGGAGAGAGAAAGAGAGAGAGAGAGAGAGAGAGAGAGAGAGAGAGAGAGAGAGAGAGAGAGAGAGAGAGAGAGAGAGAGGAGCAGAGTTACAGAACTCATAAACAATAAGGAGTGCAAACATGGGGATGAAGGGAAAGGGATGCTGGGAGATGAAGTCCAAGGGTACAAGATTTCTAATTATACATAGCTGGAGATCTAAAGTCCTAGCTCTATGACCCTGGGCATGACAAAGAATTTCTTGCATATATGCATGCGCGTAGGTAGCAAGATGGCATAATGGGCAGAGAACTAGACCTAAATTCAGGAAGTCCTGAGTTCAAATAGAACCTCAGATACTCGCTAGCTGTGTCACCTCGTGTAAATGAATAAATTCTGTTTGCCTCAGTTTCTTCATTGGTAAAATGAGCCTGAAAAATAAATAGCAAAGCACTCCAGTACCTTTGCCAAGAGAAGCCTGCAAGGGTTATGAAAGCCTAACACAAGGGAAAGAACTCACTAGCAATAACACATATACCTGTTGTCTTCCTAACTATATTGCAAGCTCCTTGAGGGCAGGACCCATTTCACTCTGATTTTCCTATCCCCAGGGCCGAGGACATAAAATAAGTGTTTGCTGATTAACTGATTAAATGATCGAGAATCTTCAGACACAAAATATCCATAGCTCTTGGTGGGAATTAGTTCTTCCCTTTAAACATCTGGCTCTTAGAAATGCTCATTTAATTAATGCTCAAAATATACCCTGTGCATCAGCTGGATAATAGCTGAATTCATCATTTCAATAAGCACCTGAGTCTATCCTTCCCCTGAAGTACCAAAGGCAGCCTGGCATCATTCATTGCTTTTCATTTTGTGACTTGAAATCTGATCAAATGAGAATTGGTCGTGGAAGGAGCTCTGATTTTCTCCCACATTGAAACAGGTCCTTCTTTTGCCTTCTGTAATCATTCTGGTTCTGAGGCTCATTTGGGGCCAAAGTGTCCAAGGTCTGGATCTTCCTTGAGAGCAATGAGGCAATTCTATGTCATTGGTTTCTGAGAAGAAGCTTCCATCAAAGGCCCAGGGCCTGCCATCCCGCCTCTCTCAGGAATGGCAGCTCCTCTCCTGGCTCAGACTTGGCCAAGGGATGAGCCTCCTGGCCCCCAATCTGCATTTGCCTCCCTATCTCAGCAGAACTGACTTCTTGTTCCCTGCCCAGATAAGAAGCTGGCCAGAGGGGTCTATGACTGTGAGAGGCTGAGAAATAAGTGAAAGGAAGGAAGAGGAAAAGCAGTTGAGACAGGATTCCTTTATGTTTGGTTGTGAAGCAGAGGAGAGACCAAGGAGGCCTGGGTCACCTGCGTGTGTGACTACTGACTGGCCCCATCAGTTCATGGTCCTTGATTTTACCCATGACCACATGCAGGGAGGCCACCAAAATACAGCTAGAAACCAAGGACAGGTGCAAACTGCTTATTCATTCACTCAACAAACACTCATTAACATTAATAGCTGACATTTATGTAGCACTTTAATTTAATGACAATAAAGGAGAAATATTGACATCTACTTTGCCATTATTCTCTAAGGACCAGGAGGCTTTCCAAATGATCGGATCTGAATCAGGAAGATGAATGAATCTTCCTGGGTTCAAATCCAGCCTTAGATTCTTAACTGTGGGTAAATCACTTAACCCTTTTTAACTCAATTTCCTCATTTGTCAAGTGAGCTGGAGAAGGAAATGGCAAACCACTCCAGGATCTTTGCCAGGAAAACCTCAAATAGGGTCATGAAGAGCTGGACACAACCAAAAATGGCTCCACAATGACAAATGTTGAAAAGGTAACCCTTTCCTTCTCCAAGACCAGCCTCTCTTTTTGCACCTCCTATTTTGTCTTCTCTAATTGATGCCTCCCATAATCATCCCTTTCTTTCTCTATCCCTCATCTTCTCCCTATTGCCTGTCTACTGTTTCCTATACACATACCCAAATAATTCTCATCCTTAAAAAAGTTCTTCACTTGACTGTACCACCCCCTCAAGCTACTGTTATCTCTCTTTCCACCCCTTGAGGTCCCATCTCCTTGAAAAAGCTATTTAAAACATATTGCCTTTTTCCTTATTCATTTCTGAGCCCCTTGCCATCTGGCTTCCAACCTTACCACCAACATTCCTGGCATTGTCTGATGCCTGAATGTCAGAAACTTATATAGTTTTATTAATGGAAATGACATTAAAGAAGATGCATTGCCATCTGGTTGGCCGCTGCGCCCTTAGGAAGCTTTCCATCTGACTTGCAGCTGAAACCTTCCATATATATATATATATATATATAATCATCCTAATAGACCAAGAGTTCCTTGAAAGCAGACACTATATTTCATTCATCTTTTCTCTTCAGGGCACTGATTATCTTTTCATTGCTAAACCCAAAGGCTCTTCTAAGCCTTCATTCATGTTGACCAACATTTGACCACATTTTCCTTATTACTCACATCATCCTAGGCTTTCATGGCCCTGCTCTCTCCCAGTCCTTCTTCCCATCTGACCAATTCTCAATCACCTTTGTTGGATGATTCCACAAGGATTTGAACTTAGATTTTCCTGGCTCCAGGCCCAAGGAGAAGATGCGATCTTACTGGGGAAAAAGTGCATATGGCGGTGGGGCCATTGTTGGATGGTTTTTACTTTTCAGCCAAATGTATTGGTGTTGGGCTGTTCCAGCTCTGAACTGGACCATTAGTCTACACTAGAATTAGCTAGAATTAGCACCATTGCTGGACACATCCAATCTCACATTTAAGGTAATGAAGCTGTGCCTAATGTTTCCCAGCTTTGCCATCCAGTGGTATTCAACTCAACCTGTGTTGTTTCCTCAGCTCACCCGCTACACCAGGGAAGGCTTCCTGCATCTGGGGGCTCTGGGGACCACCACTCTCTTGCCGGACACCCGCTGCCTTGTGGACAACTCTAAAAGCCGCTTTCCCCAACTTCTTGACTGTGACAAGGTCAAGAGCAGCCTACACAAGCGATGGAATTTCATCCAGGTTAGCTCCTCTCTCTACCCCTTCTCAGCACAAATTATACCTAGATAACAGTGTCTAGAGGGCCAGATGAATACAGGAAGACCTGAGTTTTAATTCTGCCTTAAACATTTACTAGCATTGTAGTCCGGAGCAAGTCACTTAACCTTTCTTAGACTACCTCATGTGGAATCAAATGGGATAAAATAAAAACTGCCTCAGAAGCTTTTAAAGCATAAAACATTGCTCCAAGACTTTTGGGACCTCTCCCATATGAAGTACTTGGTAAACTTTAAAGCCCTATATAAATCCTATTACTAGTATTAAAATTATTATTACCATTATTTCTTTCTGAATTACATCAAAAAAGTATAGCCCAAAGAGGTGATGTCTTTGACAAGATCATGTAGCAATCATGAGCCCAAGTTCAGAGCCCAAGTTCAAACTTAGTTCTCTTAGCCTCTAATCTAGGGCTCATTTTTTTCCTTCTCTGCATCATGATGAGCCATCATCCTGGGAAAATCATTTTCACAATATTAGTATTCAATTCAGCTTTCTTTCTGGGTCCAGTTCTGGAAACTACATTAAAAAAAAAAGGTGGAAAAATCTTTGTTAGAAGGGATGGCAATCTGCAAGGGAGATGGGGTGAGGATACAGGGAAAACCTTGGTGATGCAAAAATAAAGGACATCAATAAGAATCTCTTTAAAAAAAATCCTGATGCTGATGAGGAAGATAACTCCGCTGTGGGCTCAGGAAAATGAATCCCTAGGAAACCAGGATGATGGTGATACAAGGATCTTAACTCTGACATTGTGCAAATTATGTGGTGAGGTTGGGCATTCTCCCTTCATCCCTTGCTAAACTTGTATCTCTCTGTTCTACCTCTTTCCCTCATTTTGATCTCCCTTCCCATCCCTCTCTTCTCTCTCTCTCTCTTCTCTCTACTCTCTTTTCTCTCTCTCTCTCTCTCTCTCTCTCTCTCTCTCTCTCTCTCTCTCTCCCTCTCTCTGTCTCTTTCTTCCTCTCTCTTTCTTTCTGTCTCTTTCTGTCTGTCTGTCTCTCCCTCTCTCTCTCTCCCTCTCTCTGTCTCTTTCTTCCTCCCTCTTTCTCTCTGTCTCTTTTTGTCTGTCTGTCTCTCTCTGTCTGTCTCTCTCTGTCTCTCTCTCTCCCTCCTTTCTTCTCTCTCACTCTTTCCCTCCCTCTTTCTCCGTCCCTCCCTCCTTTCCTCTCTCTCTCTCTCTCTTCTCTCTCTCTGTCTCTCCTTCTCTCCCTCCCTCCTTCCCTTCCTCCCTTCCTCTTCCTCCCTCTCTCCCTCCTTTCTTCTCTCTATCCCTCCCTCCCTCCCTCTCTCTCTCTCCTTCTTCCTCCCTCTTTCTCTCTGTCTCTTTCTGTCTGTCTGTCCCTCTCCTCCCTCTCCTCCCTCCCTCCCTCTTTCTGCAGAACGGAGCTATCATGAATAAAGGGACAGGCCGCTGCCTTGAAGTTGAGAGCCGGCCCAGCATCGACCTTATCCTCCGTAGCTGCACAGGGCAAAGATGGACAATTAAAAACTTCATAAAGTAGAGCACTGTCCTCCAGAACCTGCTTTGACTCCCCCATGCTGGTACCTCCTCCAGAGCCTGGGAGAGAAAACAAGCGCTATGCAGGGGCTTTGTTAGCTTTCTGGGGTCTTCTTTCACGGGTGGGGAAGCTGATGGGGTGTCTAGCCCTTCCTCCCCTGTTCTGCCTCCATCTGGGGATCTCATCCATGAAACTTCTTTTGGAGGGCGGCCACTCCGACCCAACCACCCCTGGATGGGCTTCCTCAGAATCACTGGCTGGGGCATCTCATCCTTGATCCACGAAGGCATCTTTCTTCTCCGCTCTGTTGGGTCTGTGGCCGGAGATGCCGACCATTCAAAGGAAAGAAGCTGCCCCCTCCCTCCCTTATTTCCCCTTCTCTTGTCTCTCCTCCTGTGTCTCGCCCCGTCTCCCCCCAACAAACAGCTCAAAAACAAAACCAGTCTAAAGAGACCAAGAACCTTCTTTCCTTTGGATTAGTTGCTTCTATCACTTTGCTTTCGAGTATTTTACAGCAGGAGCTCGGTCCTGCCCGTATTTGTCAGCGTGCCGGGCGCCCTTAGCCTCTGCTCCCCAGCTTCTCCGGAAGAAAGATGCGGAACTTGGTCACCCCCTCCCTAATCTCCCCCTGAACCCCCATCTTTAACCTCGGGAAGCCGCCGGGGCCTCTAGCCCACCACGGCCCTGAAGGGCATCCTCGTCCCTGAGTGCTGTTTGTCCTACGAAACCCTTCCAGACGGTCTCTGCTGCCTGGCCCGGCTCACGATAGAGGTTTCCAGAGCCCGCCCTGACACTCGCTCATTCCGTACGGTCTGGAGGGAGCCGGGGGGTCTGGGAGCTTCCAGGGCCCTTGCTGGCTACGTGGGTTCAGCCAGGCGGGGCCTCCCCTTGTTTCGGGGGGCTTTTAGCCCCTCCTTCTTCATGGAAGTCAAAAAAGCCGGCTGGTGGCAGGCGAGAAAGGATGCTCTTGTCTTCCTCGGGCCGGAGAAGGAGGAATCGGCTTCGAAGGAGCCCGGACGTTGGGCGTCCATTGTCTGCAGTCCATCTAACTTTAAGGCCCCACGGGCTGGGGGTTGCCGAGCAGTAAACCTGGCTGAGGGCTTCCATCCACCTGGAGGAAGAGGGGAAAAAGGCAGCCCCCCCCCCCCCCCCCCCGTGAGAGAGGCGTCCTCGTCCTCGCTCATCGCAGCCAGCCTCTTCTCCAGAGCCCGACTTGTGGAGGAAAAGCAGAGACCCCCGTCCCCCCCGCTCCCCCCCCGTGCCCTCAGGGACCTCAGGATCTGGTGCTCAGACTTTATCCCAGAAGCCCGGGGCCAGGGCCTCCGCAGCACCCCCAAATGAGGTCAGGGACGGTGGGGCTGGCACCTAAAGCTATTTTATGCCTGTGTCTACTACATCCATCCTGGACTGCGGAGGATGGAGAAGGCAGCGATTTCCTGTCTTAGGAGTAATAATTTTTCTGATGCCCTCTGGTTAGGGCACACTAATAAATCAAAGTTAATATATATGTGTGTGTGCGTGTGGGCGTGAGTGTGCCTGCGTGGGTGTGTGCATGTGTGTGCACGTGCGTGCTTAGGACATGTAGGTCTAAGTGCTGCTGGGTTTGCTGCTTCACCTCATCCCCAGGCTTAGGACAAGGACCCCCGGGCAGGGGCTGGGGCTGGCCGGGCAAGAGCTCCCCAGCCAAAGCCACCTAGGACCGGACAGACGCCTGGGTCCCCTCTGGAGCACCTGAAGCGTGGAGAAAGCTGATGAGGGCCTCGGGCTTGGCAGGATCCCTTCGTACACCCTCCCCATCTCCATTCTCTTCACTCTGTCTCCCCCTCCCCAGGACCCGAATCCCTGTAGAAGACCTGAATTGCCGAGAAAGGAGTTCGGGGTAGAGTTTGACTCTTTCTTATTATCTGTTGCATTATCCCTTGTGAAATAAATATGTTTTAGCATTTAACAAACTCAAGTGTGGCCTGGAGTTTTGCGTCTTGGGTACCACCATCCTGCTTCTCGGTGATGGAGGGGCAAGGCAAGTCACCTTTCCATCCCATTCATGGCTACGGTGAGGATCCCTGGGATCTGGGTATGGGCGTAGTAAGAAAAAGAAAGGGAAAAGATTTAGTCAAATCTAAGAAGGATACAAAATATGCCATGAATAATACAAGGCAAGGGATAGAACCCTGGGTTTGAAGTGAGAAGACCTGGGTTCAAATCCTGATTCTACCACTGGGGATCATAATACTACCTCCTTCATACAGTTGTTGTGAGGATCAAATGAAATATTCATAAAACAATGTCTGGCACATACTAAAAAATTAATAAATACTTCTTCTTGGTTCAAATAAAATATTTGTAAAACAATGTCTGGCACATACTAAAAAATTAATAAATATTTCTTCTTTTTCTTGTTCCTCTCCAGGGAGGGTAGGGGCTGGGGTGCATAATCCACCTCTCACAGAAGTGGGACAATCAATCACCCCCTCTAACTAATGAATGGTGAGTCTACTCATAGGACTTGCTTTCTTAACCCTGTAGAAATAGAAATGGAAAAAAAATACAGAAACTCAAGCAAAGATATGGCAAACCAGACCAGGAACTTAAACCAGTCCCCAACCCCAACTCCATCCCTACAACACCATTCCGCCCCACCCAGAGGATCTAGGAAACAAGGAACAGCATCCTTATCCATGCTGTGTCCCTGCCAGACCCCAGGCCTCATTCCTCTAATAGTAGCCCATGAAGATTGTGAGTACTGCAAATTATCAGCTACCCACTATTTCCCCTATGACTAGCAAACTCCTTATCTTTGTATTATCTAATCATTGACTACCTGGGAGTAAACTATCCCCAACCCTGAACTCCTCTTCCCCTCATCACAGTTCTCCTCAACCCTACAATACCCATCCCACTCTAATTCTGCCCAGTCCTCCCATTGTGCCCTCTGGAATTCCCATTCCATTATGAATAAATGTCCTTTCATTCTAGATCTCTTCCTTTCATTTTCTTTTCCTCTACTTTTTACTCACAGATCCTGAGCTTCCCCAAGATGACGCTGCAGCATCCCTGGCCCTTCTTCTTAGTACCGTCCATACCATCTCCCATATGCCCCAACATACTTCTCCTGAAAGCAGATCTGGAATCTCTTTTGCTCACCACTTCTGCTTCAAGATTACCTTTGCCACCATCACCCAGAAACCTATTGCTTAAAGTTCACTCTATTAACATTTTTCACCCTATACAAATTAAACTCCTTGAAAGAAGGGTTTTTTTTCTCATTTTTTTTATATTTATGTCCTCAGCACCTATCAGTGCCTGGCATATATTAAGTACCCAATAAATGGTTGCTGATTGATTATTTATTGTGGCCTATCTACCTCAAGTCATTTTCTCAAGAAGTTCAATACCTTGCTCTCTATCTTCCTTTTCTCCTCAACTTCTTCCCTAATACTAGAGAGGTCAGTTATCTATGATAATGCTTCCTCCAACACCCTTTCTCTGCAGTGCCTCAAAATCCTCAAATTTCAAAATCTACTCCACCTAAGCCAGGGTTAGTCATTTTTCCTAGACCATTACTTTCCTCACTTACAATTTCAATCCAATAATCATCAAATTCAACTCCTCATTATGTATATTCCACTCTCAAATTCCTTGCCCTCCTCCTTATGCTATCATTGTTCAAACCTCAGTTCTGGATTGTGCCCAACATCCACTTTCACTCATCCATTGCTGAAGAAAAGTAAAGAAATCGAACAATTGAACTTATTTTCTAACATCCACTATCCTCTTTCTGTTGATTGATGCCTTATTATTTCCCACAGAAACTATCCTTAAACATATCTCCTTAAACCTCCCACACCTTCTCCTCCACTCTCACCCCCTCCACTTCCTAGTTTACTGAAATAAATTAGACCATTCATCAAAAGCTCTTTCTTCTGTCTTTCTCTTCATTTCAAAATCCCTGTATCTATCCTCCTTCCTTCCACTGACTGATAGAGAGATACCCCTTCTTACCAAGGACAGTCCATCTACATGGGCCTTGGATCCCCTCTCCTCCTGAATTCTCAAAAAGATATCTCTCCCTTTCTACTGATTCCTTCCCTCATGGCCCTTTAAAGATTTCTAAGACACTCCTCCATTCTTAAAAATAGTATTTACTAAACACTACCATTCTCTCAAGCTTTCATTCTATATCTTTTCTCCTTTTCTTGGTCAGACTCCTAGAAAAAAAAAAGTCTACACTCGTCTCTACTTCCTATTATCTTACTCACTCTTCATGCCACAAAAATGTGGCTTCGGGCTTTCTTCAGCTAAAACAGCTCTCTCCAAAGTCACCCAAGTACCCAAGTACACTCTTAGTTACCAAATCTTATAGTCCTCTCAGTCCTCCTCTTTAATTCTCTGTTGCATACGACACTACTGCCCATGCCCTCTATATATTTCCATGACACTATTGTCTCCTCTTTTGACCGTTTGTTTTTGGTCTCTTTTGCTAACTCATCATTGAGCTCTGTGTTCCTTAAGGCTCTGTCCTAGGTCCTCTTTCTCTCCACTCTCTCAGTGACCTCATCCATTTCCGTGGATTTCATTGTCATACCTACACAGATAACTCTAAAATCTAACTATCCAGCCTAGGCTCTTTCTTGAACTCCATTCCCTCATCACCAACTGCCTTTTGGACGTCACAACTAGACGTCCTGGAGACATCTTAAAGGCGACACATCCAAAAGAGAACTCATTATCTTTCCCCAGAATGCTCGCTCTTCCTCCAGACTTCCCTGTTTCTGGCAAGGGCAACCCCATCATTCTAGTCTCCCAAGTTTGTGAGCTCCGTGCTATCTTTAAGCCCCTCCTTTCCCTTACCCTACACATCCAATCAGTTGCCAAGTCCTCCAAATAGCCCTTGCAATCCAAATTCTTTTCTCTACTCACATAATCACCCCCCTAGTTCAGTGGCTTCCTAGTTGGTCTTCCCTTTTCAAGCCTCTCTCCATTCTAATCAAACTTATACACAGCTGCCAAAATGATTTTCCTTAACGCCAGTTGTGCCCTTACCACCCTCTGAACAAACTCCAGTGATTCCTCCTGCTTACCTCCTGGGGAAATTATAAAATCTCCTATTTGATTTTGTAAAGTTGATCCTAATTTGGCCCCAACCCGTCTTTCCAGCCTCACTCACTACTACTCCCCCTCTCATACTCTACAGTCCAGGCAGACTGGCTTTATCTGCCCCCCTCTATCTCCTCTCTCCATATATTTGCTCGGGCCATTCCCCCAAGCCTAGAATATATTCACTCCTCACCGCTGCCTCATGGAATGTCTCATTTTCTTCGAGAGACAGTTCAAGCATCAGCTCCTTTCCTGGTCTCCCCACTCCTGTCTGCTAGTGCTCTCCTAACTATTTTAATTATGTGTACATGTGTGTGTGCGCTTACATGGATGTATACTCACATGTAATTATGCATATATACACTGATGTGTTTGTATGTATAATTCCATGTATGTTATATGTACTTTCACAAGTGTAAACTCAAAGAGAGCAAAGAATTTCCTTTTATAGTACGTATAACGTGCATGGAACTATACACATAAATACACACAAATGTGTATATGTGAACACACTTGTGGAAGTGTAGACTCAGAACAAAGAATTCTCTTGTATAGTACATATAACATGCATGAAACTATACAATTTGTAATGCAAGGTGGCTAACAGAAACTTTTTGCTTCTGTAATTTCTAACGGTCACAAATAGTCAGTTAAACATCTTAGAATCTTCAGAAAGTCAGTTAAGACTTGAAGCTATAAATAGAGGTGAAGTTCCAATGGAAGGGGCTTTTGCCTTCTCGCTTTCGCTGTGGCTGGAGGCTTTTGCTTGGCTTGGCTTCAGCCTTGGCCTGTGCTTATCTTGTCTTGGGGAGATTTAAACCTATCTCATTTCTCTGGACCTCTCCCTGATCTCTCCATCCATATCCCTCCCCTTCCCTTGAATTTCCTGTGGGCCCTGGGTGGAAGGGAGGGCTTGGTGATTGGACATTGTGGGTTTTAGTTTCTATAGGCAAGTAAAGTGTCCTCAAATAAGTTACCCCTAGTTTTAATGATTTGATAAAGACTTTACTTAAAAGGCAGTCAAATCTTCCTGACTGGGAGAGCCGGACTCTCTCTGTCTAAACCTCTCCACGACCCACCCCCCACCATCACTCCCTCTCCCTAGCAGCAGTTAGAAAACCCTGAACCCCTCTCCCCTTCTGACTGACCCTGGTATTAATAAATCCCCTTGTTACCTATTCAAACCCTCTGGTGAATTATTGTGTCGAAAATTAAGGCAAGGGCTTAAGGGGAAGAAATCATTTTTCTTCTATTTCCTTGAGGGGAGCTGGGGGCATCCATCTTGGCAGGAAGTACCTACCCAAGACTTCCTCCAGTCATCAGTTTGACTGGCAGGGAGGGGCCCTCTCGACTCCTCCCTCAAGAGACTTGAGAAACTAGTCCTCCAGCCAAAACCTAAACATTTCTTACTGGCCCTAATTTCTTCCCTGTATCTTCTGTCTCAAGCCTCTGGGCATAAACCTTTTCGAGCTGCCCTCTCCTACATACCCCATTTCCCTTATCTCCTACATACCTTCCAGAACCTTCTTTCCTCCTCCAATCACCTTATAATCACCTAATATCCCCTTTATCCTTCCTCACACCCAAATTGCCTTCATTGACTCCAATTACCCTATTTACTTCTTGGTAACAACATAAATACACACAAATGTGTATATGTGAACACTTATGAAAAATGTGTATATGTGAACACACTTGTGAAAGTGTAAACTCAAAGAGAACGAAGAATTCCCTTTTACAGTACTCATGGGTGTGCTTTGTGTGTACTTGTGTACATATTTACATATATTTCCTAGTCACACATATATTTGCATATACTTGTGTATATGTATACATTTACACATATGCACTTATATATACTCACATGTATGTATTTATAGGTACATGTGTGCCTATTTTGTGTGTACTTAGATATACATTTACATGCATATACTTATGTCTACACATTTTACATGCTGATGTTTAGACTTATGTGTATGTATACATATATAGTCACATATATGTGTTTTATGTACTGTTATGTATACTTACACATATGATGTAAATGCATTTGTATGTAAATTTAATGTGAAATGTAAACAAATGTACCTTTTTGCATGCACATGTGTGCATACTTACATGCTTTCACACTTATTCTACATGTTTATGTGTGTTTACATGTATGTGTTTGTGTGTATACATGTGTACATATTTTGCGTGCACTTGTACATCTATTTACATGCATAAACTTCTGTGTAATTTTATATGTATAGGTGTACATTTTATATGTATGTGTGTACATTCTGACAGAATTTGAACTCCTTGAGGGTAGGGATTTTTTCCGACCTTTGTTTCCCCAGTGTAGGTGGGCGCCCACTCACCAGTTTATATCCTTAAATAGTTTTCTGGGGAGATGACAGGTTGAGTGAGGTGCATGGGATACGTAGGACTTCTGGGCCCCAAATCAAGTATGCCACGCTGGCTCCCCCCCTCACACAGGTCCGCTCACCTTCTCTCACCCTCCCTGCCTTCTTCTCTCTCTGCCTCGCTCTTTCCCCGCCTTCATTTTTCCATACCAGTGAAAAGGCACAGATGGGTTTCTTGAGAAAGGTCCAAGCCAGCAAGCTGCCATTTTTGAATCATGTCCATCTGGGTCCCTTGTTGATCTCAGCTTCTTCTCAGGATGTCATTTATTTCAATGCTAATGTCAAACCCACCTGGTGCATGTCTGTGTGGCAGGGAGGATGATGGAGAAGGGAAGCGGCACAGCTCGGATTGGGAACCAGGAGATGCGCTGTGAGTAATTGTCATCCCAGGGGCCACGAACAATCCTTTACACTTGTGTTCCAAAGCCCTCTACCATCGATCATCAACTAATTTTACCTTAGCAGCTTCCCTGGATGATGAAGAGGACGGAGCAGCAAGGAACAGGGAAAAAACTCTAGATTCGGGGACATCTGAATTGACTTTGAATCCTGGCTTTGCTATTTTTCTGATCTTGAAAAAAAATCACCCAATCACACGCAGTTTTCTCAATCATTCCGGATGGGCCTCAGTGTCCTCATCTGTAAAAAGAAGGTGATAGATGCATTGGCTTCTTCATTTCTAAATTCCTTGATCCTTGGTGCTACAGTGAATAGACTGCTAGACTTGTCCTCAGAAATTCCTGAGTTCCAATCCTGCCTGAGACTCACTAGCTGTGTGATCCTAGGCAAGTCATTTAATCTGTCTGTCCCGGTTTCCTAATTGAAAAAGGAAGATGATGACAGCAGATACCTAATAGGGTTGTCACAAGATTCAGATGAGATAATAGATGTAAAATGCTTTGCAAATCATTAAGCAATACACAAAAACTCATCATGATTATGATCCCACAATAAAGGATAATAGGATCCTTGAGGTTCCTATTATTGCTAAGGTTCCTTCCAACATTAAACCTTCTGAAACAAGATTATTATCCTCATTTTTCAATCTCTAAAAAGAGATGCAGAGAGTTCTGGTGATTTTTCACAGGACATACACATTAGGTTATTTGTGTGTAGGATTAGAATTGATTCCTGCTGCTCTTTCTTCTCCAGCAGATCCCCACCTCTTCTAATGGTGCTTAAAAAAATCCCTTATCTTCTGTCTTAGAATCAATACTCAGTATTAGTTCTTTTTTTTTAAACCCTTAACTTCTGTGTATTGGCTCCTAGGTGGAAGAGTGGTAAGAGTAGGCAATGGGGGTCAAGTGACTTGCCCAGGGTCACACAGCTGGGAAGTGTCTGAGGCCGGATTTGAACCTTGGACCTCCCATTTCTAGGCCTGACTCTCAATCCACTGAGCTACCCAGCTGCCCCTCTCAGTATTAGTTCTAAGGCAGAAGAGCAGTAAGGGGTAGGCAACTGGGGTTAAGTGACTTGCCCAGGGTCATGCAGGTAGGAAGCATCTCAGCCCAGATCTGAACTCATCTCTCTCATCCTGGCTTTCAATCCACTGAGCTACCCAGCTGCTCCTAAGGATGCTTTTTTAAATTCCTTGACTAGATAAAACACTTGGAGGATGATGCCTTTGGAAGCTGGTAAGTCATCCAATGTTATGTGGAAGTATGTAGTAAATACCAGGTGGTCCTAAGAATGTGCAGGGATACCAAGATAGGGCCAGAAGTTTGGGGCTCTGTTTTCCAATCCTGAGAGCTTGCAAGCTTTCCATATGTTTGGGGTTTTGTTCTTTGGGGATGGAGAAGGGACAGAGAAAGTTCCTTCTCTCCATTTCAACTTTATATAGCAGGAGCTCTAGAGGGTGACTTTGGTTGAGCACTGGAAAGACCATTGAATTTGGAATCAGAAAGACCTGAGTTCAAATTCTACTTCATATTTACTATCTCTGTGACTCCTGGCAAACCCTGAGTGATATAGTTCTTAGTTTCTTCATCTATAAAATGAGAAAGTTAGATAATGATCACTAAGATCCCTTTCTACTCCAAATCTACAACCATAATATTGACACAGTGGGTAGAGTACTGGCCTTGGAGACAGGAAGTCTTGAGTTCAAATTCCACCTCAGACATTATGTATCCTTGTGCCAAGGATTTCTTATCTCTGTGCCTCAGTTTTCTCATCTGTAAAAATGGGGATAATTATAGCACCTACCTCACAGGGTCGTTACATACAAGATAACATATAAAGTGCTTTGCAAACCCTAAAGCACTTTATTTAGTTTATTATTGATACTGAGCTTTCCCATCAATGATTGGCCCCAAACCTCAAAGGGGAGATACCCGAATGGCTCCTGATGAGCCCAGTGAACTTCATTTCTTCCTGGGACAAGAGTGCAGCTCATTTTAGGACTTTCCCCTTAGAGGCAGTCTAATTCCTGAAGGTGATTCATTACTTCCCAGCATCCTCTTCCACTCCAACTCTTTGGTCCCCAGTTCTAAAAGGCACAGCCAGTAAACTGTGTGAACCTCATGTTAGCAGAGAGAGGGAGACAAAATCCCTTTTCTTTTTGAAGGTGGGTCCCATTTCTCCCTAGCCCTTATCCTTCCTACCTCAGACCCAAATATCTGGTTAAATCCCTAGGGGGAAGAGGAGGAAGGATGAAGAAACCGGTACTTTTATTGACTGCTTAATGTGCTCCTAACATCTGGACAGTCTAGGTTCCCTGAGACAGACAGCGAGTAGGGGAGGGCAGATGTCAAAGGCTCACCTATAATTGCACAGAGATCTTAACCAAACCTGAACAAAATGAGTCCCAGAATCCAAGTGGAGAATTTTGGGCTCTTGCACATTCCCTGAGAGCTTGACCAGAAACAGAACAAATCTGGGGAGGAAAATCTGCTGATGAGTTAGATTTTCTGGGAGGAAATTGACATTATGTCAAAGACTGAGTAATGGCACTTCTTAATGCTGCTGAATATCCCCATTAATGACCATCAGATTCTGAACATTAAGGTCACAGGGCCCTGAGGGGTCTCCTCAATACAGTTTGGTTTGGCTGCTCTAAGGAGAGCTCAGCACTGATTTGTCACGGTTGTCAGGGTGTGGGGTTCAGAGGCATGGGAGGAGAGAAGAGTTTGTATCAGTAGCACCCTGTCTGTCATCATCATCATCCTCATATATCATCTCTTTTCATAGTCATCATATATTCCAAAAGGGCAAGACTATGTGTCTGAGGGGTTAACAGACAAAATATATGGCTTCGATCTTATCTCTCCCCACCCTGTTAGTGAGGGACTGAAAATTCCTCTTTCTCCCACCAATTGTGGTGGATGTAAAAAAGGGTTCCAATGGCCTAATAAATCCAGCTCCTCTCCTTCCAAAAGTTCAAGGTATTTTCTTTGTGTAACATCCTTTCTGGGCCACTTGAATACTTGTTCTTTCACTCTAAGGAAGGAAGGAAGGGAGGAAGGAAGGGAGGAAGGGAAGGAGATGGTTGAACCCTCATCAATTGTACTGACAGACTGATGCCAACTAGTAATACCTCCCTTCTCTTTATATCTACTGATTGATTGTTAATGGAAATTACATTGATGGGGGCTCATGAACTTTAATCTTAGGCATAAGGTAGTAATATAGGGTTCCCAAGCTGATGCTCAGCCATGCAGATCAGGTTGAGGAACAGAGTTTTGGAGTTCTGCCAGGCAGGCATTGCTGGGGTGGCAGGTGTTGGGGGGGTGCTGTCTGTTTCCACACACCCCATATCCCCAAATACCAAGATTCCCTCCCCCCAGGAACATCCAATAAATTTAATCCAGGTAGCTCACCTTAACCAGAGGCAACCAGTGGAAGCAATCCAGGTTACCTCATCCCTGACAACCCCATATTCTTCCAACCCTTTAAGAGGTTATATCATTCCCCACTCAGGTGGAATTTGGCAGCCGTCTTCACTGATCTTGGACTCCCCCTCACTCCCCCCACCCCACCCCAGGAGTTTCTAAAGCCACAGACCTCTCCCTTTTGTTGCTTCTTCCCTCCATCTCCCCCCTCCCCCACCTCTTCCTTTCCTGTAATAAAGCCTTAATATCACCTCACTCTAGTCTCAGCCTCTCTGGTCAAACCCCCCTCAGTGGGTCTGACAGAGTGGAACACCAATTATAAAACTGCTAACTGGAAACTAAAGCCAGAACGAACCAAGGCCAACTTATAAGGTCTTGGAAAGGAGAAATACCATTATGGTACCTGGTGGTTCCCAAAAGAACAAGTACATGCAAAAAAGAATCAGATATCCTGGCTAATGTGGTGGACAGCCATAGTATATATTAGATGGGACAGAGGAGTGAGCCCAGGAAGGCTTCCAAATATTAAGAAACATTAGAGACATTGAGTCAAACACTGGGAAGACATTAATGAGCATGCTGGTTTGGGGATACTGTCCTTTCTGAATTTATTCTCCTACAACTACAAATGATCTTGTGGGGCAGCTGGGTAGCTCAGTGGATGGAGAGTCAGGCCTAGAGATGGGAGGTCCCAGGTTCAAGTCTGGCCTCAGACACTTCCCAGCTGTGTGACCCTGGGCAAGTCACTTGACCCCCATGGCCCACCCTTACCACTCTTCCACCAACGAACCAATACACAGAAGTTAAGGGTTTAAAAAAAAAAACAGCAAGTGACCTTGAGTCTGGAACTAGGGTAAAAGGTTAGATATGAGAACTAGAAAGTTGGGTGAGAGGTCAAAGGGTGCTGCAGGTCATTAAGTCTAGGACTGAGGAAAAGAATAAACTTTTAACCCGCAAGGCAATGGGGTGACAGTTTGCTGGAATACCTTTGTTTGGACCAAGATCTGACATTAATATCTAAAACCCACTACTATGGTGCAGCGAAGCAGAGCACGGAAGTGGGGCATTTGGGATCTGTGTCCTTGTCAAGGACACATCATCATCCGTGTTGGAGTGGAGCCAGCTGGATCTCCAGTGAGAATGATGCGGATCTCTCCAGCCCCACACCTGCACCTGCCCTTCATTCCAGCCTCTCTACCTAGACTGCTAACTCAGTTGATTATAATTGCTTGGCAGCTGCTGCTTAAGCCGAGGGTCTGAGTCTTTACTTTTCTCCGTTGCTTTCTCCCACTGACATGGTGAACTTAGAGAGCAATGATGGCAGAAGCAGTGGAAAAATCCCAGTTATGGGTACTTCAGAGTAAACTGGAAGACAGGGCTAAGCAGCCATGGGGAGGCATTAAGAAGAAAAAGAGAGGCAAAGTGCTCGCAGACCAACTGAGGCAGGTGAATTGGATAGAATTTTAATTAGAATTTTGTACCCCAGGACTACATTTCCCAGAATCCCCTTTTTGTCCTTATGTTACGTTTTGGAGATAAGTTTCTATAATCTTGCCCCTCTTTTCTATTCTCCTGTTTTTGCAGTCTGGTAAACTTGTCTTTACTCAGGCTATACTTTTCTTCTACTTCAAGTGATTATTAATAAATCCTATAAAATATAATACTTGGAGTTATTGGATATTAATTTTAATCTTATAATACTTAAACTTTATCCAGCTGGAAAACAACCAACATTTCAAGAGTGCTTTGAAGTTTTCAAAGTACTTTACAGACATTATCACATACCATCCTAATAATGGAGGTGCATTACAGAATTATTATCCCCATTTTACAAATGGGAAGATAGAGGCTCAGAAAAGTCAATTGCCTTGCTCAGAGTTATATACCTAGTATATATATATATATGTGTGTGTGTGTGTGTGTGTCAGGGGTAGGATTCTAAATAAATTCTCTACTGCTTACAGGTTTAACATGTTCTCCATTATTTCACTGTCTTTTAAGGCTGACTCTGGGGTCAGAGCACTTGATTTCATATCCCACTGCTGACATGTACTACCTGTGTGACCCTGGAGAGTCATTTAAGTCCATGAGGCCTCTGTATCCACATCTGTAAAATGATGTATAAGACAAGAGGAAAAGGAGTGGGAGAATAGGCCCCAGCAAAGACAAAGGATGCCACATTAACCTTCTAGAGGAAAAGAAGAGAGAACAGAGGGTTATACAAAAGCTTTTTCAGTGAAGGAAAGCAAAGAATGAAGAAAAATCTAGTATATAAGCAGATAAACTAAAAGACTCTAAAAATTAAAAGGAAGAAGGAGTAAAATCTGAAAGAGAAACCAAAACACTGAACAAATATGGCAAAATGAAGCAACACAAACCAGCATTACCTGCTGAAAGTTAGAATCCTCTGGACTCCTCAGAGATCATAGAACTGGAGGAGGGGTGGAGAAAGATTCAGGCAGGGACAGTAACTCAGAGCCACATGCTAGAGTATAATAAGTATCAATCCTGAAGTAAAGGAGACGAGAAACCCAACTACAAGGAGGACTCTCCCACTGGCGGTAATTCATGGCAGGGAGCAGCTGACTCCCATATCTATCATTGGCAGGAGGATGCGATAACAACGCTAGACACTCAAAGGTCTGAAGGGCAGCAGAATGAATGGGAAGGGTGGAGGAGGCACCAAATCGTGACAAAGTGAGTTACAGAGAATTAGGAGAAATGCTAAAATAACTAAACTATCAAGTGGAAAAGCATGAATAAAAATCAAGTTCACAAGCAGGTAAACCAAGACAGGATCATAAAAACAAGAGAAACTAAAACACTTTGAACAAATATAATTTGAAGGAAAATAACCAGTATTACCTACTGAATGATATAATTCTGTGGACTCTGGACTCCGCAGAGATCATGGAATAATAGTCAGAACTCCAGACTCATTCGAAAGAAAACTAAAATTCTTGCAGAAGAAACTAGGAATAAATTTAGTTTGGAAATCAGAGTTTCTAACGCAGACAAAAACCATAAATAGCTGGATAAAAAAAAAATTGGATATATGATAGAAAATGTCCCCTAAGAAGTGGATGCTCTGAAGGAGGCGGGGGTAGGGAGCAGGAGAAAGAAGGAAGGGAGGGAGAGAGAGACAGAAAGAGGGAATCTGGAGAGAGAGTCATGTATGTGGAACACAAATATACTGAAATGGAGGAAAATTTGACAGAGAATGAAGACAATAGAACTAAAAGAATATATGAATTCTATATAAGTAAAGCAACTGATTTTGAAGACAGGCAATTTAATGAAAGAACTAAAAAGCACTTAAGTCTCTATTCTTAAGGACTCCACATTCTAATGGGAGGAGACTCATAGAGGAGAGTTTAGCTGGAGACCAGATGGAAAGACCAATGATCCTTAGGATTTAGTAGAAGAATGTGTCAATCTTGAAAAACATAGAACCACCAAAGTAATTAGAAAAAGTCTTTAATCAGGACAAGGAAGAAAATGCTCTATCAGCCCCTACTTAGTGTCACTGGCTAGATACCACCCAGAGACAAGCTCTGGGACTCTGGGAAAATGCACCTCCAAAGGGGATTTTCCAATGAGCTGAAGAACTTGGGATCTTTTATGCCTTTAGGGGAATTAAGGACTGGAAGGATAATTGATTGGTTTACAGGGAGACCAGAGAAGGAGGAATCCAACCTGGGGCTGGACTACCTGGGAGAGTTTTAGAAACAATGGGAGAATCTTCCAAGAAAAAGGATACTTAAAATTTGGTTATATCTTCTAATTCTTTCTAATCTGAGATTTTTGGGTACTGTAAGGTTTATTATTCAGTCTAAGACAAAGGTCAGTCTGCGACTTCTGCTAGGCAAGTTCCCAAGGGACAAAGGTAAATTTGGGGGTTCCATAAAACAAGGTCATCATAGTAAATAATAAAATCAATTCTCTCATGCTTATAGGTTATTATTTAGAGAAGGTGATAGATCTCTGAGACTATAAAAAGAAGAAATGAATCATCAAGAGACAAAATATTATCTAAAGGGTTAAATATTTTAAGGGGAACTTTGGGAGAAGAGAAGGTAGAAGAGCTGTATTAACATCCCATGGCTGGGGAAGCTGGGTGGTGCAGTAGATAGAGAGCCAGCCCTAGAGATAGGGGATCCTGTGTTCGACCTCAGATGCTTCTTAACTATATGACTCTGGGTAAGTCATTTAATCCCTATTGCTTAGCCCTTACTGTAGTTCTGCCTTAAAATCAATATTATGTATCAATTGTAAGATAGAAGGAAAGGGTAATAAAAGTAAAATATTTCACAGATTAAAGATTTTTAATTTCTGTTTAAGTCCTTTGCAGAAATAGAGCCACTTCAAAATGCTCCATTCTCTCTGAGAGCCAGGCCTAAATACAGGCAGTCTTGAGTTCAAATCTGGCCTCAGACCCTTCCTAGCTGTGTGGCAAATCACTTAACCCCCATTGCCTAGCCCTTATTGTTCTTCTGCCTTAGAACCAATTAGTTCCAAGATAGAAGGTAAGGGTTTAAAAACAAAACAAAACAAAACAAAACAAAACAAAACAAAACAAAACAAAACAAAACAAAACAAAACAAAACAAAACAAAACAAACAAGATCACAAAGAATTGGAAATGACTGAAAGGAACTAAACAATAACAGTACATACCAAATATGAGTTTTCACTAAACAGTTCCATAGAAATGATATCATAGAAAAAGATAATATAGAAAAATAATTTTTAGGAGGTCCATGAAAATGATCTGTCTTCTTAGATCTTCTCTTAAATCAATGATAAAGAAGTCAGGGAGACTCTTTGGTTAACAAAAGAGACATTATTACCTCTTTCTAAGTATTCCCCATTCACTAAGGTCAAATGTATTTGTTCACCAGAAATAAAAAATCTGGACCTTTGTGCCCTTGCCCTTAAGTTTTCTATTCAAGAAAAAGCTGATTAGATCTTTCATTCTGGTGAGACAATGTACATTAGACTAAAATACCAGTAAAATATTCTTTAGTACCTCTTAAAGGGGAAGGGAGCATGCCTCCACGTTACCAAGTCATTCAATAAATATTGATAGCACCTACTATGTGCCAGGCACTATGTTAAGCTCTGAGAATGCAAAGATAAGGCAAAAGACAGTTTCAGCTCTCTAGGAGCTCAGTTTAATGGGGAAGACTACATGTAAACAACTATATAAAATAAGCAACAGATAGACCAAGTGGATATAGTCAATAGAAGAAAGGCAGAGAATCTGAAATCTCAAAATGAAAATCTTATCTGTTTTGCTCTGTGCAAGGAAGAATTTTTTGGGGAAGGGGGGGCAGGAGACGTGAGATGGGTATTGGTGAGAAAAGCATGAGATTTATTGGAAACTTTTGCTAAAAATGAGCATCGGGGATTTTCTGTATTTTTCACTTAACCAGGTGGCCTCTGACTCCTTCCCCACAGATAGTCAAGGAGCAGGCTGCATATATTTCATCAATACAAAATACTGTTAATATTCTCATCAAAAACATGGTTGGTACAGAATATAAAGTGTTTCACTTCCTGTCTTACTCCTCTTTGCTCCCAACTCCTCATTGGGAGCATGGGGATGCTTGTGATGCCAGTAAGAGACATGGAATGGGGAAATGTTATGGCCTGCATAATATTTTAAATTATGAGGCTGTTTGTAGCTTAATAACTTTATTAAATCAAAGTAGTAGTAGTAAAGAGAGGTAAAAGTAGGAGACAGGTAGAGAGATACTTAGCTTTCAATTCTATTGGCCACCATAATAGCTGCAAACCAGCAAAGATCCCCTTTACTCCTCCATGCCCACACATCAGACTTCAACTTCCTGCCCATCTTAGTTTATAAGCTCTTTTCTCCATCCACTAACTCTCACATGTCACATCTCAAGAACCAATCATAGTTTCTTAATATCCCTGGATTGCCCAGGTGGGGCAGTACCTGTGGAATTAGTGTTTCCTGTCTCGTTAGTTCATTGGTTTTTTAACTTCCTTTATCTGAGGCTCATCTATACCTGAATTTATTCAGTGGCATTTGACCCCCAGGTCACTGGAAGATGACATTAAAAAAAAAAAAAAAGCAACACTGGAGAGAGAGAAATTTGCTTCCAAGAACTGGATGCATTTTAGACTTTGGAATTCTAAGAGTCATTTCCAGCTACTAGCTTTGGCTTATTATGCATGAGACCATTTATTTAATATGGATCTGTCATTAAAGACTAAGAGCCCATAAGCTCTCTCACTACCCTTCCCAAGACTCTTCCCTTGTAAGATGACATGAAGAATAAATGAAATTAGCCTCATCTTTCCTGTTGGCCTCTTTATCTTATACTCTTCTCATCTAGGACCTTGGATCCAGGACCCACAAAGTGGGAACGAAGGCACTTGATTTCTTTGAATGGTCATCGAAAATCAGTTGGGTGTATAAGATAGAGTCTGGGTAGATCATTCACAAAGAGAACTAGAATGAAACTCAGACCTGCTGCAGGCCCTGAGCTGGACCAAATCCAACATATCTGTGACAGTCTAATCAAGGAATATTGTTTTCTGATTAGTGATGATATGGACTACAGAAAAAAGGAGTCACTGGGTCAGAGTGGTGTGTATTCAGGCATTTTTCAGTCATGTCTGACTATTCATTTGGGGATTCCTTGGCAAAGATACTGGACTAGTTTACAAAGATATCAGAATAGTTTTTAGTTTCTATTATAGAATTAAATAGTTTCTCAGGCGCATTTTACAGATCGAAACTGAGGCAACAGGGTGAAGTAACTTGCTCAGTCACAAAGCTAGTATCTGAGGCTGGATTTGAACTCAGGAAGATAAGTCTTCATGACTCCAGGCTCAGAATTCTATCTACTGCATGATATGTAGGGGAAAAATACTGAACTTTGAGTCATATGATATGAATTCAAATCCTGACTATGTCTTTTCTGTAGTCAGGGCAAGTCACTTGACCTCTCTGGTCTTGTTTGTTTCCACATTTGTAAAATCAGAAGGTTGGACTAAATGACCTCTGAGGTCACTTCCTTCTCTAAAACTATGTTCCTATGCAAAAGCTCTAGGTCCATGTTGGCAAACCTATGGTGCATGTGCTTGAGCGTGTCAGAGGGGGCTGTTCCACTCTCCCTGTCCATGTGTACCTGAGGTTATTTCTCCCATAACCCACCCCTCTGCCCAGCAGACCGGTGGGAGAGCTTCCTCCCACCTCTGTCTAGGCAAGGGGCTTACATGAGGTGTGAGGGTTGCAGTTTGGGCACTCTGTCTCTAAAAGGTTCACCATCACTGCAGAGTCTGGGTCAATGGAAACATATCCAGGACAGGACAGCCACTGATGACTCTTGCTCTATCTATTAACTAACAAGGTGCTAAGCAAGCAAGTGCTTGGTGATTTTCATGAATCTCTAACCTCCATGTCCTTAGGGAAGCAACAAAACCTAGTAAATAGAATATAGGACTTGAAGGTAGGAAGACCTGGGATAAAATCTCACCTCTAAAATTTACCAACTTTCGGAAACTCAGTTAATCATTTGGAGTCTCAGTTTTCCCAACTGTAAAATGGGTATAAAGATTCTTGTGAGTCCTGCATTATACCCTTATAGGGTTCAAATGATATGATGTATATAAATCTTTACAAAGTATTATAGAAATATCAGATAAAGTTTTGTCCTCCCACAAATCAGTCATATATTGGATTGATTTATTTATGTCTAAGGTTCTGGAGGATCCCTCTAGATTACATAATATTAGACAAGTACCAGTGAAACATATAGGCTATTCATCATTTATCTCTCATTTATCTTACCTTTATCTCCTTTTCCAGGCATATATCACAAATATAATAGGAAGACATATTCAGACTTAGAAGGGAGCTCCTTTCTGTTTTCCCAGTTCTTAGCGCATTATATTTTGTTTGTTTAAAGTGAAAGAGTGAGTATTGAATGGACCATTCACCCCATCCCACTTAAAGTAACTTCTTTAATCATTTATGAATAACTCAATTGGCTCAACCATCCCATCCAACTTAAAGTAACTAAATTAACCAGTTGTGGATGCCTCTGTTGAATCAATCAATTACCCAAAGCCATTAAGTTAGGAGTCCTTATTTAATTTGGAAGCAGTAAAAGACTTTGAATAAAATGATGCTACACAGGAAGTATATTGAGATTGGTTGAATCAACTCAGTCATGCACTGCAGCGTTTTGATAAAATAGCATGCCAGTTCAGAACTAGAGCACATGCCAGCCTAGAGTAGAAAACAATCAGCCAGTTAATTAACAAACATTTATTATGCACCTACTATGTGCCAAGTTCAATACTGGGGACATAGATGCAAAGTTCCTATGAACAAATCAACAATAAGAGGGAGGAAGGGGAGAAAACCTTTTATTTTCTCTCCTTGTAGACTAAAAAGATTGAACATTTTTAGTTTTGTTTTTAATTTTCATAGGTATCCTTGCAGTGACCCTGGAATAGTAGTGATTGGCTGCAGTTTGAGAATTGAGCCAGAGACAAAGTAGACACAAGTGAGGAAAGACAGCCTCAGGATTTTATAATGAGCCCGGTAGAAAGCTTTAGCATGCCTAAACGAAATTTCTTGAAGGAGCCATCCAGTGGGAGAAAAGACTTAGCCCCTTTGCCATATCATAGCCTCACTGCAAGAATATTGACGTTAAAAAGCTGTGATTGCTCAAATGAAGAGAAAACTTTAGGGGGCATAATTGATTTTTTCAAGGTTTGGAAGAGCTGTCATATGGAACAGAGATTAGACTAATTTTGCTTTACCCCAAAGGGTACAACATTTTCTCCTGGAATATCCATATAATTTTTTAAGTCCTTGCCTTCCATCTTAGAATCAACCTTGTATATTGGTTCCAAGGCAGAAAAACAGTAAGGGTTAGGCAATGGGGGTTAAGTGACTTGCCCAAGGTCACATAGCTAGGAAGTGTCTGAGGCTAGCTCTACATATACTTTTGGGAGAGTATAACCTTAGTTTAGAGAAGTTTTATATTAACAATCATTATTATAGTACTTCAATACCCATTTCTAAAAGCTACTTAAATCTGACTGACAGAGAGAGAGAGAGAGAGTGAGAGAGAGATATATAAAGAGACAGAGATAGAGAGCAACAGACAGACAGATAAGTAGATAAATAGGTAGATAGATAGAGACAGATACAGACAGCCACAGAGATTGAGAAAGATAAAGTGATAGAGACCAACGGACAGACAGACAGATGGATAGATAGATAGATAGATAGATAGATAGACAGATAGACAGATAGATACATAGATAATTGTATGGATAAATAGATAAATGAATGGATAGATACATAGATAGATAGACAGATTGTTGTTGTTATTCATACTGGAAGAGGACCAAAATGATATCAGTGTTTTGGAGACATTGTACAGTATGTCAGAACAATACAAGTTCAGAAGGCTCTATCATAGGTTGGTCACAAATAGCTCATATGAACATTGGAGCTGAGGATGTTTTTAATTTGCATGTCTCATGTGTCTTTTGAACTACTGAAATTGTGCTTTGCTTATAGAGCACAGAGTCATCTTTGATACAGGCATGCTTTGCAGGATAGTTCTGTGCCAATGCCTCCCATGTCTCACAGTTGATACCAAAGTTCTTCACAGAGACCTTGAAAATGTTCTTGTATCTCTTATTCTGATCTCCACATGAGCACTAGATAGGTAAATAGACAGATAGATAGACAGATAGATAGACAGACAGACAGATAGATAGATAGATAGATAGATAGATAGATAGATAGATAGATAGATAGATAGATAGATGGATAGATGGATGGATAGATGGATAGATAGGCAGACAGATAGACAGATTGATAGATGGATAGATAGGCAGACAGATAGATGGATGGATAGATAGATAGAGAGAGAGAGAGAGACAGACAGACAGACAGAGACTGGCAGACAGACAGATATGTGTGTGTGTGTGTGTGTATATATATATGTATATATATATATATATGTATGTATACTTACATATATATATCATCAATGGAGGAAACACACAATTGGGGGCTCATGAGTTATAATACTAGAAAAACAACCCCAAGCTTTCAGGTTTACCCTAGACAGGACAGAGCCAAATATTACATTTTCATTTATACCTTAGAAATCGGTAGATACTACAAATGAGGGACTGCTTTATTATTTTCTTGTCTCAACTTAAGAAAAGGATGGAGGAAGTGTTAATAATGCAAATTCAACTTAAAAGTGTGTAGTATGCTTTTTCTCCTGAAGAATCAGTTAAATATTTACCAGAACAGTATTGCCCTAGAAGTAATCAGTCAGTCTCTGAGGATACAAAACACTCGTCAGAGTGTGTTGGGAGAGTGAGCCCAGAGATTGCACCACAGAAACAAAACAAATGAGTAGAACTAACAAGGGGAGAGAGGGACTGCATTGGACATGTTTCTATTTCTTATGAGAAAACCCTCTAATTTATGTGAAACATATTTTTTTAACCAAACGAGCCGTATGGTACTTATAAATAGCTTTTTCCTATCTAACTAGGTCTCTAAAAAGCCACATTTTGGAACACTAGTTTAGCTTACTTCTAATTAATGTATATACTCGAAGGTAAAATAGCCACATTTCTTGTAAAATATTATGCACGGAGGAGATTTTACTGGGGATCAAATGGAAGTGAGATTCCCTATCCATAGTGAAGTCCTCTGGATGCTTCTATCTGAGGATGATATTGTACTGATTGTATAAAATCATGAAACATTGAATAGCCTCCCATTTAAAATGTAACTACACAAAAGATTTTAGCCTAACAATCTACACAAGATGAACCAAGTGGATGAAGAATATTTGTTGTCCAAATCAAAATATGCAGTTGGATGTATGACCCCTAGAATTTCTCCCTCAATATATGTGTGTATGCTTCTATGTGAGCATATCTCTTGAACAAAGAGCAGGTGCACAATGAATTATACTTTGAATTGAACAGGAGGAAGAGAGTGAGCCTGATTGTATCTGGGAAATTGAACAGCACTTTAAATGACTTGAAGGGTATCCCTGAAACCCAATTACCTCTTGAGATACCCTATGCTACTTTTTTTGATAGTTCTAATTGTTTGTTTTTCTTTATAACAAACTTTATTCTGTGTCTCTCTCCTTTGACTTATTGTTAACAATTCTACCCTTTGGGATAAAGTCTATCTCTTCCATACAATAGCCCTTCAAATCCTTGATTACATCTATCATGCCCTCTCAATTTTTCCCCCCACTGGACTAATCACAGATTTTTTAATATCAATATTCTTCCAATGAGGCGATATAAAGTAAGGAATATCACAATGAAGAATGAATTGAAGTTTTAGGTCACCCAAAGGATGTGTGGTGGACATGGGCATAAGTAGGCATATTATCATTAATGCAAGAAATGATATAAAAGCTCTTCTCAGAGAAATGGGGGAGAAGGAGGGAGAGAGAGATGAATGGTTGTTTATGTTTAGCGTTATTGGATCCTCGAAACTTTCCCTTGTCCCTTCCAACAAAGTCATATGACAATTCCAAAGAACTGAGCATAGTTTTCTGCGGGTCAGTTAGAAAAACCAGGTGGCCCTGTGTCCAGAGAGCTTAGATTTATAAAGGAATCCAATGGTACCATCAGTGGAGCCCAGAATACCTGGCTCCCAGTTGTACATACATACTGTCTCTTAATTTATCACCTACACCTCCAGCTGCTGAGCCAGCTGTGTTTCCACAGGAAGCAAACTCTCCTTCAGGCTCCAAGCTGATGCAACAACTTCTCAGAGGTGTAATATTAAATAGTCGGTAACTCTTCACTGCTGTGAGATACAGAGTAATGATGACAGTTTGGAAGGAGAAAATTGATGTTTCTATAGCATATGCTCTCAATGAATATATAATATGATGCACACACATACTTATTGTTGGTCTGGCTCAAAAAATTGCACATATATGTGCATGTGCTGTTGTTCAGTTGTTTCAGTCATATTTGACTCTTTATCACCCCATTTTTGTGTTTTCTTGGCAAAGATCCTGAAGTGGTTTGCCATTTCCTTCTCCAGTTCACTTTAGATGAGGAATCTGAAGCAAATAGAGTTAAATGACTTGCCGAGGTTCACATAGCTACTAAGTATTAGAGGTTGGATTTGAACTGGGGAAAATGGGTCTTTCAGACTCCAGGCCAGGTGTTTTATCCACTATTCCATCCATCCATCCATCCATCCATCCATCCATCCATCCATCCATCCATCCATCTATCCATCTATCCATCTATCTATCTATCTATCTATCTATCTATCTATCTATCTATCTATCTATCTATCTATCTATCTATCTATCTATCTATCTATCTATCCATCTCTCTCTTTCTCTCTCCATCCATCCATCCATCTATCCCATCTGTCTGTCTATCTGTCTAGCTATCTATCTATTCATCCATCCATCTATCCTGTCTGTCTGTCTGTCTATCTGTCATCTGTTTGTCTATCTATGTCTGTATATATGTACATTTAGATATACAAATACTGTAATATCATCTCTGATAAGAAAATGGAGAGCAAGTTGAGTGACAACCAACAGTTTGGAATTCGGAACCTACCCAGATGCCATGAGCCAAGGGGCAGAAGACAGTTGCTGCCAACACTATAAAAAGGCATGAGCTGAAGCAAAGTCCCTCAGTTGTGAGACAGGGACCCCAAGTGGCTGGGTGGGTAGGCCAAGCAACCTGCTCTAGTTACTTATATCCTGCTTGATTGATTACCACATTACCAACTACTGAATAGAGCTGTGAGATAGATACCAATTACCTGATTAAACAAGAAGAACATCATCCACCCTCAGGCCATTGGTTAGGGCCAAGGTGCCCGGCCTGACCAGGGCCAGAGAGGGAGAGGCATCTCTCCAGCCAACTAACACAACCTGATTATAGATGGATCGTTCATCTCTAGCATCTATAGGGTAGCATAGATTCCCAATACCTCATTCCTCAACTTTGCTCCTTCCCTGAGCAAGGGAACTTAACTCTTTTAAACTCTTAAAGCTCATTTAGGTGAAGGCTGATTTTATCCTAAAGATCAGTGTCATATTCTGGCATCTAGGGGAAGGGAATGCTTTAGCTAAGTCGCAGTCAACCGCGTTATCCATTCATCACCAACATCTATCCAATCAACCCTAACATCTATCTATCAACTCAACCGCAGAACAAGCAGCCAGAGAAGCTGTGGGATTCTATTCACAGCTTCTCATTGGATCACTTAGTTCTGGGCCCTGTAGGTGGGAACTGGTGCTCAGCTGAGCTACAAATATTTGGGGGACCTCGTGTTCACTGTCTCAACCTTGGTGTTCTCATAGGCTTCCCATCCCTAATCAGCTTAGGTCCTTATACCACCTGAGGACCTTGGGCCATCTCTCTATCAGGCCAATCCAGAAGCACCATATGCCCATAACAATACATATATACTATATATAAGCATGTGACCCTGAGCAAGTCATTTAACCCTGTTTGTCTTAGTTTCCTCATCTATCAAATGAGCTAGAGAAGGGAATGACAAAACACTTTAATATCTTTGTCAACAAAACCCCAAATGGGGTCAGGAGAGTCAGACTTGACTGAGATGGCTGAAAAACAAATACACATATATCCATCTATGTGAGCATCGTTTTTGTTTTTAAAATTGGACCAATGTGTCCATTTGTATAGGGAGTTCTGAGGAAGGAACTTCATTTGCTAATGTAGCTCAGCCCTTCCACTGTGAATCAGAGCCTTAGAAAGTTGCCCGAGATATTAAAAATTTGTGACTCTCCCCAAGTCCCACAGCCAGCACTTTATGTGTCAGAGAAAAGGACTGAGCCTGGGTCTTCTTGTCTCTGTGGGCAGGTCTTTATCCACTGTACCATGCTGCCTTTCCCATGTAATGCATAAATACATATATGAACACATGTACACATATAACAGTATTGGTGTATATTTATACATATATGTGTATAAATATAGATAGATATAGATATAGATATAGATAGTTATAGATATAGATATAGTTATATATATAGTTATAGTTATAGTTATAGTTATAGATATAGATACAGATACAGATATAGATATAGATATAGATATGGATATAGATATAGATATGGTTATAGATATAGGTATAGTTATAGATATAAATACAGATATAGATATAGATACAGTTATAGATATAGATATAGTTATAGTTATAGTTATAGATATAGATACAGATACAGATATAGATATAGATATAGATATGGATATAGATATAGATATGGTTATAGATATAGGTATAGTTATAGATATAAATACAGATATAGATATAGATACAGTTATAGATATAGATATAGTTATAGTTATAGTTATAGATATAGATACAGATACAGATATAGATATAGATATAGATAGTTATAGATATAGATATAGTTATATATATAGTTATAGTTATAGTTATAGTTATAGATATAGATACAGAGATAGATATAGATATAGATATAGATAGTTATAGATATAGATATAGTTATATATATAGTTATAGTTATAGTTATAGTTATAGATATAGATACAGATACAGATATAGATATAGATATAGATAGTTATAGATATAGATATAGTTATATATATAGTTATAGTTATAGTTATAGTTATAGATATAGATACAGATACAGATATAGATATAGATATAGATATGGATATAGATATAGATATGGTTATAGATATAGGTATAGTTATAGATATAAATACAGATATAGATATAGATACAGTTATAGATATAGATATAGTTATAGTTATAGTTATAGATATAGATACAGATACAGATATAGATATAGATATGGATATGGATATAGATATAGATATAGTTATAGATATAGGAATAATTATATATATAGATATAGTTATAGATATAAATACAGATATAGATACAGTTATAGATATAGTTATAGTTATAGATATAAATATAGATACAGATACAGATACAGATACAGATACAGATACAGATATAGATATAGATATAAATATAGATATATACTTGTGCTGTCTGTAATCCTCTCTCAGCCAGAGGGGTTGCTGTAACCCATGAGGAGAGGAAAATGGTGATAAAGAAGGTACATCAATGGGGAGGGAGGAGGGTACAGATTTAATTGCCAAGGAAGGGTGCTTCTTCCTCAGATAGATAAAATGATCCATGTCAACATAATTGTGAGCAGTCAGAACCCTTTCTGACTCACCGATCCGCTTGAGGAGAAATTGGCTTGGAGAAAATTTGCTGTTTGATCCAATGTGCCAGTCTCTAAGCATTGCAGAGACTTGGTGAACTGATCCACTCTCTATTCCCTTCTCCTCAGCCCTTACGCCAAGGGCTTGAGGATCATTTTTCTTTTTCTCCTTTTTCCCTCTCCCTCTGTTAGATGGAGTCAGAAGTATGTTTCCACGCCCCCCCCATCCCCACCCCACCTCCTAGCTGACACTATTTCGTAAGCCTGATTCTTTTTCATAAATTACTTTATTCTCATCATCTGCTGGCAGATCTTATTAAGATCAGAGTGTGCATAGGGGAATGGTCTTGATGGGTTTTGTATTTCACTGTCTAAGCTAGGACTCTGTGGTTTTGTCATGGGAGTTAAAAGATTTCCATAGGAGCTATCTAGTCACAGTTTAGTTTTTTTTTAATTTTTATTATTATTACGATACATCACATCCTGATAGATCATATGTTATTTATATTATCCTATCACTCTCCTAGTCAGAACACTAAAAATTAATTCAGGACTCAGATTTCTTTTACAAGAAGTTGACTAGAGTCATAGTGCCTTACAAGGGAATGAATATTAGATCTAGAGGCTAAATTCTGCTTCTTTTAATTCAAGGGACAGAGATCTAGGAGGGGGCAGTAGACGAACCAAAATGTTTGTAGATGTGTGCTCTCAAAAAATCATAGAATGGGGGCAGCTGGGTAGCTCAGTGGATGGAGAGACAGGAGATCTTGGGTTCAAACCTGGCCTCAGTCACTTCCTAGCTGTGTGACCCTGGGCCTTGTCTTTACTAGTCTTCTGCCTTGGAACCAATATTGATTCTAAGGAGGATGGGAAGGATTTTAAAAAAAAAATCATAGAATCTCAAAGTCGAAGGCCATTTAACTCAATGCCCTCATTTTAAAGATGGGAAAATTGAGGCCCACATAGGTTAACTGATTTACCTAAGGGAACATAGGTCTAAAGTGTCAAGAGAGATATTAAAACAAAGATTTTCTGACTTTAAATCTAGTGTTTTTATATGATACCATACCACCTTCAAAATGTCCTCTTGTCATCTCCAATAAGAGGTCATCTAGCTGCCTCCTGGGATGGAAAAGCTTATGCCTCCTGATATTATCCATTGTTAGAGAGTTTGTTTTTCCCTATATCAAGCCTAAACTCATCTCTTTAATGTCTACCATTGCTCCCTTTGGGGTTAAGAAGCACAAGTCTAATCCCTCTTCTACATTGCGTCCATTAAGGTACCTGAAAAAAAAACTAGCAAATCCCCAGCCCAATCCAGTTTTCCTTCATCACTCTAAGCATCCCCAGCTCTTACAGCAGGTCCTTTACCTGGAGAGCCTCTATCCTCTGGGTCTTCTTGAGTGCGCTTTTGGTGCAAATAGTCATGGGACCCAGGACTCTTTGTGTGATCCACATCTTCCCAGTCCCTGAACCCCAAAAGGAGCCCAAGCCATGCCCTTGGGTGACAGGAGTTGGCACCAACTCATTCTCTTTTCCTTAGATCAGCACAATAGCCAAGTGATAAAAAAGACATGACTCACAAGTCCCCATCTGAAGGAAGGGGAAGGTTTGACATTTCATGGATGATTTAACTGGATGAATCATAAGGGATGAAGCATACTAGCTTTAAAAACAGGGGGAAAGTTACTTGATAGTTCATCACAAGCTAAAACAAGATCCATCTCCTTTTGTTTCTGGCTAGAATGACGACAGACACACAGGTCTGCCAGGGTATTTCAGGGAGAAGAACACAGAGATAAGGAGTCAGGAGATCAAAATTGTACTCCAGTCTCTGCTGCTGATTGACCTGTGTCCTTGGTTAACTGTATCTCAGCTGCCTCCTCTGTAAAATGAGGGGGGGTAAAGGCTAGGTAAGACATCTCTAAAATATCTTCCAGGTATTTAATGGGGAAAAATCATTTAATTATTTTTCACATATCAAAGATATGTATTCAACCGTGACTAGAAGTTTGATGATGCTTGTTGTCCTCAACCTTCTTTGAGATGACAAGTTATTGCTGTTGTCCACTTACAAGGTGATGTTATTAGCAATAATAAGGGAGCAAACTGCTGTAAGACATTCTTCTCAGTTAAGCCTTTAAAGAGCAATGATACCAACAGTGCAGTCAATATCACTAATGGTTATGGCTAGGAAGCCACTTGAGATTAGAATCTGTGGGAATTCATCTATTTCCGATATCACTTTAAGGAAGAATGGGATAAGGTTTCTGCTGATCCAGGAATAAACTGGTTTAGTTTCTTAAATACAGGGTAGGCTGGAATGTCCAGGATTCATTGGAAAGTCTTGCTCTGAAGGGACCCAATTCATCTGTCTTTGCAAGGTCAGGGAGAGGGCTGGATGAGGAAATAATCATTTTCATAGGAATTGTGGTCTAGCCATGCCTTCCCCAACCTGTAGCTGATTTAAAATTCAACTGTGAGATGTCACATGCTCCATTTCATCTTATTGTTCAGTCTTTTTTAGTCTTTTCTGACTCTTCATGGATCCATTTGAGGTTTTCTTGGCAAAAATACTGAAGTGATTTGCCATTTCCTCAGCCAGCTCATTTTGCAGATGAGGAAACTGAGACAGTTAAGTGACTTGTCCAGGGTCATATAGCTATTAAAGTGTCTGAGGCCAGATTTGAACTCATGAAGATAAGTCTTCCCGATTCTAGCCCTGGCATTTTATCCACTGCCACTTGACTGCCCAATTCATCTTATTAGATTGGGTCCATTGTTCTAGCTTATTGAAATCTTCTTGGATCTTGACTCTACTCTTAGCTGTCCAATATAACTTAACCTCTTTGAGAATAGGAATTTTTTTTCTTTTTGAATTTCTATCCACCGTGTTTGACACACAATAAGTCACTTAATAGATGACCATTGATTGGTTGATCCACTCCAGCTTTCTATCTTCTGCAAATCTGACAATGCAATCTATGTCATCTAAAGCATTGATTAAAATGTCAAGCAATATAGAGCCCAAAATAGATCCCTGTGGTACTCCACTGGTCCACTGGAGACATTCATTCATTGGTGATTGCTCTTTGAAGGTCAGATAATTCCATCTGAGTCTATCTAACTACTCTCATCTAACTTATGATTCCCCATTTTGTCTACAAAGGATTAGAGATTTCATGCTTTGTCAAAATCTAGTTAAATTTTGCCTATAATATACTCTTCATGCACCAGTCTAGTGACTTTGTTAATTAAGGAATCATGATTACTCTCTCTAGCAAGATATTCTTTACTTTGTCCCTTTGGGGGGAAAAATAAGTTTCTGTGACCCTCACCTTGAGACAAAGGCTGAAGAGACACTCTTAAATTCTTGCTTAGGATTTGTCCTCCAATTGAAGTAGAAAATAAGAGAAGAAATTGGTAAGTCAGCCAATTGTGCCTTTCTCAAGGACTCATGGTTCATAAAGCCTTTACAAAGTAGAAGATACTTTGTGGCCCTTGAAGATCTGGATCTATAAAAAAGCCGACTCTGTCCCAAACTATCTTTGCTTTTATTTTATCTGAAATCCAATCATTCATTATCTCTTCATGGGATCCAGATCCCCATAGTGTCATGTGCTGACCACTAGAAAAGTATCCTTCCTTTCTCAATGAAACCAGTGCCTCTTTTTCTCTCTACCTCACACTAGAAGACCAGCATACATGTTGAAGTTCCCTAAAATACCCTCACTTCCCAGTTCTTCAATCTATCCTTTGACCTCCTCCTTCATTCTATTTCGTCTACGCTCAGAGGTGGTCATACCCTTAAACCTCCCACCATCCATAGATATTTCCTCATTGTGTTCATTAGTGTCAAGATTCCTTACCTGATCATAATTCTTTATTATTCCATCCTTCTCTATGCCTTACTACCTCTAACCCCATTCTTCATCTTCACCACGGTCTCCAATCTCTCCCTTCCTCAGTTCTTTCCCAAGCCATTATTCCTACAGCTGCTAACTCTCCCAACTTCCTAACCTTCACCCCTGTGTAAATTAATTCACCTTTTCACTATCCTCTTTTCTCAAATGCCTTGCTCTCTTG
Organism: Gracilinanus agilis; assembly: GCF_016433145.1. Taxonomy (NCBI): domain Eukaryota; kingdom Metazoa; phylum Chordata; class Mammalia; order Didelphimorphia; family Didelphidae; genus Gracilinanus; species Gracilinanus agilis. The sequence continues at coordinate 495,889,361 of NC_058133.1, read as the reverse complement.
TCCTATCACCAATCATACCTTGTTAAACCCTGATCCTGAACTATTCTCAGTAGACACCCCTCTTTGCTCTTCTTCACATGCTGATTATTTGGAGCTGGAAGGACCCACAAAGCCAATTTAATTAAATCCACTTACAAATATGTTAGGACTGCTAAATGGCACAGTGAGTAGAGTGTTGGACCTGAGGTCAGGAGGATGGTCTTCTTGAGTTCAAATCTATGTGGGACTCTGGATAAGTTATCTACCCCTATTTGCCTCTGTTTTCTAATATATAAAATGGACTAGAAAATAAAATGACAAACCACTCTACTATCTTTGCCAAGAAAACCTCAAATGGGATCATAAAGGATCACACAAGATTGTAAAATGACCAAACAACAAATGCATTGCCCAATCTCACCTGGGTCCTTGCTTCAGCAAGGCAATCCTACTCCTCCCGAATCAGTTCTCTATCCCACTATCCATAGTCGTTGTTCCAAAGCTTAAGGAGAGTCTCCTCAATCCTCCTATGTGGTTGCTTCCCTCTACACTCTCAGCTGAGAGATTTGACTCATATTTCACTAAAAGTAGTGATCTGGGGTTCCAGATCTATACATTTAGCACTTCTCTCTCTTCCAAGTCCCAGCCCCATATCACCCACTACCTGTTGGATACCTCAGTCTAAAGTCTCATAAATGTCTCAAACTTCACATCCAAAACAGAACTCATTATCTTTCCCCTCACGCCTTGTCTTCTTCTGGATTTCCCAACTATTCCATCATTTTGGTTACTTGGGTTCAAAACCTTAATAGCACACTTGACTCCTTTATCTCACTCACCACGTGCACCACATCTTGTCATTTATAACTTAACAAAAAGTCTCTCATCCATGTCCCCTCTTCTCCATTCACTCCCTGAGTTTAGCCCCTAGTGATCAGACTGTTGCAATAGCCTTCTCACTTGTATTCCTATCTCACTCCAGTTCATCTTTTGCTAAGCTACCAAAGAAATCTTCCTAAGGTCAATATGACCATGTCACCTGCCCTTCTCAATAAACTGATGTGGCTCCCTATTACCTCAAGGATTCAACATAAAGTCTCTGGGTGGGCAGTTAAAACTCTCTGCCGTTACTTTTCCATCTTTTAAAAATGTATTCCCCTCATGCACTCTACCATCTCTCCGTGCTGGTCTACATACCCAATGCTCCATCCTCATATCCTCGTATCCAATACTCCATCTTCCATCTCTGGGTCTTTGCACTGGCTGATTCCCATGCCTGGAATACTTTTCTTCCCCACTTCTACCTCTCAGTTTCCCTTGCTTCTTTTAATACTCAAATCAAATACCAGATTTTGCAGCAAGTCTTTCCCTGGCCCCCAGAGGCTAGAGTCAGCCCCTCTAAGATTGCTATCCATTTACTCTGTATACATCTTATAAGTACTTACTTATCTGTATGTTGTTTCTTCTCATCAAGGGCAGGGATTATTTTGTTCTTCTTTGTATCCTACCCCACCCAGCATAGTGCCTGATGCAGTAAATACCTAATAAATGATTTCTGATTGATTTTAATATGAGTTTAAAGCATTGAGGGCCATTGGAAAGACATTACTTGGGAGAGGCAACCCACTAAGTGAACATCCATTTAGCACAAATCAAGTTTTCCAATCAACTTCAGTCATTTAGTAAAGTCTTATGGAAGGAAGTCCCGGGAGATTTTGAGGGAAGCAAGAGGGATGTTTGAATGGAGGGACTTCTCTTAGAAGAAGGTATACACAGTAAAAGAACACTGGACTCAGAGTTAGAAATCTGAGTTCAAATATGGCCTCTGACACTTACTAGCTGTGTGACCTTGAGCAAGTCACTTAATTGTTTCCTTATCTGTCAAGTGAGCTGGAGAGGGAGATGTAAACGGTTCCAGAACTTTTCCAAGAAAACTCCAAATGGGGTCACAAAAAGTTGGATACAACTGAACAACAAAGGCTCAAGATAGTGACCTTGGGCATCCAGCTCCTTCAGAGACCTGTGTACCCAGGAGGAGATGTAGGAAGGGGAGAATCAGCAGATAAACTGCTTCCTGAGGTCCCCACCAAAATGATCCTTGTTGAAGATGAACAATCTATTCAAAGCCATCTCTTCACTGCCATCTTGTGGATCAAAGTCCAAAGGGTGCAGCCGAGTATCTGGAGCCAAAAGAATGTTAATGTTGCCTTCTTCTAGACTTCTTCCTCAGATGAGGAAGCACCCTCCTAATGTCTTCCCATCCTATCAATTCTCAAGAAATCAGCTAAGTAGAACAGCTTTGATTATATATACTTAGATCCCTTCAACCCCATACAAAAGTAATTCATCTCTAGTTTCATTATTCAGGGGCCAGCTAGCAAGTGAGTTTTCCTTATATATCCTGAACTTCTCATTTCTCCACCAGAAGATTCCTGCCAGGGATGGGACTAACTTGGAAAGAGTCAAAAATGTCTGATGGTGAGGGAAGGAAAGAGGACATTAGCTAGGATGTTTTCCTGTCACCTTTGAGGCAGATTAGGACACGGGTCCTTCCTCCTGAGACACTTAGTAGCTGTAGACTTGGGCAAATCAATTAATCTCCCATAACCTTCTTCTCCTTGGGTGTAAAATGAGAGGGGTTGTCCAAGATGACCTCTAAGGTCCCTTCTCATTCTCAATCTAATGGCTCTCACCAGATACTTACTGAGTGAGCCTGTATATGTCACAATCTCTCCAAGCCTCAGTTCCTTCATTTGTAAAATGGGAATGATAATGGCACCTACCTCTCAGGGTTGTTGGTGAGGATCAAATGAAAAAAAGTAACGTAATCAAATTTGTAAACCTTGAAGGATATTAAGTGAGATAATATACCTTCCCAAACTGAAAACATTATTTGAACATAAATTATTGTTATCTCTCTAAATCCATTGGAACACATCCCTTTTTAAAGTTCCAGTCCTGACTAGCTTAGTATGGATCTACTGGTATTGATCATAATAATCCATTGGTGGGAGATGTTTGTGTGTGTGCATGTGAAAGAAGGGGGTGGATTGGATGGTACTTTTTGTTGTTATTGTTGTTGTTTTTTAAATGATTTTTCATATCCAGGATCTCAGTTGTTCCTCACATTCACCCTTTAAGGGATTTAGACCAGAGAAGATTACACTGATCCATAGAGGAAGGAATCAAAGCATTTTCTTTTTAAAACTTTCTTCTTTCCAGTGTCAATTTTGGGGAGGTTCATCACTTCAGAGAGTGTCAGAGAGTCACAGAACAGGTTTCAGTGATATCCTCTTCAGATCCAGAAAAGTGACACCTCTTGGCCACACAAAGTCACACAACTAGTTAGAGTAGAACTCAGGTCTCCAAATAACCTATCAACTAATCCACAGATATTTATTTAACATTGGGTGCTGGGCACATGGGTTCCTAGAGACAGCTCAGTGGCACAGTGGTGGGTAGAACACTGGGTCTAGATGCAGAAATATCTGAGTTCAAATCTTGCCTCAGAAACTTACTAGTTGTGTGACCTTGGACAAGTCACTTAACCCAGTTTGCCTCAGTTTCCTCATCAAATCTTTGCTAAGAAAACTCCAAATGGAGTCACAAAAAGTTACACAACTGAACTGAATGAACAATAACAACACCAACAGCAGAATAGTTCTAGTTTCAAAAGGAAATCTAGAATAGGAATCTTTATAGGAAATATAGAAAAAAGATAAGGGTCTCTGTCCTCCAGAAGTAAGAGTCTATCTGGAGAGACAATATGCACACATACACATATGTATGTATACATACTTGAACATACATGCAAAATCTGGCCTGAGACACAGTAACTGTGTGACCCTGAGCAAATCACTTCACTGTTTGCCTCAGTTTCCTCATCTGTAAATGAGCTGGAGAAGGAAATGGCAAACCACTCCAGTATCTTAGCTGTGTGACCCTGGGCAAATCACTTCACCCTGTTTAGCTCAGTTTCCTCATCTGTAAAATGAGCTGGACAAGGAAATGGCAAATCGCTAAAGTATCTTAGTTGTGTGACCCTGGACAAATCACTTCACCCTGTTTGCCTCAGTTTCCTCATCTGTAAAATGAGCTGGAGAAGGAAATGGCAAACCACTCTAGTATCTTTAAGAAAACTCAAAATTGGGTCATAGAGTCAGACATGACTGAAACCACTGAACAAACCAGAACAAATAGAATAAGGGTGATGGGGATAGGGAGGACACCAGAAGTTGGGAAGATCCGGAAAGGTTTCATGCAGAAGCTGGTAGGTACTTGGGGTGAGTCTTGAAATAAACTAAGGATTCTAAAAAGCAGAAGTGAGAAGAGAGGGTGCTCCAGGCATGGGGCACAGCCAGTGCAAAGGACCTACCAAAAAAACGTCTAAACTACAGAACCCAACTAAAGGGCTAAAATGTAATAAAGCTGATAAAGTAGGAAGAGGCTAACTTAGCAAGTGTTTTAGATATGCTGCAAGACAGAGGAATTTCTATTTGTTTCTGCTAGCAACAGGGAGCTCTGGAGTTTATTGAGTAATGGGGTGACCCCACTGTGCTTTAGGAAAATTGCTTTGGCAGCTGAGTGTAGAATGGGTTGGAAGGGGGATCGGGAAGGGTCTCTCTGCTTGAGTCAGAGACCAATTAGGAGGCTACTGCAATAGTGGAAGCTAGAAATGACGAGCGCTTGAACTAGGATAGGAGCTGTGTGAGTGGAGACGAAGGCAGCAGTTGTAACAGAGATAGAAATGAAACCTGACGGATTCCTAGTGTTCTTACCACAGTGCCAAAAGGCAGATCAATTAGAAACAGATACAGACCCTTAAAACAGTTGGTTTGAACTAGAGATTAAAAAAAAATCCAATGAACATGTTAAATGTCTGCTAGATACAAGGCACAGTGCTGGGTTCTTAGACAAAAAAGAAAAAGAAAATCTCGAAGTCACAGAATCTCAGGGACTGTCCGGTTTATACTATCGCTGTATAAGAAGTATCTTGACAACGTCCCAGATGGGTGGTCCCGCCTGAGCTTGGAGACTTTCCATGAAGGATGACCTAGGGCAGCCAAGGTGGCCCATTCCACTTTTAGATTGCTCTAACTGTTGGAAAATGGATTCCTACATGGAATTAAAATCTGCCTCTTGGCATCTTCCATTCATTGTTCTTGGCTTTATTCTTTGGAATCAAAGAGAATAAGCATTGGGCAGCTAGGAGGAGTTGTGGATGAAGCACCCAGCTTGGACTCAGGAAGACGTTTCCTGAATTCAAATCTGGCTTCGGACACTTACTAGCTGTGTGACCCTGGACAAGTCACTTAACCCAGTTTGCCTCAGTTTCCTCATCAAATCTTTGCTAAGAAAACTCCAAATGGAGTCACAAAAGGTTATACAACTGAATGGACTGAACAATAACACCACCAACAGCAGAATAGTTTTATCTCAAAAGGAAATCTAGAATAGAAATCTTTATAGGAAATATAGAAAAAAATAGGATAAAAGCATAGGATCTTGGGAAGAGTGGTAATGTGTGGCAAATAGAAGGCTAGACTTGGAAGCAGGAAGATCTGGGTTCAAATCCTATCTCAGATATTTACTGACTGTGTGATCCTGAGCAAGTCCCTTAATCTCTTTGGGCCTCAGTTTCCTCATCTTCAAAATTAAGGCGGGGGGGAGTGGGAAACTTAATGGCCTCTCAAGTCTCTTCCAGCTCTAAATTTATGGATTTACAATTCTATTTTATGTGACCCTTTTCAAGTACTTAAAGATAGTTGTTATGTCCTACTACCTACTACCTAATACCAATCTTGTATTTCCTCCAGGTCAAGTAAGTATCACCAGTTCTTTCAATAATACTAATCTAGAATTCCCATGGAACACAAACCAATCCGTGAGTTAGGGAAGTGTCTATCCCAAGCATGTGAAGACATCCCTTGGTGGAATGGACAGCTGAGAACAATTTATTCCAATGGCCATGATGGCAGCTGAAGCTGGTTCTGTGAAGCGCTTAGAGCTTGGCCATACATTGAAGACTCCAAGGTCATCCACTGCATCCAAGTGGCCAGTGCCAGTTGTCCTGCCTTTTGTTTTGCTGCTGGATTTCGCTTTCAGTGTCTCCAGAAGAGTGAGGGAGGCCGATGACTTTTTGCAACTCTGCCTCACTTAAACCTAGTTCACACACAAATCAAGACCACCTCGTGGTGTCTTGGTCCTCTTTGAAAACGAAGTTAAACAACAATGATCTTAAGACTTTCTGCCCTTCTGCTTAGCCTCCCCATGACATTCTCTAGCTTGCCAATGTCTTTCCTAAAATGGGGCCCTACATAATTCTCTAGATGTGGTTTTACCAAGGTAGAGGACAATGGCACAATCGTCCGCCTAGTCCTGGACTCCATTCCTCTACATTATGCAACCCAAGATGAGCTCCGTTAGCTCCTGTCATGGTCCCCAGCTTCATTCTGCATCTTATTAGGCTAGGCAACATAGACATAGGCAAGTATGGTATGAGGCAGAATGGGCTAGTGCAGAAGAGAAATCCAGTCAAAGGGCTTTAGGATACTGTGAATCTAAGAGAAATCATGGAAGTCTGAAAGAAAGAGGTGGTACCTGAGCAGTTTTGAAGAAAGAGAAGAATGTTGAGGGATAATGAACTCCAGGCATATGATTCTGGGAAGGCCCTTCACCTCAGAACCAAAATCTCTGGAAAACCTACCCAGAGGGGCTCCCCATCTCCCAATTGCATGCCTGGAATGCATTCCCTCTTCACCCCTGTCCGATGGAATCCTCTTCTTTCTTTAAAGCATACCTTAATCATTACCCTTCACATGAAACTTTTCCTGATAACTCCCTTGGCCCCCATTGCTGGTGCCCCACCCCCAAACTTCCTTGACTTTATTCTTTTTATTTTTATTCTACATGTATTATTTTTTCCAATAACCCCTACCTTCCATCTTGAAATCAGCACTGTATATTAGTTCCAAAACAGAAGAACAGGAAGAGCTAGGCAATGGGGGGGGGGGGGGTGAACTCACTTGCCCAGGGTCAGCTAGGAAGTGTCTGAGGTCATATTTGAACCCAGGACCTCCCATCTCTAATTTTGTACATATATTACTTATATATGCACTTGTTTCTCCATTACAATGTAAGCTTCTTGCAAATTGGGGTTATTTCATATCATTTTTTCCTTTGCATCATCAGTGCCTGGCATATAGTAGGTGCTTAATACATGTTCAGTGATAGACTTATTGATTCCTTTTCAGGTAGAGGTTAGACTAGACTCTGAGGTCCTGTCTCACTCTAAGATTTTGTTTGTCTTTCTAAGAAGCCTTGTACCACAAGGGGTCTCTCCACTCCTGAAACATGGAGGGAAGGAATGCCATATCTGAGGAAAGTAGGATTTAGAAAACGTGGGCAAGAATTGCCTACATGTTCCTGTCCTGAGATATTGAGATTTAGAGAGCATGGAAGAGCCTCCACTACTCACCCATCATCCATGTTCAGTGCTGGGGGGTTCTCACTCTCTCCTTCTTCTGCCTCACCTATGCCAAGCATACAGTTACTAAATGCTGTCTACCTTTGCCTCTTCTCATATCCATTTTCTCCCGCACATTCATAGGATCATAGATTTAGAGCTAAAAGCAACCTTAGAGACCATCTAGCTCAAACGTCTCCTCCTTGTTTTGGAGATGAGGAAACTGAAGCTCAAGGAAGTGATACCTGACTTAGAATCAAATATTTAGAATCGTAAGGGACCTTAAAAGCCATCTTATCCAATTTCGTTTTACTGAGGATGAGGAAACTGAGGCAAAGAAAATGGCTAAGTGGTTTACCAATGGTCATATGGCTAACATGAAGCAGGATTTGAATGCAGATCTTTTTTTGACCTCAAGTCCATGGCCCTCGACTAGGGCAGCTAAGTGGTAAAGTGGCTGGAGTAGTAGTCCTGGAGTTAGGAAGATATCTTTCTAGATTCAAATCTGACCTCATATACTTATTAGGTGGGTGGCCTTGAGCAAGGCACTTAACCCTGTTTGTCTCATTTTCCTCTTCTGTAAAAAGAGGTAGAGAAAGAAATGGCAAACCACTCCAGCACTCAACTGTGTGACCCTGGGCAAGTCACTTAACCATATTTGCTTTAATTTCCTCATCTGTCAGGTCAGGTAAAGAAGGAAATGGTGGACCACTCCAGCATCTTTGCTAAGAAAATGCCAAATGGGGTCACAAAGAACTAGAACC
>NC_058133.1:495868291-495878168 GCF_016433145.1 Gracilinanus agilis | reverse complement strand
AGAGAGAGAGAGAGAGAGAGAGAGAGAGAGAGAGAGAGAGAGAGAGAGAGAGAGACAGCTTACTAAGGAGGCCAGTTTCTCGTAAGTGGATGAAAGTGAAAGAGATAGAAAGAAAATAGAGAAAGAAAGAGCAAACACCTGAGTGACTGGGAGGGACCCCGAGTGAGAAAACACAGCACACAGAGATTATAACTAGGCTATCCATTCATTATGACAAAGAGAAAGGTTTTTATAGAAAGTAGAGTATAAGCATTACATCATTCTTAGGAGTGTAACTTTCTCACAGAATATTGTTTATAAAAAGACTTTACCCATGACATTTTCTAAGGCATTTCCACAAACCTAAGCAATTGAGGAATATTGACAGTAACTTAGTGATTTACAGGAATCAAAGAGAAAAGAGAGCCTGTGTCATTTGGTCATGACATTTCAAAAGCTTCTTTGGTCATCAAAATAATGAACAACTCAAGAATGATAACGAAGGAAGCTTTCAGAAGATGTCTTTATATTTTGGTTATAGATAGACAATACTTTTTGAGCTGCTAGTTTGAGATCCTGGCCCTGCCATGAGATCACAAGCAAACTCATAAATATGTCTTTTTTGGTTGCTTTTCCTCAGTGGATCTAATTTGTCTTTAGGTTCCTTCATATATCTTGATAGTAGTAAGAAGATATAATAGAGGAGATAGAATTGATAAGACTTCATAATCAAGAAAAAGACTCTATGTTATACTGGAAAGAGCACTAACTTTGGAATCAGAAGTTTGATTAGATGGTCTCTAAGGAACAAGTTTTTGTTCTGTTGTCTCTGACTCTTTGTGACCCCATTTGTTGTTTTCTTGGCAAAAACACTGAAATAGTTTGCCATTTCCTCCTCCAACTGAGTTTATAGATGAGAATACCAAGGCAAACAAGATTAAGTGATTTGCCCAGCATCACACAGTTAGTAAATATTTGAGACCAGATTTGAACTCATAGTCTTCTTGACTCCAGGCCTAGCACTCCATCTATTGTGTCACCTAGCTGCTCCAAAGAAGAAGTGATTAATTAAAATTCTGACTCTTTAGAACCTTGGGCAAATCACTTAATTTCTCTAGACCAATTTCTTTATCTATAAAATATAGTGGGGGGTAGGATTGAGGCAATGGAGAGTAAAAAGACCTCAAAGGTCTCTTGCAGATATATATTTAGATTAGAATAGCAGTGGCCCAATAGATAGACTGCTGGACCTGAAGTCAAGAAGATCAAGCTTAAGACACTTAGCTATCAATAAAAAATAAAGATTTATTAAGCACCTACTATGTGCTAGACCCTGTGTTGAATACTGGGAATAAAAAAGAGGCAAAAAACGAATCCATTTTCCTCAAGCAGCTTATAATTTAATGGAAGATATAACATGCAAATATATACAAAGCAAGGTATATAGAAGTTAAATAGGAAATGATAAATAGAGGGAAGGCATTAGAATGAAAAGGAATTAGAGAAGGCTTCCTGTAATAGATGTGATTTTACTTGAGACTTAAAGGAAATCAGAGAGGTATGGAGGAGAAAGAGTATTCTAGAAATGAGAGAAAGCCAGAGAGAATTCCCAGAGCCAAAAGACAGAGGGTCTGTTGATGGAACAACCAGAAAGTCAGTGTCACTGGATCAAAGAATGTGTGTTGAGAAGTAAATTATAAGAAGGCTAGCTGTCTGATCCTGGTCAAGTCCTTTCATCTCCATCTACTTCATTTTCTTCTTTTGTAAAGTGGGGACAATAATAGTACCTACCTCTCTAGGGTCAAGTGAGCTAATATTTGTAAAGTTTCATATAAATGGTAGCTAGTCTTCTTATTAGCTATTACATCTGTGTTCTGTGATTGGATGTTTAATGTGAGGAAGAGGGAGAATTAAAAATTATTTCAGGTCTTAACGCCTCCCAAGGCAGTCCTTTCCAATTTGTAAACACTCATCTTTAGAAAGTTGTTCCTAACATGGAACTATCCATCTTGAATGTAGTTTTCAATAGCTGTTCCTAGTTCTTCTCTTTCTGCCCCTTAAGGGAAAAGAATAATAGTGTTGTAGAGAAATTATATTTTAAGGTCACAGATTTGGAGCCGGATTTGGACCTTATAGGTCATCTATTCCAACCTCCTTATTTTACAGATGAAAAATATGAAATTGTATGAAAAAGAATTCAAACTTTTTGTTTATTTTTAATGTAATCAATCAGCAACCTTTAATTTAATCAAATCAAGACTTTGAAGTGTCCCTAATTAGCACTTGGCAAGTCACTAAGTAAGAGAGTCCACAAACCACTTACTAGCAAAAGCTCATACCTCCAAAGGCCACAAGCACTGCCCCCTCCTAGACAAATTGAAAGGCTGTCATTGGTTCCTGTGAAGAGGGGAGAGACAGGAAGTGACATGGAAAAGGGGGTATAAAAGGCTAGCCCAAGGACTCAGATTCATTCATTCTGCATTGGTGAGCTGAGCTGAAGGGAGACTCTTGGAGGCAGTCACTTTTTCCTGGACTCACCCTGGGCTGGAGCATTCTGCCATGAAAGGAAATTCTTTATTTTCTTTGTCTATTTTGAATTAATCAATCAAAAACTTAAACATCCCTACTTAACAAAAAGTAAGGGAGTTCATAAATCACTTACTTGGAAAAACACTTTTAATTCACTCAGTCAGAAGCTTGTGAATCCTTTAATAGGAGTTTACATCCTCAGAGGATGAACAGTGGATCCCACAGACACTGACCCCCTTGGCAGTGTTAGGCAATTTGGAATCTGTGACTGACCCTGTGAAGAGAGGAAGGGACAAGAAGCAAAGTGGGAAAAGGACTATAAAAAGTCTTGAACTTCCTGTCCAAGGAGTCTTCAGCTCGATCCTTTGGCTTGAATCTTTGGCTTGGGGCTTCAGCTGGTGACTTGCCTCTTGGAGGTGGCTTTGGACTTGGACCTCCGCTTCAACTTGGGACCTTGGCTTCTTGGACTGCTCCTGGATCTTACTCTTGAACTCCATCTTGGGTGAGTGAGTCGCTGGCCTTCCCTTCCTGCATTCTGGAGAGATTAGCTCTGGAGAGACCTCCTTCCCCTGAAGGAGGCTATGTTGCTGGAACCTTTGTATAAGACATCATCAGGTCCTCTGGCTTAGGTTTAATGAGCCCTGCCAGGCTGAGCCAAATGCTGGAGCAACATTTAGTGTGATAGGTTAGACATTTTCTATACCCTCTTCTTACATTTCTCTACTTTCACTCTTTCCACCTCTTTGTAAATAAAAGCTACTAAAAGTGACTTGACTTGAGCTATAATATTTTTTAATGGGTGACCACAATATTACCTTAGAATTCTCATTTTTAGTCAAACCCCTAAATTTAATGCCTACACTGCACTGGAGAGGCTTGCTGGGTGAGTGACTTGGGATGAAGGAAGAGGCTTGTGTTGGTGGATTTCTGGCTGAAGACACCACCAGTACTTCCACATGGAAATCATGTCTTGAGGGAGCCCTTGCCAGGGGCTGAGCCAGACTTCACCAGAGCAGCACCTAGGCTGGTAGGCCAGACAATTTTCTACCTCCTTCCTATATTTCCCACTTTAATATCTCTACTTTGTTGTAAATAAAAGCTGGTAAAAGTTTTTTTTCTAACTTAAGGGTTGATATTTTATAAATGGTAACCATAATCTTACTTTTATAACTCTCATATTTAGTCAAACCTAATTTTAAATCTTACAGCTGAGAGAGGGGGAGGGATCCTACATAAGGTTACACCAGGGAGGAAGTTATTGAGTTAAGACTGGATCAGAGCAGCTCCTTTGAATCAAAATTCAGTACTTTTTCCTTTGTACTTTGATTTGTTTCCTGATTTTCCATTTGTTGGTGACCCTCAGAACTATATATTAATTTTGAATATACATTCTATAAATATTTATGTGTCTGTGTACATAAAGTATCCTCTTAAGAGAAGATAGCTTATAGCAGATAAGAACTTAAGTAATTGTATTTCAGGCATTTAGTGCAGTGTCTGATATATAGTAGGTAGGGACTTGATAACTTGATTAAAACAGAACTAAGTACATTAAGGGGGAGAAGGATATCATCCATGCAGCCTATGAACTTCCAATTGCCTGCTTCACCTCTGAGTTAGGACTTAAAGTTCAAATCTCTCCTTAGACACATAACAGCTATTTGAACTAAGGAAAATGACTACTCTAGATTTAAATCTTGTCAGACAATTATTAGTTATATGACCCTAGGCAAGTCATTGAATTCAGTTGTGTCCCATCTTTAAAATGAGGGGATTGGACATAATGGCTTCTAAGGTTCCTTCTAGCTCTAATTCCATGATGCTATGACACAGAGTTGATTGAGAGAGTGTTCCTTGATGTTTTTCTACCACAATTCCCCATATTCTAATAAGTGCTGACAGACACCTTAATAGCATCTGGTGGACAGATTTTTAGAAATGAGAAGTTGACAGCTAGCAGCATCTGGAGACTTATATTTTCTTGAGACTTACCAGGAAATTCTTGGTGGCAGGGAGGGTATTCCAGAAGAGAAAGCAAACTCATTAAGAAGCCATTCTTGTCTCAATTTAAATGAAGTCAGTTGGGGACTGATGCATAGGAATGTTGTTGTTGTTGCTGAATTTTCATTAAAAATATAGTAGGGGTTTCAGGTTTGTGTTTAACACAAAGGTAATTTCCCACCTCACATGACAGGAGCCATTTTTTTTTACAGGGAGATTTGCTACAAAAAAAACCCCTCAAAATTGGTTTGTTGTTATGCATGCAGTCTATTTTAAAAAGGCAACTTATTAGAAATCACGTTCATTTGCTGACAGAGATGAAAAAATATGCATGTCTAGTTCCTCTGTAATAAATTGCCAAAGTAATAAATTGACCTGAAAGGCAAGCGTGAAAATTCTCTCTCTTTCTCTCCCTCTCCCTCTCTTTCCTTCTCTCCCTCCTCCCCCTCACATAAGCACACACAACCTTCCCTTCTGGTCTTGTTCCTCTCTTCCATTCTATCTCCATCCCTAACTTGAACCCTCTTTTCTTCCAAACTCCTGGATCTCTTTTTAAAATTGAGTTTTTCAGGGATAAGATATTTTTTTTCTTCCAGGAGAAGATAGTTGGAATATTTGTGGTGGAGAGTGATGAGAGATGTGAAGTCATGATAGATTGGAAGCCAAGCAATAAGTGAGCACAAAAGCTCACTGGCCTTCATTTCTCTCTTGCCTTGTCCTACTGTGGGGCAAGCATTACACAATGAGGATGAGAACAGACCAGATGCTACAAAAAGATATTTGTCTCTTGCTTCCCAAGCCCATTCTCAATTCTACCACTGACTTGTTCTATGACCTTGAGTAGAAATCCTAACTTCTCTATTTCCTCAACTGTAAAATGAAGAGTAGACTAGCCATTTTCAGTTCTAAATTCTATGATTGTGTCTTTTTGCTATAAGAATAACAACACTCCAAGCTGAACAAATGGGAGGGTCTGGAGACTTTATCATCCCCATTTCACAGGTGCAGATTTAGGTGTCCTCTCTATGAGTCTGGCTTCTAGATATAGACACATTGCCTTAGTCAGTCTCCTGAACTTTTATCACATCTCTCTAATTTGTTGGAGATGTTAGTGTTTATTTATGGGACCTTTCAAAATGGGTTCAATAGGCAGCCTGAATTCAACAGGTCCAAGAAAGAACTCATCTTTCCCCCAAAATGCACTTCTTCTGAAATTCAGTTTATATCAAGGACATTTCCATTTTTCCAGTTGCCTGCATTTGCAATTTTGATGTCATTGTTGACCTCTCACTCTCACTTTATTACCAGTTAGTCCCCTTCATCATATCCTCTTTGGTCCAAGAAATCTGGGCCTCTTCATGTTCCTCACACACAACATTCCATCTCTTGTTTCACGGTGCCTGGCACATAGTAGGCCTCTCATAAATGCTTCTCAATTTGACTGTTTTGGATCTTTATCCTGACTGATGCCATGCCTGAAACATATGTCTCCTCATCTTATACTCGCAAACATTCAGTGTTATGATTAAAATGATTTCAAGAGATTGGGTTTGGGGTAAGAATATCGGTCTATTGATTAGGTTAGCTTTTTAACCAATAAAGTGATATATTAATAGCCTTCTCAATGACCAAAGATCTTGAATGCTCCTTACACAGATTTATAAACAGAGTTTTAGGAGCTCATTATTCATCTTCTCTCTTGAACTTCCTAAGACATCTCTAATTGGTAAAAAGTTGATTGGGAGGTGGTTTATCAAATTATTCACCCCTTTCCATCCCCGTGTGATGGAGCTCATATAGGCAGGAAAAGAATCTTTGTCCCCTCCATTTAATAATCAGATTTCGTTAAAAGGAAGACATTCATTCCTTGGAATTCCCAAGGCCAAAACAAATGTAAAAAACAGATGTTCTGACCCAGAACCCTGATGCAGAAATACAGAAAAGTCTCTCTAATACAGACCCTGAAGCAGAAATGAATATAATATATAAAAAATAAATTCTCACAATAGCTTTCTTCAAGATTCAGTCTAAGTACTACCCTCTTGCTGTCCCTATACCAATACAATACATCTCTTGACTATGAGTATTTTTGCTGTCTGCCCCCCATGCTTGGAATTCTCTACTTCTTGGATTCCCTGACTTCCTTGGCTTCCTTCAAGTCCCAGCTAAAATCACATGCCCCTACCTTTCCTGATCCTTCTTCAGTTTAGCTCCTTCCATCTAGTTATATAAATGGAAGTTTTGAACTTTTGGACTTTATCCCCCAGAAGTCCCTCAGTATTTCCCAAATTTCCCTTTAATCTCTCCTGTGCTTCCACATTTGCGTGGTCATGTTATTGTTTTATAAGTTCTGTAGCCCCTCCCTCTTGCCTCTCTTCTTCCAAGAGCAGGCTGAGTTAGTTTAGCATCTTTTCACTCTAGTTTGTTATGCTAGTTTATTATTAATAAAACTTTATAAAATATAATTCTTTAATTATTATATATTAATTTTAATCTCTACATAGTGATTATCTCCAATTTACCCTGGGTATATCTTGTTTGTATATGGTTGTTTACATGCCATATCCTCCATTAGACTAAGAGCTAACTGAGAGCAAGGGCTGTCTTTTGTCTTTCTTTATGTCCCCAATGATCAGCACAGTACCTGGCACATAGTAGGCTCTAAATCAATCAATAAATAAATGTTTATTGCTCTACTGAAGTCTTTCTTGATCCCCATAGCTGCTAATGCCCCTCCTCATAATGTTATATTTTACATATATACATGTAGTCCTTATTAATGATGGGAAATAAAATTGTTTTATAGTTTATTTCCCCACAGCTAGAAGGAAGTACAGGGGGATGATGGAAGGCATAGACTGTAGGGGATGAGGGAAAGCCAAGGAATTTTGGAACACTATGGAGGGTATATGTGTGCCCACACCAGCAGTCATCCAATTTTAAGGGAAAGGTGGTGCTACTCTGAAGTATACATAATTGTAAACAATTGAATCCCCACCTGGCATAAAGACATATTTAATCTTGCAGGACTTAATCTTGCTCCTTCCTTAACAGTCCCTAGAATTAGGTGACTTTATCTGCTTTCTACTTCTTCCCTCTTCTCTCCTCTCCTGCCTGGAAATTGGCATGGATTATCTTGAAGTTTTCTGCTTTTATGAAATCTCTTTTATTTTCTGTGTTTATTTTTATAATGGGTTTCCTCTTAAAGTAAAGATAAGTGGATTATCATTACTTTAAAAAAATAACCCTTACCTTCTGTCTTAGAATCAATCCTATGGGTTAGTTCTAAGGCAAAAGAATAGTAGGGGTTAGGCAATAGCTATTAACTAAATTCAGGCAATGGGGGTTAAGTGACTTGCCCAGGGCCACACAGCTAGGTATCATTACATTTTGAATATTTATTTCCTATAAAGGATTGGACCTCACAATAGGGAAGGTCAGAAGGGAGTCCATGGACTATACGCCCTATGTTTAACATTGAGTCCATGTTGAAGGTTTCTTGAATTCAGGAACTGATGCTCTTGTGTCTTTGAATCCCCAGAATGTAGCACAATGCCTGGTATAATACTTGGCATTTAAAATTGTTTAATTTTGATTAATTAATAAGAATGAAGCCACAAGAAATGAAATGATTGCTCATGGTCATGCAGGTAATAGATGAATGAGGTAGGCTTTTAGGTCAGATCCTCTAACTCCAAATCTATCATTCTTCTTCGCTAGAGAAATTATTAAGCAAAAATAGCAAAATTTTCATGATTATATCATGAAGGATATTATATCATGAAGGATAAATAACATTACATCATGTTAAGGATACAAAAAAGTCCTTAACACAAAACAACTCATCTGTAAAAGAATCTCTTACTTGGGAGATGTCTTCTATAAGAGGACCTTGAATCTGGGATAACCATCCCCTATGAGACCCACCCTAAAAATTGTTCATTTCTATTGAGACCAACTTGGGTCTGTTTCCTCATGTGTAAAGTGAGACTTGTGGACTAAAAAGGACAGAAAGCATCATCTCTGACATTATCATCTCTCTTGTGCTTGTGAAACCATTAATCCACAAACATGCCTGGAGAGGCTTCCATGAACAAGACAAAGTGTGCCTAACTTGGAATAGCCATGCCTATCAGATTTTTACCTCCAGCTACTTTCTTTTGGGGCAGATAGGGGGCAGAGTAGATAGAGAGCTAGGCCTGGAGTCAGGAAGAGCTGAGTTTAAATCTGGTCTCAGTCACTTACTAGTTGTGTGGCCCTGGGCAAGTCACTTAATCTTGTTGGCCTCAGCTTCCTCATCTGTACTGTAAGCTGGAGAAGGAAATGGCAAATCATTCCAGTGTCTCTGCCAAGAAAACTCCAAAAGGAGTCACAAAGAGTCTAACATGACAGAAAAAAAGAATTTGACAGAACAGCATACTAATCTACTTGATTTTTATAGAAAAGAAGGGAGTTGTATTTAATAATCATAGCTATTATTTATTTAGTGATTTAAGGTACACAAAGTATTTTATATGTGCTATCTCATTTGGTTCTCAAGGAAGCTCTGTAAAGCAGGTGCTATTATTATTCCCATTGTACAGATAAAGAAACTGAGACTCAGGTTTTTATGACCTGCCCCAGGTAAGAAATTGGTACATATGTCTTCTATAGTCCCTCCCTTGGAACAATAGCCTCTTCTTTATTTTGAATATATCTTGAGTCTATTTACTTATGCATACTCTTTACTAATAGAATGTAAACTCCTTAAGCCTTTACTTTTGTCTTCACACAGAATTTATTTTTGTTGTTGAATCCTTTTTCTGTCATGTCTGACTCTTTGTGACCACATTTGGAGTTTTCTTGGCAGAGACACTAGAGGTGTTTGAAAGTTCCTTCTCCAGCTCATTTACAGATCAAGAAACTGAGGCACACAGAGTTAAATCACTTGCCCAGAGTTATATGGTTAGTAAGTACAGAATAGTCACTAAATGCTACTTAACTGATTCATCGATCCCTGATGTCCTTCTTCTACTAGTTAACTGGATTTGTCTCCTTTGTCCTCCTATAGGCAGAGAGTTCCTGGAAGGCTCCTTTGGGGGCCAAGGATCAGAATAGGAGGGCTCTTTTAGAACCCTTGGCAAGGCTGTACATGCAGTGGATACTTAAAAAGCACTTTGAATTCTCCACCTCCTGCTTCTTTCTTGGTTTATGAGTAGAGGGGATTGGCAGCTGTCCCAATGGCTTTGATTAAAGGATAAAAGAAATAAGGCTTCTGGCCCCCAAATACCTCCCCCATTGAGGAGAGAGAAAGAGAGAGAGAGAGAGAGAGAGAGAGAGAGAGAGAGAGAGAGAGAGAGAGAGAGAGAGAGAGAGAGAGAGAGAGAGA
>NC_058133.1:495835420-495865490 GCF_016433145.1 Gracilinanus agilis | reverse complement strand
CATGCAGTGGATACTTAAAAAGCACTTTGAATTCTCCACCTCCTGCTTCTTTCTTGGTTTATGAGTAGAGGGGATTGGCAGCTGTCCCAATGGCTTTGATTAAAGGATAAAAGAAATAAGGCTTCTGGCCCCCAAATACCTCCCCCATTGAGGAGAGAGAGAGAGAGAGAGAGAGAGAGAGAGAGAGAGAGAGAGAGAATATTCTGGAGCTAGAAAACACCTCATAAGGTACCTAGTCCAACCCTCCTTGTCCTGATGAAAGTAACTCTGGGATGTTTGGTGTCATGCCCCAACTCCCCCAGGTAGCAAGCCTCATCAGGAAGCTTTGTATCCCTGGCCTTGGATTACAGAATCAGTGCAGAGGATGCTTCCATTCTTACTGATCAATTAATGGACATCTTGGAGAAGGCATTTTAGATCTTTAGGAATCTATTAAAAGTTAACTAGCCCTGGGAGGGGGTCCTCTCTGGAGCCTGTAGTCAGCTAATAATTTAACTTAAGTCAGGCACCTTCAGAGAATACCCCCAAACCTGGCTTTGCTAGGGAAAGCTTGGCCCTGGGGAGACCCCATCTGTAGCAGGGGAGGTTGCAGCTAAACTCTGGACAGCTCCTTTGGCAGCCCTGGGGGCACAGGATTGCTGGCCAGGCTTGTCAGGGACTTGTAACTGTCAGAAGGGAAGAACAACAAAGACTGTAGAGAAAAGAAACCCCCTTAGGAGAGGCCTGGAGGCAGGCCCCTGTTTCTGCCTTTGTCACTAACAGATTAAGCTCCCTGCACATAAAGACTTGCTTTGGTTTGGGGCTGGGTCTCCCTTCTATTCTTAACTAATTCAGCTGTTCTTCCAGAAATGGAGACAGGAGCCCTGCAGATCAAGGGGGAGGCCTTGAGCTTCTCAGAATTCAGCTCAGAAAGCATCCCCATAAATATTTCAGCCTGGCCCACTTGCTTATTCATGGAACAAAATGAAAGGGAATTATTCAGGTGCCCCCCTTGCCTTCTTTGCAGATTCAAGTTAAGTGCTGGTGTTTAAGAGACAGGAATGACAGGTGCCTTGTAGGCCTGCTGGAAAGCTGGGTGGAGGGGAAAGTGTGAGGGAGCCACTGTGACTCAGTGGGATTAGTCTACCAACACCTTTAGAAAGGAAAAGGTAACTTTTACCCCTTTATTCTTAAAGCAACAGTTTCTAGATCTGCTTTCCCTTTCTGGTACCTAATGCTCTGGGGAACAAAGACAAAAAGACCCTGGAATTAGGGTCAGAGGACCTTGGTTCAAATCCTGATTCTACCACTAAAACCTGAAAACAAGTCACTTAGCCTTCTTGAAACTCAGTTTCCTCTATTCCCTTATTCCATATGTATAGCTAATGTGGTATAGAAGAACCATCCCCCTTTTTCCTTCCTCCTTCCCTTCCTCCCTCTCCCTCTCTCTTCCCCCTCCCTCTCTGTCTCCCTATCTCTCTCTCCCTCCCTTCCTCCCTCCTCTCTCTCTTTCTTTCTCTGTCTCTCTCTGTCTCACTGTCTGTCTGTCTGTCTCTCCTCCCCCTCTCCCTCTCCTTGTCTCTCACACACACATAATCTTTCATTGTTTCTTCTCATTATATGATTACTCTTGTTGGCAAAGATATTAATTCTTGGCTTTCTCCTAATCCATAGTGTATTTTTAATATTTGAGATTTTCTTTTGTTTATTTGTATTTTCCCCGTGTTGGCTTGTTTTCAAGCATCCACCAGCTTCTGGTCTATTTATCATGTCTTAATCTGCTTCCCTGGTGTGAACTCTCCTCCAGCTTTTCCTGAGTTCTGACCATCTTTCTGTTTAGTTCTTGACTGGATGGAAGCTTTTACTTCTGTTATTCATTGATTTTTATTTCTTTTACTGCAATGTGTGTGTGTGTTAGAGAAGAAGAAGAAGAAGAAGAAGAAGAAGAAGAAGAAGAAGAAGAAGAAGAGAGAGAGAGAAAGAGAGAGAGAGAGAGAGAGAGAGAGAGAGAGATTGCCTGGCTTTCAAAAGAAATGAGAATCAAAATCAGAACTCTGGTAGAAAAAAGATAAAAGAAGAATAAGTAACATAGAATACAAAGTAGAAGGTCTTACCTATGTAATCATCTCCTTGACAAGTAGCACAGTCAGAACCCAATGATTCTAGGAGAAAACAAAAAATGTTATAACAAAATCAAAACACTGAAAAATTTTAGGTATTAAAAAAGCAGCTAACTGGGATCATGAGCTATGGAAAATTAACTAAAAATCAACAGACTTCCAGAAAACAGGTGGAGGAAATGTCTTCAAAAAACCATTGGGCTTATTGGAAATGCACAATGGCGACTATAATGGGGATAATCTGAGGAAAGGTGTGTGGTATAAGGGAATTTGAAAGGAGATTGTCAGACTTCCTAAATGGGTAATCTAGGTTACAGGTAGGCTGGGATTAAGGAGATTCAGGATATAATAGGGCTGAAGTCAGGAGTATAACACAGAAGGGAAACAGATCTTCAGGGAGAAGAGAAATTAAACTAAACAGACAAACAGCAGACTTTACAGACTGGGACTTAGACTCAAACACAGGCAGAGGGAAATAGACTAGACTGAAATTAACAACAGGCTTAGTTAATTTCACAGGAAGGGACTTGTTTTGAAGTTACACCTTCCTTTAAGATGGATACCGGCTTCCCTTCAAGCCCAGAGTATGTTGGTTCTTTCCCTCTTCTTCCCTCTCTTATATAACTAACTGACCAATTATACTAATAAGTCTGTTGAAACAACAAAAGCGTTTATTATCTTTAAAGGTTGATGTGTCAGGAAAGTGGTTCAAAGGGAAGCCCTAACAGTTGTCTCAGGAACCTCAGGTGGGGGAAGGGTGGCAAAGATGGAGTCTGAGTAAGGACCAGCCTTTAACTCAGCTTACAAAATAAATGATGATTAACTAGTTTCTCTATATCTAATATTGTCAAATAACAATTAACCCTTCACAGATTTTAACTCCTCTCTAATTACTCTCCTTATTAACTTCACAGACATATAAGGTAAGGGAAGGAAGGTAGGAAATAATATTGGGAAGGAATATATAAAGGGTTTGTCCAAAATAATAATTTCTTAAGTAAATATATCAAAGCTAGGCTAAATTTCAATACTACAACTAGGTAAGGAAGCAGCTCGGCTGATCAGACAACCTTCCTCCACGGGAGACCCTAATCAACTGAATTTTCCTCAAGATTCCAAAGCCTAACTGCTTTTTGGAACTCAGCTAAAGCTTGAAAAAACTATGACCCCCTACTCTCTATACTACACTATGGGGCAGGAGGGAGGGTGAAGGGGAAAGTAAGAGCATGAATCATGTAACCATGTTAACTTTTCTAAAAAATAAATATTTAAAAAAAAACATTGGACTCTCTGGAAGCTAGGATGAGACAAAAACTTTGATCCTATCTTTTAAAGTAGTAAAAGAAAACAATCCAGAGGGCAAAATGAAAATAGGAAAATATCCTTCCTGAAAAGAAAAGAGAGCAGAGGGAAGACCAGAAGGATTCTTTTACCAATCATCTCAAAGAATCTCCAAAGTGAAAACATCCCATATTGTCATACTCCAATTTCAGAGTTTCCAAATCAAACAAATTATTGCAAGGAAAAGAAAAAAATATTGAAGTTGAATATTCCAAAGGGCAAAAAGATAAAGGCTTCTAAACCAGAATAATTTATCTTATAAAACTGAGTCTGGAGTGGAGGAAAGGAAACTTGAATAAAAGACAGGACTTCAAACATTCCTGATGGAAGGAGTAGAGCTAAGTAGAAATATTTGGAATGTAAATAGAGAAATCAAGAGAAACCTGGAAAGGTAATTACAGTTGAATAAATTAGAGGGATTAAATGATGATCAAGTACTTACATTCTTATATTTGTATTTTTCTAAATGCTTACAGTCTAATAGGGGAAGTAGAGATGAGTATCCCTTCAGAATCTCACTGTCTTTCAGAGTTATAGAGGGACTTACAAAATTAGGGTTCTAAATACATACAACCAAAAAGATAGGGTTTGGATATATTTTGGTTTTGTGTCATTATTTCTAAGAGAAGAAAGAAAAAAAGAAGAAAAAAAGCAATGCACTAAAGGGGAAATGAGGAAGAAAACAATTACTATTTTGCACAACTGGCATAAATTAGTTCTGTTTGGCTAGTAACCCAACACCTTCCTAAATTCTCTGGGTTTTTATACCTTACTCAATGTATTCCACCATCTACCCTGGTCTCCTTGCTGTTCTTAGCATGACACTCCTCCTGATTCTCAGGCATTTTCTCTGTGCCTGTGCCTGGAAGAATCTCTCCCCTCATCTCAACCTTTTGGTTTCCCTGGATTCCTTCAAGAATCAACTAAAATCCCACTTTCTACAAGAAGACTTCACAGATTCTTCTTAAAAAAACAAAACACCTTGTCTTTTGTCTTAAAGTTAATACTGTGTATTGATTGATTCCAAGACAGAAGAATGGTACAGGCTAGGCAATGGGGTTGTGACTTGCCCAGGGTCACATAGTTAGGTCACATAGTTAGGAAGTGTCTGAGGTCAAATCAGAACCCAGGATCTCCTATTTTGGGCCTGGTTCTCCATCCACTGAGCCATCTAGTCCAGATCCTTCTTAACATTAGTTTCTTCCTTCTGAGATTACTTCCAATTTAACCTGTATATAGCTCATAGTTTTTCAGTCATTTTTCAGCTGTGTCCCACTATTTTTTACCTCATTTTATTGGCAGTGATCCTGGAGTGGTTTGCTGTTTCCTTCTCTAGTTCATTTTACAGATGGGGAAACTGAGGCAAACAAGGTCACCCAGCTAGTAAGTATCTGAAGTCAGATTTGAACTTGTATCTACCCACTGTGCTACCTAGTTGCCCAGGATATATCTTATGGCTACATAATTGTTTGTACGTAGTTTCCCCCATGAAAGTGCAAGCTCCTTTAGGGCAGGGACTGCTTTTGTCTTCCTTTGTATCCTCAGAGCTTAGTCAGTGCCTGGTATACCATAAGAGTCTAATAAATGCTTGTTGATGATGGCGTAGGGAAGGAAGGCTCTAAGACCACCCCAGTCTGCCTCCAAACAGCCACACACACATATACAAAGTCTCAGAACAAATTCTGGAGGGCAGAATAACAAATGACAGGGTGAAGCAGTGAAGACAATGTGGAAGGACAGCAGGAAGGATCCTTCTCCCTGGGGCCAGAGGGGAGAGCAGTCTAGCATATGGGGGCGGAGCTTTATCCATCCCATGTGGCATCTGCACAGAAGAGCTGCAGTTCTCCCTAGAGCCAGCCAACCAGATCACTTCCTGGAAGTGTGCACTGAAGAACCCCAAAGGCAGCCAGGCTGACCCCGAGCACCAGAGCAGACCACAATGTAAGCTTGGGACAATACTCCTCTGCGCTCCAGCAATAGAACTGAACTGCAACATAGGGTCAACATCATGGGAAAATGAGCAAAAGACAACGAAAAGCATCTGATCTTAAAAAGTAACTTTAGTGACAGGGAAGATCAAAGTGCAAATTCAGAAGAAGATGATAATACCAAAATAGAAAGATATGAAGCTTGAGGGAAAGTGTGAAGTGCTTGTCGACACGTTAATTATAGGAAAAGGTGGAGAAACCCAACAATATTATTATTAGACTTTTACTTCAGAGAAAAACAAAAGACAATTACTCAGATGGACAGAACACCAAACCTGGAGTAAGGAAGCCTTGGGTTCAAATCCAGCCTTAGACACTTACTGGCTGGGTGACCTTGGGTAAGTCATTTTATCCTGTTTGCTTCAGTTTTTTCATTTCTAAAATGAGCTGGAGAAGGGAATGGCAAACTGTTACAATGTTTTTGCCAACAAAACCCCAAAAGGAGGGGGCAGCTGGGTAGTTCAGTGAATTGAGTGTCAGGCCTAAAGACAGGAGGCCTTGGTTCAAATCTGACCTCAGACACTTCCCAGCTGTGTGACCCTGGAGAAGTCACTTAAACTCCATTGCCTACCTCTTAGCATTTTTCTGCCTTGGAGCCAATACACAGTATTGACTCCAAGATGGAAGATGAGGGTTTAAAAAAAATCCCAAAAGGAGTCACAAAGAGTTGGACATGACCAAAAACTACTAAATAACAACAACAAAAATATAGTAGCTCTTTTTGTTTTGATAAACAACAAGAAAATAAAGTGGTATCTTTCAACTGGGGAAAAGCTATGGTATATAAAAGCAATGGGATACCACTTTACTTTAAGAAATGATGAAAAAAAATAATAAAAAAAATGTGAAGGAAGGAGATCTAGAAGTACCAGTTTGAACAATATAATAAAGCTGTAATTATTAAAATTATATGGTAAGGGGAATGAAGGGAAGGAGGGAGACAGTTTGGAGCTTATAACTTCAAAAAACTTATGTGGAAGATTGCTATTATATGTAATTGTTCAAATGAACTATCTTTACAAAAAATAAATTAAAACTGTAGTACTTAAATGGGTATTTTAATGTACTGGCTAAGAAATAGAAATATAGATCAGTGGAACAGAACAGACATACAAAAACCAGTTGTTAAAGTTTATGGGAATTTTGAGTGTTTGACAAAAATAAAAATATTTGGTAAAAATTTGGAATTTTTTGGTAAAATTTGGTAAAAATTGTTGGGAAAACTGGAAAGCAGTGTGGCAGGAACTAGATATAGACCAATATCTTACACCATCCACCAAGGTACAATCAAAATTGATACATGACTTAGACATAAAGGGAAGCATTATTAGCAAGTTAGAAGAAAAAGGAACATATTATCTATCAGATTTATGGATGGGAGAAGAATTTATGAAGAAACAAGAAGGATTGTGGGATGTAAAATGAATAATTTTGAATACATTAAATTAATAAGATTTTGTACAAATAAAACTAATGTAGGCAATATTAGAAGAAAAGTAGTAAGTTGGAGAAAAGTTTTTATAAACAATTTCTCAGATGGAGATCTCACATATAAAATGGATAGAGAACTTTGTCAAATGTATCATAATATGAGCCATTCCCTAATTGATAAATGTTCAAAAGATATTAACAGTAAGTTTTTGGATCAATATATCAAAGCTATATATGAAAAAATGCCCTACATTATTATTGATTAGAAAAAATGCAAATTAAATGGGCAAAGTGACAAATAATTGAAGGGGATATGGAAAATGGGAGCATTAATATACTGCTGGTCAAACTGTAAGCTGATTCAGTCATTTTGAAGAGCAATCTGGAATTATGCTCAAAGAGTTATAAAATTATGTATACCTTTTGACTCAGTAATACCACTATTAGGTTTATTTCCTAAAGTGATTAGGGAAAAAGGAAAAGAACTTATATGTTCTGAAATATTCATAACAACTCTCTTTGTGGTGGCAAAGAACTGGAATGAAAAGAGATGTCATCAGTTGGAGAATGGCTAAACAAGTTGTGACATGTTTATGACAGTACTGTTGTTCTGTAAAAAATGACAGGCAGGCTAATTTTAAGAAAAACATAGAGAGACCTATAGGAAATGATGAAGACTAAAACGAGTAGAGCCAAGAGAATAATATATATAAAAATATTGTTTGAAGCATGATTTGTGTATGTCCACCACCAGAGAAAAATCTGAGAAATAGACACAAGACATAGTTTTACATATACACATATCTTTTTTTTGCTAAATAATGCCCTCCCTAATGGGGAAAAAGGAGGGAGAAAGGGAAGCAGTTAAATGGGTATTTTAATGTAACAAACAAATAAATGATAAATTTTAAATTTTAAAAAAGAAATCATGAAAGGAATAGTTTCAGAGAAACCTGAGAAGATATTTTTAATTGATAAAGTGAAGTGAACAAAAACAGAACAATTAGTATAACAAAGTTATTTTTTTTTAAATACACAACTTAAATGTCTAAAAACTCTTGTACAGTGAAATGATTTCTCATGATTGCAAAGAATTGATGATGAAACACCCTATCTACCTTCTGAGGTGATGAAGTCAAGATGTGGAATGAAACATATGCTTTTGGACATGGTTAATGTGGGACTTGATTTGCTTGACTATGCATATTTGTTAGAAGAGTTTTGTTTTTGTTTTCCAACTTGGGGTGTTGAGGGAGGGGAAAGTGTAAGTGGAAAAGGGGACTAGAGAGATCCTCCTTTCCTACACGAGAAGGGAACAGAGAAGATACCAGAATGAATCTTAGATTAGAAGGACAGCTTTGAAAGTTATATGTTGAACTTTTTACTATGCATGAGAAAGGAAAAGCGAGACTTACAAAATAAAGATTTCCAGTTTCATGTATATTCCTCTCCTATTTTTCAATGAATATAGAAATTTCCATTTTATCTGTTGAGTTCACAATGAAACTAAACTGAAAAAAAGAAAAGATGAAAGGACCCATATGTAGAAAAAATATTAATATCGATACTTTTTGCTGTATCAAAGAATGGGAAATAAAAGAAATAATGTATCAATTATGGAAAGACTGAACAAATTATGGTACTTGAAAGTAATTGAATACTATTGTGTTGTAAGAAATAATAAATGGAATGGATTCAAAAACAACCTGAGAAACTTGAATGAACTGTTAAAGAGTGAGCCAGGGAAATAATTTCGTTTTCTTTAAAATCTTTACCTTCTGTCTTAGATTCAATACTAAGTATTGGTTTGTATTAATTAGAGAATTTTGTACCTTTCAACTACATTCCCCAGAATTCCTTTCATCTCCCAGCATCCCTTTCCCTGCATCCTCACATTTGCCTTTTTCAAGTTTTGTATATAGTTTGCTGTAAGTGCTTCATCTTCCTTTTTTTTTCCCTTGTGCAGGGCTGAGGAAGGTGGCTTTTTGCTCTAGCTTTTTATGTTAGTTATTATTAATAGATCTTATTAAATATAATACTTAGAATATTGGATATTGATTTCAAAACTCATAGGTTCCAAGGCAAAAGAGTGGTAAGGGCTAGGCAATGGGGATTAGGTGACTTGCCCAAGGTCACAAAGCTAGGAGGAGTCCAAGCCCAGATTTGTTTGAACCCATAAAACAAGGGCTGTTTTTCGCCCTTACAGTACTCAGGACCTCTTGACTCCAGGCCTGACTCTCTATCCACTGAGTCACCTAACTGCCCTGAGGGAAATAATTTCTACTGTAATGACAAAAGTATAAAAGAAAACAATTTGAAACTCTTAAGAACATTGATCAAGTCAGCGAGTAACCTTGTCTCCAGATGATGGATGATGAATCAAGCTTCCCACCTCTTGAAAGGGAAGGGATGGACTAGAAGTGCCAAATGAGACATCCATTTTCCGATATATAGCCAACATGTGAATCTCTTTTGCTTATTTATTACAAAGGGAGGATATTGACTTTTTGGGGGGAAGGAAGTCGTGAGTGAAGAGAATAGTAATGGTGATGCCCCTATCCTCCCCCAACAGAGAAAAGAGCATCCATCAGACAATTATAATATACATGGAAGAAAGAAGAAAGTTCAGACGAGCAGGCCAATATCAAAATTACCATGTTAGATTTAGTATATACTTTAAAAAACAAGCATTCATAAGAGATTTATGACTTCATAGACCATTCTCTTTTTCTGTTCTTTGTATATGGAAATGATCATGTCTATTGATGTCTTTCAAGTTCATGATAAAAAAAATGAAAAAAAAATTCTCTTGATGCCTGGCAGAGAAATGACAGCATGCATAAATAATAACTCGCATTTATCAGCACACTTCAGTTTGCAAAGCGCTTTAAAGACACTAGAGATACCAATCCAAAAAATGAAACAATCTCTCTTCAAGGAGCCCCTCCCTTCTAGGTATTGCTTAAAAGATCAATCATTGTTTCAGGGAATAACTTGGGGTCATTAAGAGAACTTTTTATTCTTTGGCAACTCAGCCCTTCTCCACTATTCCATGCTGATCTCAACTTATTGTTTATTTGTGGTGTTTGTACTGATCCGAGCTTGTCCATCCAACTACGTTGCAAAGAATGCACATTATCTACTTGCTTTTTTTCTCCCTGTGTGAATAGATGTCAGACTCTTCTGAATAATTATTCATCTCATTTAGGAGGCTCCACAGTGTTCCAGGACTTAAATCAATTAATGCCAATGTCATCTGTTAACTAGAACACCTAGACTTCACATCCCTCCAGGACTTGAACTCTAGGTTGTGTCCTCCATGATGGCGGCAGATGCCTTTGGTAAGCATATGCCTCCCTGTTATCCAGCCCCAGATCCCCAGACCTTTTCTCCAGGCTTCTACCCTCATACTTTTGCCAGGCATTCTGCCAAGACATGGGTATCCCAGACCTCTAGCTGTGGATACTGAAAATAAATCAATACTAACATTGCTTCCCTAAAAAGGCAAGCCAGTTGTTTCCCATCTGCTTCCATTAATAGTCCCTGTGACTTCCCAGACCAAGACACGTCTCCCTGGCTCCTTCCCACCTTTTAGAATGCCAGGTATTTGCGGACAAGAGTTGTCTGTTTTTATTACTTGCATTTCCAGAATTTAGAACAATGTTTAAACATATTAAGTCCTTTAAAAATTCTTTTCATTCATTAGTAATCAGAGGGTTGTTGAACAAAGTTCTCCTGATTAATTCAGCTTTCCAGGAATTTTGCATGATACTAACATGTGCATGGAGGCACTGTTGGAAGAAATCCTTTGTTCTACTGAATTAAAAAAAAATTCACTGTCGATCAAGTCCAACAAGTATTTATATTCTTTACACAATTCAGCCAATTAGGTGAATGTTAATATAGATTATCATTTGCAAAAGTCTTCCTGTTTTTTGTTTATATCTTTTTTTAATTTTATTTTTTTTTACATTTTTTTAAACCCTTAACTTCTGTGTATTGCTCCTAGGTGGAAGAGTGGTAAGGATGGGCCATGGGGGTCAAGTGACTTGCCCAGGGTCACACAGCTGGAAAGTGTCTGAGGCCGGCTTTGAACCTAGGACCTCCCGTCTCTAGGCCTGGCTTTCAATCCACTGAGCTACCCAGCTGTCCCCTTTTGTTTATATCTTAATTAAGGATGTCTTCAGAGAACAGATGTACTAACCTTACTGGGACAGGGACATAGGAAAGTAGGGCATCTAGGCTGGTATTTATCGATATTCTCTCCTTTGCCTTTTTTGGGGAAGGCAATCCTAAAGTCTGAGTTTATTTCCACACCTTTAGCATCTTCCTCTCCTTTAGAAACCTTGAGAATTGATCCCTCGACACCCTCAAAATTGTGTTAATTCCATGATAAACTTCCTCCGTGGTACTGATAGTGAGACATGGGAGACACTAGCATGGGACCATTCAGCATGGCGTGCCCACATCATAGAAGGTGCAATTACTCTATGAGCCAAGTAAAATCATAGTGGCTCAAAAGAAGCTCGAGATGGGAAAATGTAGAGACATCTCCATCCCAGACATTCATGTAAGCTATTTGTGCCCAACCTATGGCAGAGCATTTCAAGATGGTGTTGGTCTGATTAGTCACAGTCAGACACATTGACCCTGAAATAGTGATGTCATTTTAGTCCTCTTCCAGTATGAAGGACTACATTTGGTGGGGCTCAGAACTGCCATGGTCTTTTTTCTGATATTTTCCAAAGACAGGTATGAAGTATTATTATCTTCATTTTATAAATGGAGAACCTGAGGCCCAGAAAGACTAAATGACTGTAGCGGAAAGCCAAGAAGAACTGAGTTCAGATGGTCGGATCTGAACTCGGTTCTTCTTGGCTTTGTGATCATTACTCTATCTACTATATTACCTTGTCCTGAAAGAACAGGAGTTTTCTAAAATTATGTTTAGTGATCATTTGAGACATGGGCTATACATTGAGTGTTTCCTCACTCCCTGCACTTATTCCCCCTTTTATCAAAGGTAAAGAAACATGTCAAGGGCATCTCTGACTTGTTTTCTTATAATTACGCCCTCTTGGAGTTATCAGGAGTGGTAAGAGAAGGTATGATGGGAACAGTCAGCAGACTGATTTGTTTGTACAATGCTTCCACTGCATTTAGGACTTAATACACTCCAGAAAGCTCAAATTCCATGGTGAAGAAACCAATTACATTTCAGAGCATTTTTAGTGCTCCAACTCTCTGAGCTAAGGAAAAATTGTCTCCATGGTAGCTGATAGCAATTTGTTTCTTAGAATAGTATCCTTATATTTCAAGGATCCAGGATTTCATTGGTATGGATTTAATTCATTGTCACAGGTTATAATACCTCCCCCCTCCCCATGACTTAGTAAATGATCTTCCTGAGTTCCTGTGGCTGAAAAAATCCATCACCTGATAGAGAGCCATAAGAAAATAGTAAATTGCTGCTTGACTTTGTAGTAACTGGTAATAAATAAGTAAGTATATAAATAAAAGCAAGTAATGGGTCAGAAAAATAATTGCCCCTGGAATTAATCAATAGGCATTTATTAAATTCCTACTGTGTGCCAGACACTTTTGACTCTGTAACACAGCTTCCACTGGGCTAGACTCAAGTCTGACACTTTTAATTTTTTGTTTCCATTTTTAAATTTTAAATTGCATTGTATTTTATTTTCAAATAAAGATCAACCTTTTTCTCTCTCCTCCTTCCCTGCCTTCTCCCCATCCCCAGTGAGAAAGCAAGACAAACAAAACCCTTGTTACAAATATGTACAGTCAAACAAAAATTTCTCATTGACCGTCTAAAAAGAAGGGTATCCCAATCTGGGCTTTGAATCCATTTCCTCTCTTTTGGAAGGTTGGAAGAATGATTTCGCGTGAGTCTTCAGGAAGTTGGGTTGCTCACTGGGTTGCTCATAATTCCTAAATTTTCTTCCTTTTTAAACACACGCACATATGTGTGTCTGCATATATGTATATGTATGTATATATATATATATATATTTTTTTTTATTTAGCCCTTTCCTACCCTCCCCACCCAATAGAAGGTATCTTCCAACAAAATATATAGATTATATTTTGGGGGGTTTCACTTCTCAGTTTGTTCTCTGGCGGTAAACATTCACAAATTATGTTTCAAATATTAAATCTGGAGCGAGTATAACGTTCTCTTAGTTCTATTCATTTCACTCTTTATTATCTCATGCAGTTCTTTCAAAGTTTTCGAAGTTAATCTGCTCTTCATTTCTTACAGTACACTATATATATTTTGTTTTAGTCAGTCAAAATTCACCTTCTCACCTTACTTTCCCAACCCCTTCCTCCCGGAGACCATGAGAAAAACAAAGCCCATTACACTCATGTAGAATCAATCAAAATAATTTTCTGTGTCTTAAAAAAAATAATCGTCCATGGTCATGTCTTAAAAATATTTGTTTCATCCTGCACTTTGAGTTCTTCACCTGTCTATCAGAAGAAGGTGGGTAGGGGGCAGCTAGATCTAGCTGTGTGACTCTGGGAAAGTCACTTAACCCCAATAACCTAGCCAATACTGCTCTTCTGCCTTGAAACTGATACTCAGGATCCGTTCTGAGAGAGAAGGTAAAGATTTTTTAAAAAGTTTTTAAATTTATTTTTTAAAGAGAAATATTCATCAGGGGCAGCTGGATTGAGAGCTAGCCTAGAGATGGGAGGTCCTGGGTTCAAACCTGACCTCAGACATTTCCTAGCTGTGTGACCTTGGGCAAGTCACTTAACTCCCACTGCCTAGCTCTTAGCACTCTTCTGCCTTGGAAACAATATGCAGTATTGATTCTAAGATGGAAAGTGAGAATTAAAAAAAGTGGGTAATATTTTCATCATTAATTCTCTGGACTCCTGCTGGGTCATTATGCTATTCAGCACAATAGTATTATATCATATTTATAAACTAAAACTTATTTATCCATTCCCCAACTTATGAGCACTCCTTCACATTCTCATTCTTTGTCACTTCAAAAAGAGTTATAAATATTTTTGTATATCCTTAGAATTCATTTTCCTTAAGATTTAAAACCCTTCTATTAATTTACCCTTCCTCTAATATCCCCCTTCCTTTTCTTTTTCCCTCCTATTTCACTGTGAAATAAAGAGTGAAAAAAAAACTGAGTATGTGTGTATATTCTTCCTTCTTTTGACCAGTACAACTAATTGTGAGGTTCAAATGTCAGCCATTCATCCTTACTTCCTCCTCCTTGTTTGTGTAGACGTGCACTTGTACACCCAGATTACATGAAATAAATAATTCTCCCTGACCTTCCTTTCCCTTCAACTCCTCCCCTCTCTCTAGTATATTCCTTTTCCCCTTTCTTTCCATTCTTTTCTTATGAACATACAGACATAAAAGAACCATTCAACTTGAGTCCTTCTGAGTGGGCATCCTGAAAGAGACTTGACTCATCTTGGCAGAGAGAAGGCTGAGCATAATGCCATGTAAGGGACTTACTGAGTTGATTCCAGAGACATTCTTGGGAGAGCTACATGGGCAGAGGACACTTCAGGGAGATGGTGGAGAAAGAGGAAAATTTTAGAATGAAGAAAATGTATAGGAAATTGATCATATTGAGGTCCTAGACTCACTTAAAATTCTAGAGTCTTCTTAGAATGAACCTCCTCTTTGGGGAAAGGTTTCCTTTTATCTTGGTTGAATTTAGATCTGTCCTTATTTCCAGTTGAAGAGCTCATCCACTCTTATGTATTCTTTGGTATATTTTGACATTGTGTGAGTTCTGCTCACCATTTTACTTAGCTAAATGGGTTTACTCTCTATTTGCTCTTTCTAGTGTTTTTTTTATTTCTTTTTTGTATAACCTTAGTTTAGTGGGAAGGAGCTAAGTTAATGGGGATAACCTTTTATTTAAGAACAACCTGAGAAATGGCTTTTGTTTCTGCACCTACCATGCCCTAGAACAGAGATACTTGAAGGGGTGACATAGAAATAATTCTAGCCCAATATTCTTTTAAGAGACTAGAGAAAAGAGCATCCAGCCTCAGTGGTTCTCCTAGAGCTTGCCTACCCTTCCCTATTAACTAGGGTTCTGAAAGTATAGACAGGATCCATCCTTATTCTTTCAGCAGAGGCAGGCCAGATCTCAGATCATTATTAATCTACGCTACCTTTTAACTACATCTACACAGACAATCCCCACATGTATAACGTTACTTGTGGATGTAATATGTATATTACACCTGGGAGTCAGTCTTTGGGTATTTGGTACTAATTCCTAGTTGTGA
Source organism: Gracilinanus agilis (assembly GCF_016433145.1). Taxonomy (NCBI): domain Eukaryota; kingdom Metazoa; phylum Chordata; class Mammalia; order Didelphimorphia; family Didelphidae; genus Gracilinanus; species Gracilinanus agilis. The sequence goes on along the minus strand of NC_058133.1, from coordinate 495,850,333 downwards.
GAATTTGTTTTTTTTTAAATCATGTTTTTTAAATCAGTTTTTTAGACATGGTTTTTCTGCACTCCTACCATCTAGGATACTTCCTGAAATACATTAGCAGCTTTATAAATGCTTATTGATTGATGAAGGACATTAGGTCCAGAAAGATGAGATAAAGCAAATGATTTATAGTTATGAAGCTACAAGTGAAACAGATCAGAGCAACCAGTGAGGATGATGATTGGGGCAAGGCATTATTTTTTATTTAAACCTGTTTGGGAAAGAAAAAGTGAAGCAGGATCCAGGAGGAAAGTGAAATGCAAGTCACTGAGGGGGCAGATAGGTAGCTCAGTAGATTGAAATCCAGGACTAGAGAAGGGAGTTTCAAATCTGGCCTTGTAAACTTCCTAGCTGTGTGATCCTGGGCAAGTCACTTAACCTAGCCTAGCCCTTATTGTTCTTCTGTTTAAAACCAATACATAGCATTGATTCTAAGATCAATTCTAGTATCTAATATAAGATTCTAAGGAAAGTCATTACAAGCATGCTTTCATGCAAATCCCATAGCTGTACCAAAGCTGATACTGGAAGAAACCAAAGATCCTAGATGTTCACCTTGTATTCTGAAATCGTATATCATAGCCATATCATTGGCCAATGCTGATCTAGAGACAGAAAGAAAAAGACTGTACTCATTAATATCAAGTGAGTCAATAAAATAAAAGATACTAAGGTGTTATTCATTTAGATGTTCAATGTTCAGATCTGACATGGAGTTCCTTGCCTCCCTATTGTTGTGACTGTTCACTTGTGTCCAACTCTTGGTGTCCTCATCGGGGATTTTCTTGGCAAATGGAATGGTTTGCCATTTCCTTCTTTAGTTCATTTTGCAGATGAGAGAACTGAGGCCAACAGGGATAAGTGACTTGCCCAGGGTCACACAGCTAGTGTCCAAGGTGAGGCCAACAGGGATAAGTGACTTGACCAGGGTCACACAGCTAGTGTCCAAGGTCAGATTTGAACTCAGGAAGATGAATCTCCAGATCTGATGCTCTATCTACTGCACTGAATCACTTCCATTTGAATTGTCTTAGGAAGATTCTGAAGATCCCCCGGCAAGAGAAGGTACCAGACACTGACTCTGAAGGGCTTGCCACCTTGTTCAAATGCCAAATGCACGTTTGTCTAAAAGATGATTTTATGGCAAACTCACAATGTAAGCACTCAAGTAGAGGTCAGAAGAGCAATACAAGGACACTGTCAAGTTCTCTCTGAAGAACTTTGATTTCAATTGCAAGACATGGGAGACACTGGCACAGGACCATCCATCATGGTGTGCCCACACCAAAAAAGGTGCTGTTTTGTGGGCAAAGCAGAACAATAATAGCTCAAAAGAAACATGAAATGGGCAAATTTAGACATTTCTATCCCAAATGTTTTGTATAGTTAGAAATTCTCGTACCTTGAACTCCATTTCCCAGAATTCTTTTTCATCTCCCAGAACCCTTTTCCCTTCCCCCATATTTGTGTCTTCACATATTGTTTATAAGTTCTCTAACTCTGCCCCTGCTGCTTTCTTCTCTCACAACCAGGGCTTGGTTAGCTAGCTTTTGTTTTACTTTAGTTATTATGAATTAACTTTATAAAATATAATACTTAGTTATTGTATATTAATTTTAATCTTTATGGGCTATTTGTACCCAACCAGTGATAGAGTGTTTCAAGCTTATATTAGTTTGATCAGCCACAGTTGGACACATTGTACGTTGACCGCAACACAGTGATATCATTTTGGTCCTCTTTGAGTACCAAGGACAACAATAAACCAACCAACATTCAAGCCGAACTAGCCTTCTTCCTGTTCCTAGTACATAACTTCCATTTTCCTCCCTAAGACTTTCCCCATGGGAATGCTTTCTCTTCTCATTTGTACCTTGTGGAACCTTCTTCAAAGCACAACCCAGTTGTTACTTCCTATGGGAAGCCTTTCTTAATTTCTCCAATTATAAGAGCTCTCCTTACATCACTCAGAATGATTCTGGACGAACTTTGTTTATATGCTGCAAATCATTATGTCTATGTGAATTGCTTTCCCAAAGTAGAACAGAACGAAGTAGAACCGTCCCCCGGGGCAGAGACAGAGTATGTGTTGTGTGTGGTCTGTTCCAAGAGGATAAAAGGGTCTCTTTGAGATCAGACAGTGTTTCATTTTGTGTAATTAGAATTTGCCCCCCAGGACTCTCTTTCCTAGCATCCCATTTACGTGTTTAGCTACATACATCCTTCCGTAGGGAAGATATAAGTTTTGTGTAGCTCCTCCCTCTCGCTCTCTTTTCCCGGGAACGTGGTTTGAGGAGGTTGGAGGAGAACCAGACAGGAGAGGTTTCTTCACGTGGCTGTACTTAAGTTTTGTACTTTGTTCTTTTATTTCTTCTACTTCAAGTGATGACTAATAAATCTTATAAAATGTAATAACTGGAATTATTGGATACTAATTTAAATCTTGTATTTTTACCTTTGTATCTCTAGTGCCTAGCATACAAGTGATATACAATTATTATATACTTATAGGTAATATTATAACTCTACTAACAATTATATAACATAATTATATTATACATACACATACATATATGCCATTGATAGTATAAGCATATCATATATATGATGGTGCTTAATAAGTACTTACTGAATTAAGTGAATAAAAACAAGGCAAGTGGCTTTTCATCCAGAGATAGTAAAAATTAGGCATTTATTAGCACAACAAATATTTATTAAACACCTATAATGTGGGCGAACTAGAAGTCATTCATTCAATTTAATGAGCCTTTATTAAGCATTTGCTAAGTGTCACTCTCTGCTAACTACCAGGGATAAAAAAGACAAGTGAAGAATAATCTCTGCCCTCCAGCATCTTATCATCCAGGTAAGATATATACACAAATATGGGTCCACACTTCCCCCTCAGGAATGATTTCTCTCCTCACCTCTAACCTCTGAAATCTTCTTCAAAGCACAACCCAGATGTCATCTCTTAGTTGGCACATTGGATAAAGCACCGGGATTGCAATTAGGAAGATTCACCTTCATGAGTTCAAATCCAGCCTCAGATACTTACTGGTTATGTGACCCTAGGCAAGGCATTTAATCCTCTTTACCTCAGTTTCCTTATCTGTAGAAAGGACCTGGAGAAGGAAATGGTAAATCACTCTAGAATATTTGCTTAGAAAACTCCAAAATGGGGTCACAAAGAGTTGGATGCAACTGAAACAACCTAACACAACATATGAACCATTAATAATAATAAATGTTTCGTTTGTTTTCTCTATTATTGTGGACATAACAAACACCAGCAAATGAACATCTCAGTATACAAAGACAAAGAGAAGAGAATTAGGTCATGCCTTCCTGAGTCCCTGACCTACTTCCAAGTAGATGAGCAGGACTACAGAGGAGGGTAAAAAGAAATTTAGGAGTCACTGATAACTTCAATGGGCTTTTCTGTTAAAACGACAAAATGGATACCCCAAAAGTTCATGATTTCACATGCAATTTTAGAGTTCTTCTTTCTATATTGAAATACTAATGTTTATTGATGTTCATTAAATTTGTAATAAAAAAAGGATTCATTCTTGACAATGGCTGCTTCTCTCCCACTTCTTTTTTTTAAACCCTTTCCATCTTAGAATCAATACCCTGAATTAGTCCCAAGAGATGAATGGCAAAGGCTAGGCAATGGGTATTAAATGACTTACCCAGGGTCGCCCAATTTGGAAGTGTCTGAGGCTAGATTTAAACCCAATACCTTCTATTTCTGATCCTAGCTTTCTATCCACTACCTAGTTATCCCCATGCCCACCCACTTCTAATGCTTTATATCTGGGTGTCCTTGGACAAGTTAAATAACTTCTCTGAAGTCTCTGTTTCTTCCTCTGTAAAATGAAGACATTGGGTTAGATGACCTCTGACAGGCTTTCTAGCTCTAGATATACTATGACCTGGGTTCAAATCTTACCTTTAATGCTGCATATCTGACCTTAGAAAAGTCATTTCCCTCTATGGTCCTAAGTTTCTTTGTGTAAAAAATGAGTGAATTGGACTAGACAATCTCTGACATCCCTTGCATTCCTAGACCTATCTATGAGTGAAGTTGTTTCTAAGCTACTGGTGGAGAAAGATGAGAGCAGGAAGGTCTAGTCATATGGTTGTCTCAAGGTGGCTAGAATTTGAAGACTTATCTTTGGATCCAATATCCTGGCTTGTCTTTCCTTGACCTGCTTTTCAGTCAATGACCACCTGCTTGGAAACAACTTCCTACATCAGTGCTCCCAGCCCGCGCAAGTTTCTGGCTTCTCATGGCTTGAGGGGATAGTTTTTGTTGGCAAGCATCAATTCTTGGATGGTCTCTAGAAAGAAGACTGTTCCACCTGCTTGAAACCTGACAGCTCTTCAGGATGAAATGCCTTTGCCTACAAGGCATCTGGTGCCCTGGCTTGTTCCATTTCCTCTATGATCAAGAGTTTGCTCAGGGCTAGGACAGGTCTGATCTCATCTCGTTTCATCTCATGAGGGCAGAGCCAGATGGAGAAAACATTTGCTCCAATTTCTAAGGCAAAAAGAAGGGGGGAAGAATATGAATATGTATGTAATACCACATGACACATATAACATGTTTTATATATGGCACAAAATGATATATACACACATGACTTATGTATGTATGTATGCACGTGTTTGTGTGTATATTTATATGCCTACACAGATTTAGAGATAGAAGGGGCCTCAAAAGCCGAATTGACTTCTTGTTCCAGCTAAATAACTCTCAAGATCTAATTTCTTTTTTTTTAATTAAATTAATTTTTTTTCAAGATCTAATTTCTATGCCTTTTCACAAGCTGTCCCTTCTACCAGGAAAGCCTTCCTTCTGTAACTCCACCTCTTAGAATCACTAGTTCCTTCTTCTCTAAAATGCCTCCCTGGCCCTCCTCCCCCAACCCTAGCTGCTAGGACCACTTCCCCAAATTCTCTTGTATTTACTTTTTAATATAATAATATATGTCTGTAATGTTTCCCCAATAGAAAATAAACATTCATCTTGACAGCAGAAGTTATTTAATTTTTTGTTCTTTGTTCTCTCTAGTGCTTGGCACATAGGAAATATTTAATGATTACTAGATGCAGCTGGATGGCTCAGTGGATTGAGAGCCAGGCCTAGAGACTGGAGGTCCTAGGTTCAAGTCCGGCCTCGGATACTTCCAGCTGTGTGACCTTGGGCAAGTCACTTGACCCCTATCGCCCACCCTTACCACTCCTGGGCTAAGGGTCCCTAGCCAGGATGAAAAGGGAGGAGGGTTGGGCGTGGGGCTAACAACCCCACCCTGTAAAAACTACATCTGCTAAAGAAACTGCAACCTAAAGTAGAGGCAGCTGGGCTAGCTCAGTGGATTGAGAGCCAGGCCTAGAGACGAAAGGTCCTAGGTTCAAATCCGGGCTCAGACACTTCCCAGCTGGGTGACCCTGAGCGACCCATTGCCTACTGGTTGTGGCCCTATGCTCCTAGAATGGAGTCCCAGGATAAAAAAACAAAACAAAACAAAAAAAAAACTAGATGCTTAATCTCATTTTATGGATGAAGAGACTGAGACTGGCACAGGGGTTTAGGTCACAAAGAGAGTAAGCATCAAAACCAGGTTTTGAACTCGGGTTTCTGGGACCCCATGAAGGGTCTTTCTCCTATGCAAGAAAATATTTCTCATCTGGTCTATAGAGAGTTTTCTTTCTCAATCTAAATTTAGCACAATCTGGTCTCAGACATTTCCTAGCTGTGTGGCCCTGGGCAAGTCACTTAACCTCCATTACCCAGTACTTACTACTCTTCTGCCTTGGAACCAATACTTAGTATTGATTCCGAGATATAAGGTGGAGTTTTAAAAAGATACCAGATATTCATTCCCTAGGAGAAACATACTCACTGGTTTCCAATTGTATCTACTGTCTTTCTTCTTGTTATTGTTCAATCGTTTCTCAGTTGTGTCTGACTCTTCCTGACTCCTTCTGGGATTTTCTTGGTAAAAATACTGGAGTGATTTGCCATTTGCTTCTTCAGCTCATTTTTTCAGATGAGAAAACTGAGGCATACAGGGTTAAGTGACTTGCCTAAGGTAAAACAGAGGCTGGATTTGAACCAGGGACCTCAGATACCATGACCAGGGCTATTTCCACTGTTCACTTGGTGACACATACATATGCTTTGGAGCCCAGAATAACTTCAATTTATATCTTGTTTGAAGGCTGACAAAGGGGTATTCATACATTACCTAGCAATGCCCATGTGGATGTTTCCATCTCTTGCCTTCATATCTTGGCACAGGTGGACATCATGTCTGGATATGAACCCTTCCTAATCCTGGCCTTGTGGAACAGTGTTCTCAACCACTTGAAATTGCTTAGTATTACTCTGCAATTCATTCAAAGGGAGCGATACATTTTTGTTTGCTCATTTTTCAGTTGTATCCAATTCTTTGTGACCTTATTTGGATTTTCTTGGCAAAGACACTAGAGTGACTTGCCATTTCCTTCTCTAGCTCATTTTTACAGATGAGGAAACTGAGGCAAACATGGTTAGGTAATTTGCCCAGGGTCACCTATCTAGTAAGTGTCTGAGGTCAGATTTGAACTCAGAACAAATGAATCTTCCTGAATCCAGGTCCAGCACTCTACCCACTGTGCCACTTAGCTGTATATTTTTACCACTCTTGATCGAGGTAAATCTAACCAGCCCCATGCATTCCTAAATTCCTCTTCCCTGATCACCTAGTGATGGAACAAGATGGTAGATAATGGATCTTGTTAAACCTCTTGAAATATTTACAAGTATTTAGCTATATGGAAGTATACATGAGACATATTGAATAATTTATTCTCTTTATCCAAAAAAAACATTATTCTGTCCCTCCCTTGGGACTATAGAAGTCAACTGGGCTGTGACCAGAAAACCACAAGGATAAAGTAATAATTCTGTATGTAGAGCCTTGATGAATAATTTAACTTGTAGTATTTATATAGTTTTCATTCATGAATATTTCAAAGAGTTTATTGAAAGCTATAAACCTGAGCTGTATATTTATCCAAGGGAAATGGTAGCTCACCTTGACCTTAAAGAGAGGGAACCGAAATTGTTGAAAGAATTAAAGCCTATCTCTGTCTGTTGTACTGATTAGTTTATGGTATTTTTTGCAGTTAATTTATAAGTTGAATTAAGCATTTCTTATACATAGGGTCTGAGCACTCTGAAAAGATACAGAAGAAAAAGAAGGTTTTGTCATTTCTCTCAGGAAACAGATGATTGAATTGTATAAACAGAGCAAAGGAATATGACAAGGCTTAGGAACAGTGATGTATCTGATATCAACAAGTTTCATGGAACATGTCTCAGAAAACCCAAAGGTGACTTCAGAGTTCTGAATCTGGCTGAAAGGATGGTGAAATCAACATGGAGACCTGGAATCAGAATTGGGGGGGGGTACAAATTGAGAGAGGAAGTGAATTCAGGTCAGGACATATTGAGATAGAGCTGTTGATGGGATATGCAAAAAGAGATTTCCATCAGGTAGTTGGAGATCTGGAACTGGAGATTAGGGGAGAGATAAGAATCGAATATTGAAATCTTGGGGATCATAGGATCAAATGACCATAGATTTAGACCTTAGGGGCCATTGAGTTGAATGTTCTTCATTTTGCAGAAGACGTAATTGAGTCACAGAGAGGTTAAATGATTACCACTTTTATGAAATGGGATTTGGACCTAGATCTTCCTGTCTCTAAGTTCAGTGCCTTATTCACTATACCCATCCCCTCCTAAACTGTCTTGTATTGATACATTTGTCTATCCTTTATCTCCCACTCAGAGAATAAGGTGAGCTCCTTGAAGTCAAGGACACTTTCATTTTTTTCTTTGACTCTCCCATAGCCAATCATGGTCCATATCACATTTGTTGTTGTTCAATCATTTTCAGTAGTGTCCAACTCTTTATGAGCCTATCTGGGGTTTTCTTGACAAAGATACTAGAATGGTTTGCCATTTCCTTTACTAGCTCATTTAGCAGATAAGAAAACTGAGGCAAGAATGGTTAAGTGATTTACCCAAGATCACACAGCTGGTGTTTGAGACTGAATTTGAACTCAGGAAAATGATTCTTCCTAATTTCAGGCTTGGCACTCTATTCGATTAGGCTACCAGGTTGCCCCCCTCTTAACACAAAGGAAGCATTTAATCAAGTCTTATTGGATTAAGTTAAAATGAATGGGTCATCTATTTGTTTTTTCAATGCAGATTATAAAACCAATCTCTTTTGAGTGGCTATGGCTATAAATGAGGAACCCTGAAAATTTTCCAGGCCAACATGCACAATATAATTGATCAGCAAGTATATCTGAAGAACCTAGCCATTTAGGGAACCCCATATCCTACAATGTGACTTTGGGATATCCTTCCTACCAATAGGGAATAATTTAAGTGATCTCTCTGTTTTGTAACAGATGTCCAAAGGATTATCAATGATGAGGCATCATAGTGTATGGAAATCAGAGATAGAATCAGATTCAACTCTTGCCTTTGACACATACAAGTTTTGGCACCTTGAGCATGGCAGTTAACCTCTCATAGGATCATAAACTATCTCAAGACACCCAAGGAAACTCTCTAAGACTCAAGGTATCAAGAAAAGATACCTGTCTACACTGGTAAAGGAATTTACTTTCCAAAAATACAGATTGAACAAAGAAACCACAGAGGGTATCAGACCAATAATAAAGAGCCTTTTAGAGCAAGGCATTTTGGTCCACACTATTTCTACACAGATGAGAAGTTAGATTAAAAGAAAAGATTATTGGACAAAATTATCTCTGATTACACTTTATGGAGGAATCTGATGAGATCTTAGCATATTCAGGGCAGGCCCTTACTAGTTTGAAGTCTTTGAGGTATCCATTTGGTCTAGTAAGTCAAATGCTTTTTTGTAATCAATAAAAACAACAAGGACTACTTCTATGCTCCAGGGGTGTCAAACTCAAATAGGATCAGGAGTGAATAAACCATAGAAAAGAATCCCTATTGGAGGTGTAATGGCTTGGAAAACCACATATGAACATTTTCTATATCGCATTGTATTTTTTATTTATTTTTAAACGTGTCATCATTACATTTTAATCTCATTTGGGTTCACTTAGGAGTATTTTGGACTTCTTGTAGCCTACAGACTCTGTGTTGGCTTCTATGCTGCACAACACATCCCTCAATCCACTGGGTTATTGTGAAGATATCATCTCCTATAAAGAATGGCCTGAAAAAGCCTGCCTTCTTCCTTCTCCCTCTCTCATCTAGGATCCCCTTCTGGAAGGCACAGATATCACTGAGATCTCAATGAGAACATTGTCATGAAAATAAAGGGGGGAAAAGAATGAAGAGAGGAGGAGAAATTGTACTTGCTTTGGCAGCAAATACGCCGAAACTGGATTGATCCAGAGAAGATAAGTATGGCAGCCTGCACAAGGATAATTTGCAAGAAAGAGAGATGATAGTTAATAGAGGTCAGTGAAATACTGAGAAGGAAAAGGACTTAGGAAAGGTCACTGGGTTTGGCATTATGAAGTCATTTGTGATCATGGAATGTCAAGATGGATGGGGATCAAATACCTAATTGCAAGAGTATTGAGGAGTGAATGGACAATGAGCAAGTAAATGTATAATGTAGAAAGAATGTACTAAGGGTTTTTCTTTCTAGAAGTTTAGCAGTGAAGGAGAAGAGAGGTATGGGATCATAAATTTAGGAAATAGTTGGGTCAAAAGAAGTTCCTTTTTGTCTCTAAGAAGTTGGATATCTGCTAGTGCTCTGAATCAGAGATCAACAACCTTCTATCACATCACACAGAAGCAGGATCACCAAGACTCCACGTAGTCAATGCCAGGCATATTGGACATGCTTTAAGATCTGGGTATTCATTGTCTAGTCCACCTGTTGGTACAGAGGAGACCTAAACATAATTGCTGGTGAGGAGAAGGAGTCAGGAGATTAGGAGAGATTGAAGATGAGAGAACTGGGTTTGACTCACAGCTAGCTAGATGACTTGGAATGAGTCACTTCTTAAAGCCTGTCACCATATAAAGTATTCATCAACCAATCAATTAATCAATCAATGACTAAATATTAACTCTACACTAGATATTCTTCTCAGTACTGGGGATAAAAGAAAGGCCAATATAGCCTTTACCTTCAAGAAACTTTTAGGTTCTTTTTTTTTAATTCTTACCTTCCATCTTAGAATCAATACTGGGTATTGGTTCAAAGCAGAAGGGCTGTAAGGGCTAAGCAATGGGGGTTAAGTGACTTGCCCAGGGTCACACAGCTGTTTGTGGCCAGATTTGAACCCAGGACCTCCCATCTCTGGACCTGCCTCTCAGTAGGCATGATGTCATGATAACTTATAAGAGCCTTCAAAGGCAGAAGAAAAGATGGCAGATGTTGGTGAGATGAGACACAGGGTTGGGATTAGCAAGGCAAGAACTATGTAAGGACAAGAAGGTATGAAATCCAAGAGTAGAGAACAGGTATTGTTAAAATGCCTATAATGTCAGGAATGAATGAGCGAGTGAGTGAATGAAAGAAAAGGCATTTATTAAGTGCTTACAACATGCCAACCACTGGAGATACAAATAGAAAAAAGAGAATACAGTTCTCTGATCTCAAGAAAGTCACACTCAAACTGGAAAAAACAACACATAGAAGGGCTCAGCTTCAGGGTATTAGAGAGGTGCAGGAGTCCTTAGAATGCATCAGATTGTCTGCCACCACCCAAAGCCAAAGTAAGAGGCTTCAAAAGGGAGATGAAAATTGAGGTACCCAAAAGATGTTGTATTAAGAGCTATGAAGAGGTTCAGGAAAAATTAGATCATGGTAGAGGTAGAATGGCAAAAGATTGCATTCAGAGAAAATTTCAGAGTTGAGGACCTTGAAAGAGTCAGAGTTTTGGTGATGCTGAGGTTCACCCTGTGAATGGTTGAGATAGGTGGAAATGAAGGTTATGGAAAGGTTGATGAACCAATGAAAATATTGATATTATAAAGAATAATGATAAGAATTAGATTGGAGAGGAAGATGATGAGCCAAGTATCCTCACTGAATAAAATTGAGAGATTTTGAGATTGGATGAGTGTCAGTGACAAGGATCTGGACTGGCAGATATAATGGAATGACATGAAGCTTCAAAGGAAGAGAAGCAAGTCAATGCTGGTTGATGGAGTGATTATGGAATTTAGTTTCCCTAAAGTAGGCTACTATTCTGGGAGGAAAGGTTTAGAGTAGCAAAAAGTTGGGATTGGTTAGTTATAAGTATACCAAATAGGCAGAAACTTGATGAATAAATTGATAGTAAGGATCTCATTAGAGCATCAGTGTGTTGTCCTTTTCAGATCTCTCAGATGCCTCCCCATACAAAGAGTTACAGTAGGGGAAGCCCAATTTATGGCAGCTGGAAATTTGAGAGTTATCTCCTCCCTGAGTGGTTTCCAACAGCTGGATTAAATAATTAGTATTTAATACGATTTCTAGACTACAATCCCTCCTTTGAGATACCCTAGAAGACATCCTCCAGTTTCCTTGATCATTTCTATAAACTTTCTGTTGATAAAGCTTCATTCTCCAGATTTGAAGGGAAGATACCTCTTCATTTTGTCTTTGAATCCTCAGCACTTAACATGGCATTTGGCATAGAGTAGTTATTATTAAATGCCAGGAACTGTCATATGAATAAGTAACCATGGAAAGAGCTGTTCTAAGTCAAAGAAGGATCATCCTATGTTTTCCTTGAAAGTCAGAAGATTGTGTAAGAAATGGAAAAAGAGGCCAATAGGAAACTGTAACAGAAAGAATACTGTTATACACATACAGTCAAGGTGGGTTTGACTCACACCTAACTAGGTGATTTTGAATGAGCTATTTCTTAAAGCCTCAGTCTCCATATCAATAAAATGGGAATAGTAAGAATTGTATTGTTTAACTCAGTGTTATTCTTAGTAAAACACTTGATAAAGCTTAAAGCACAATACATATACAATCTATTATTATAATGGTATGATTATATAGTAGATACTTTTCTATATTAGAATAAAAATACCTTGTTAGTTTATATGTTATTAACAATAAGTTCATAGAGGATCAAATTTCAACAGGAATTTTAAAGTCTCCACCTCCTCCCATGAATGGTAGTGTCAACTTAAGACTCCATCCTTCAGATTTAAGCAGTGGAACATATGGAAAAGAGAGATACCATTCAAAAAGAGAAGAGGGGTAGAGAAATGGAGGGGAGAGAGAGAGAAAAAAAAGAGAGAAGGAAGGAGAGGGAGGTAAGGAGGGAGAGAGACAGAGACAGAGAATGATCTTTTGGTCTAGGAAGCAAAACTTTCCTTGACTAGCAGTTCTCAAAGTATGATCTTTAGATATAACCCACATAAACAAAAGCCATTTAACATCCTGGTTAATTTTGCTCTTCTGACCCAAAAGCTTGAGAACTATTGCCCTAGACAAAGATTTCTTTTCTCTCTACACACCAGAAAGAATACTGGCTCTAGAGACACAGGTCCTGGATTCCAGTCCTACCTCTGCCATTTACTGCCTGTGTGACCTTGGGCAAATGACTTAATGGTTTTTCTATCTGCAAAATGAGAGGATTGGATGAGATGTGCTATCTAAGACCCTTTACAACTTAAAATCTTTGATCCTGTGAAGCATCTCAAGAGATGTGGATATCAGTTACAATTTACACTCTAATCTCTTTCCCCTAGAACTGTCTTTTCTTAGATGGAAAAAAACCCAATAATATACCGTTTTTGTTTTTAAGCTGTTGAGGAAAAGACTGTGTAGAAGGGATTATTTTTTAAAGTATTTTAAAAATCTATTTTTACAATTTATGCAGTAGCAAAGTGATTAGAGCCCTGGGTTGGGGGTCAGAAAGACCTGAATACAAATTTGACCCCAGCAGCTTATTAGCTGTGTGATCCCGGGCAAGTCACTTAACCTCTGTTTACCTCGGTTTCTTTATTTGTACATTGGGAATTGCGATAGCACTTACCTCCCAGGATTGTTATAGGGTCACGTGAGATTGTCTGTGTAAAATGGCTTGCAAATATTGAAACATATAAATGTTAGCTACAGCTACTATTAGGTGAGTCAAGTGAAACTGGATTGACAAATCAATAATGTGCCTGAGATATATGGGATTGAAGAGAACAATCTGGTTTAGAATCATATAATTCGAGAGTCAGAAAGGCTTTTTAGACCTACTTAGTTGTAAAACATTACTCTTCTAATCCTGGATCTTTATTTTAGAGATTCAGACACTGTGATCTAGGGAGGTTGTAACTTGCCTGATGTTCAGTGAGGTGGCGCCATAGTGCACAGAGCATCAGTCCTGGAGTCAGAATGGGAGTTCAAATCTGGCCTCGGACATTTATTAGCTATGTGACACTGGGCAAGGCATTTAACCCTGTTGGCCTCAGTTTCCTCTTCTATAAAATGGGCTGGAGAAGGAAATGGCAAACCATTACAGTATCTCTGCCAATAAATTCCCAACTGAGGTCACCGAGAGTCAGACATGACTGAAACAACTAAACAATAAATGTTCATAGTGCCCAGGACTACGAGATCATAGAATTAGGGCTAGAAGGGACCTTGGAGGTCAGTGAGTCCAACACTCTCTTTTTATAGATGAGAAAACTGAGGCTCAAGATCACATAGGTAGCAAGTCAAATTGCTGGAGAATTAAACTCCTGTGTTACCTGACTCCAGATTAAGCCTTGCACCTTGGTCCTTCTCCAGAATATTTGTGTCCTGGCTCTCCAAGCAAGACTTTTCCCCTCATCCAATGAAGACTCCTATAACTCACAAAAAGGAATTCCTTATTATTCTTGCAGCTATTCGTGGCAGGTTCAACATCTCTTTAGCTGGTCAATTATTCATTCTAAATTATATTCCTCCTAGGCTAAAGACTAAACCATATGCAGCTGCAAGCATCATGTAATTTATTACCCATCTAATTCTCATCCTGCCATTTAGTTCCTAGTAGTATTCTTTAAAAAAAAGTCATTAATACCTTATTTACAGCTTATATTTAAATTCTTTCCCATAAAGAGGATGCTCTGGTTTGGGGGGAAGGGAGAGGGAGCAGGATGCATTGAGCTGTGTAAGTATGGGCTAGTAGCTACTCACAGGCAGGAGTTTTTCATTGAATATCTATAAATCATTTTATATTTTAGAAAAGACAAGGCTGCTTGTAGCCTCATTGTAGACTGACCAGGAGGAAATGGCCTCACTCTGGGAAGAACAAGCAAGTACAGGTATGATAACTGCCAGCTGGCATCACTGAAGATGAACGTAATCATGGTAAAGGAGGGGGGAAGACATACTCATTCATCTTTGCTCCTTTAGGGTGTGCAAAGGTCTTCAATTCAATATGTAATTGCAATTATATACATATATGCAATAATATATAATATGATATGACATAATATGGTTTGCTATGATATGATGACATAACATAATATATAACATATAATATATAACATAATGTGTTATATAACAACAATATAACAATGCTATAGCTTATAACATAATTATACAATATACAACAATAATATATTTTGACAGATAATCTGATAGCTAGATAATCTAATAATATAGATAGATATATTGATAGATAATCTGGTAGATATTGGATAGATTGATAGATAATCTGATAGATAGATAGATAGATAGATAGATAGATAGATAGATAGATAGATAGATAGATAGACAAGCAAGCAGATAGACAGACAGACAGGTAGATAGAAAGATAGATAGATAGATAGATAGATAGATAGATAGATAGATAGATAGATAGATA